>NC_134358.1:20522327-20879305 GCF_048569485.1 Anomaloglossus baeobatrachus | reverse complement strand
CCACTTGTGTCTGCCTACGCCACCTAGCAACCAGACTCTCTTACCACACCCCCTTGAGAGGAGATGGAAGCTCTCACCCCCCCTCCACTATTCCAGTGAAGGCGTAGGCTCTGCCCCCTCCTGGGTTCCCCAGGGGTCCTCTCTTAGGTACATGTGTGAGGCCTGATCACTATGCGCCTGTGTTCCACACCCCCAGCCAGCCATCTGGATTACCTGTATTGTACTGTCCCCAGCATGGGTGCAGTACTCAGTGGTGCCTGACCAGGTCAGGGGCGCCACATTCCCCCCTTAGTTATCACCAGCACGTCCTCGGGCTGCAAGACAACATTTTAAAATGCATAAAACATTAAAACATGTAAAACATTTTTAAAAGCACCAGGCATCAGGACATCACCACCCTCCACCCACAAGTCCGTTAACCCACCCAAAACCCTCTCACGTTGGCCGCAACTTCAGCCACTTCTGGCAGGATGTATAGGCGGCTTTCATGGGCTGGTGGTTTCAGGGTATACCTGGCCTGGTGGATCCGCGCCGTCAGCCTCTTCTGGCAGGATGCAGAGGCGGACTCCACAGTTGGTGCTGACCAGGTACCCTCTTTGTGGTGGTGAGCCAAGGCCCCCATAAACAGGCGTGCTCTCTGGTCGCAGGTGAGCCAAGGCCCTTTTCTACGGACGGGCCCCCCTGGTTGCAGACGAGCCAAGCCCCTAAACAGGCTGGCCCTGGTGGTGGTGCCACTGGTGTAACTATTTACACTGCGAGAGTTTGTGGCTATAGCAAGTTCATAGCCTTAAAGTTTGTTTCTCACAATAGTTCTTGTGGGCGCATTCTTAAACTTGAGAACGTTGCAAACAAAACTTTTCAAAACTGATCAAAACAGTAACTTCTCTTCTTACTTTCCTTTACTTTACTCCTCTTTTTCACTAGGGGCGAGGGCACGTTGGGCACTGGCACCTGTGACTTTCCTGCTCTTTGTCTCTTTCTTCATCTGTGGTTGCCTCATCTATAGGTTCTGTGTCTTTCCTTCTTGGTCTGCATCTGATTCCTTTTCTGTATCTGTTTCTTTATCTCTGTCTTGTCTTTCTTGTCTTTCTTGTCTTTCTTGTCTTTCTTGTCTTTCTTGTCTTGGACATGGTGCTACATCGAGCGCATACAATCCCCTTTCACCTTCATGCAGAGTGAACTGTACTGCTTCTCCAATTTTCAAATTTCTGCCGGAATGTCCTCTGGGCAGGTGGGCTTGAACATCTCTCCTGTTAACAAATATGCCCTCTTTTATTCCTTCCACTACAATGAAGCCGTATCCACTTTTCAGGTTGAAGTCCTCTACTATTCCTCTGTAAAGGGGTCCTCTAGCCTGGGCTTTGGACCTTCTTAGGCACCTTTTCTCCTCCAGATCTCTGGCTGTAACCTCTTTCTGTTCTGGGGACTGTGGTGTCGGAGGACGCTTTGATCTGCTGCGCCGTGTCTTGCGGGCTGGGTTCATGCCTGCAGGCTCCCAGGTGAGGTCTTTGGGCTGATCTTCGTCTGCTGACGGTGTCAAGTCTTCCTCCTCCCAGCGGGAATAGGGCAGCATCTCCGGCTCTGGGTAGGGGTCTGCTGCGGCTGGCGTCGGAGTTAGCCCTTCTGCTTCCTGGCCTCCTCTCCCCCTTAGTTCTTCCTGGCACTCCTCTGGTGGCAGGACTGGGGATGGACTTTCTTCTGCTGGCCCGGGCGGGGGACTCTCCGGCGCGGCTGCAGGGGTTGCCTGAATCTCCTCAGGGGTGCATGGGGGGCGCAGGTACAGATCCACCAACCACTGGGGAAACTTGGCCTCCATGTCAGCCCTCATCTGCCAGTATTCTTCCTCCAGCGTGGGCTTCCTATCAGAGACCTCCGTGGATTGGGGAGCGGTATCAGCTCTGGCCTTGCAGGCCGGGGTAAATGGTATGTCTCTTTTATCTTGGCGGGCCGCGCCCTGTATGGCGGCGGCCTGGTCTTGGCGGGCCGGGCAGGGCATCGCTGCGGCGGCCTGGTCTGTGCGGGCCGGGCAGGGCATCGCTGCGGCGGCCTGATCTGTGCGGGCCGGGCAGGGCATCGCTGCGGCGGCCTGATCTGTGTGGGCCGGGCAGGGCATCGCTGCGGCGGCCTGGTCTGTGCGGGCCGGGCAGGGCACCGCTGCGGTGGTCGGAGCTTGGCGGGCCGCACCCGGCGGGGCTGCGGCCTGGTTCAGCATATCACCTGCGGCGCGGACGAGCGTCGCTGCTGCGTTGGAGTCTTGGCGGGCTGGGTTCAGCAGGGTGGCAGCCTGGGTCAGCGTCACACCTGCAGCACGGATGAGCACTGCCGTGGTGGTCGGAGCCCTGCGGGACAGGCGGGGCATCGCTGCAGCGGCCTGGGCTTGGCGGGCTGCTTCTAGCGTGGCTGCGGCCTGGTCCAGCATCGCCGCGCCGGGCGCCTCTTCGGGGACCGCGGGCGTGGCTGCAGGGGTCGGGGCACTCGCGCTGGCCGGGGCATCACTTGACTCACCCACCGGTGGCAGCATCGGGGTCTGCGTCGTCGCCGCTCGGTCTGACATGCGTCGCGCGGCTCCCTCCTCGTAGGTCCGCACCGCCGCAGCCATCCCCAGGAACTCCGCGTACTCTTCTCTGACCTGCTCTATGACCCGGGTCTCCAGTCGATCACAGAACTGGGCCAGCTCCCGATACCACCAGGCAGCGGAGCCTGGTTCTGGGTTCCTGCTGTCAGACGCCATTCCTTCTGCGCCGTCTTCCGCACGATCTCCCAGCGGTGGCCTCGTCGCTGCCTCCTGTAGCAAGCTGTCCAGCTTCTGTTCTGCCTCTTTCAGCAGCTTCTCTCCCAGCAGCAGGCTTGTGGCTCCCTTTCTGCTCCGCCGTTTCTCGACGCTTCCACTCTCATAGCTGGCAAGGTCAGAACTCTGCAGGGGATCTCTGGGTAGCCACACCTCTTCGTGGGCGGTAACTTCTTCCAGCGCGGGCTGCTGTTGTTTTTCAGCGCGCTTTTCATGGTGGCAATATGGCGGCGCTTCCAATTTTTCAAGCGGGACCGCCCAGGCACATGGTCACCTGTCTGGACAGGTCTAGTCCTTATCCTGTTCGTGACGCCAGATGTGAAGCCCCACGGGTGTTGTGTCGGTGTCGGTGCGTTACCTTCAGGGACTCCACGTTGCTGGATCTCCGTCACTGGTAGGAAATCTTCTGTTTTTGATCGTGACGCCACTCTCAGTATTGCGGCCAGTAGCGACCGCCACTGCAGGTTGAGGGTCGCCTGGGGCTGATGGTGTGTGCAGTTAGATGTAGGAGCCTCCTGAGAGTGAGGCAAGCCCCAGGGCCCTGTGTAGGTTTGTAGTACCACAAGTCGCAGAATGACCACACAGGCAGGATGTCTTTCAGGGTTTTTACTCACATTAGATGGCAGGGTGAGTAACCCGGGCGTAGCTGAGATGAACCAGGTAGGAACCAGGTATCCTTCAGGCTGACTTTATGAGGGTGACTACTGACTCGCCTTCCTTAGCCCTTGGTGGTTTGGGGTGACCCCGACTTTGAGTCCCTATGGGGGTCACCCAGGGAAGATGCTCCAAGCCTCTCTCCCCTTCTTGTGTGCCGTGTGCTTGTTCCCCGGACCAGGCCACTCCAGCCTCTTGCCTCCTATGACCTATGGGCCCTCACTGCGGTTACGTGGCTGCGGCTTTTGTAGTGTTGTGGTGTGGGCTGTAAGAGCCCCACACCGGCAGGTTTAGCAGGGAAAGGTGAATCTATCCTCGCTTCGGGATCTGCCGCCCGGTTGGGCCTGGTGCTCTCTAGAAGTCTCCGTACTTCCCACTCCGTTGCACTCGCTAGCTGAAGCTGGCTTTCAGGCAGCACTTCTAGTTGACCGTTCTCCCCCGTCTGTAGCCACTGCGCGGGCGCTGTTAGACAGCATCAGCCCCACAGGTCTGCTCCTCACTGAGCCCTCTGGAGTTCTGCTCTAACCGACTCACTGGTGGGTTTTTCCATCTCTGCTCTTTCTGCTGACATCTCCTCAGTCCGAGCTCCCAGCTCTAACTAACTCCTCCTATCCCTCTTTCCTTCCCCACTTGTGTCTGCCTACGCCACCTAGCAACCAGACTCTCTTACCACACACCCCTTGAGAGGAGATGGAAGCTCTCACCCCCTCCACTATTCCAGTGAAGGCGTAGGCTCTGCCCCCTCCTGGGTTCCCCAGGGGTCCTCTCTTAGGTACATGTGTGAGGCCTGATCACTATGCGCCTGTGTTCCACACCCCAGCCAGCCATCTGGATTACCTGTATTGTACTGTCCCCAGCATGGGTGCAGTACTCAGTGGTGCCTGACCAGGTCAGGGGCGCCACATATATATCAGAGCTTTGTGGTGATGGGAGCTTGGATTGCTCCTCTGTAGGTGAGCCTGAAATGATAGTGACCTCTTCAGAGCTGCTAGGTGTAGAGGGAATCTGCCCAGCTCAGCTCGACAGGCACTGTTGGAGGTGCTTCGATGGACCTGGAGAAGGAGCTTACAGAATTCCAGGTGGAATATTTCTGTTGGGCTGGAATCCCACCTTGACCAATCTGGGTAAGTGTGAGGGCCCCAGACTTCGCTGCCGTACAGGAGGATTGGGGCAATGATGGAATCGAAGATTTTTAGCCAGACCCTCACTGGTGGCTTCAGATGATACAATTTCCTTCGGATGGCATAAAAGGTTTTGCAGGCCTTGTTTTTCAGGGTCTCTATGGCTTGTTTGAAGCTCCCTGACTGGTGAATTTCCAGGCCCAAGTAGGTGTATTTGTCTGTTCCTGTTAGAGTGCAGCCGTTTAGGACAAATGAAGGATGCTGGTCAAATCTTCTTTTTCTCTTCTGGAACACCATGATGTTGGTTTTCTTTAGATTGATCGGTAGTGCCCATGTGGAGCTGAATTTCTCCAAGATCTGTAGGTTGTCTTGGAGGCCTTTCTCGGTTGGTGACACCAGCAGTAGGTCATCTGCATAGAGCAAGAATTTCACCTGGGCATCATGGAGTGTGAGACCTGGAGCAGGTGAAGATTCTAGAGCAGTAGCCGCTCATTGATGTAAATATTGAAGAGCGTTGGACTTAGGCTGCAGCCCTGTCTGACTCCTCGGCTCTGCTGGAAATAAGCCGTTCTTCTGCCGTTCACACTCACGCTGCAGAGGTTCTCGGTGTAGGAGCTTTTGATGACATCGTAGGTCTTTCCTCCTATTCCGCTTTCCAGCATTTTTAAGAACAAGCCCGGGTGCCACACTGAGTCAAAGGCCTTTTTAAAGTCTACAAAGCAGGCGTATATCTTCCCATGCTTTGTATTGTGGACGTGGCTCTGAATGAGACTGTGCAGGGTGTAGATGTGGTCCGTGGTGCGGTGGTTTGGCACGAACCCTGCTTGGCTTTTGCTCAGGACATTGTGCTCGGTAAGGAAACTGATGATCCTTTTGTTTAGGATGCTGTTGAACAGTTTTCCCAAGTTACTGCTGACACATATGCCTCTGTAGTTGGCAGGGTCATACCTGTCCCCACTCTTGTGGATCGGTGTAATGAGTCCTTGGTTCCAGGTACAAGGGAAGTAACCACCACTCAGCACAATGTTGAACAGTTTAACCATTGCAGCTTGAATTTCTGGTGGGCTGTACTTCAACATCTCTGGGGGGATTCCATCCAGACCACTAGATTTTTTACACTTTATGGAAGTGATTTTCTCGGCAACTTCCTGTAATGTAATTGGTGTGTCCAGTGGGTTTTGGAAGTTTTTGATTTTCTCTTCCATTGCCTTTAGTTTTGATGTTATGTTTTCCTGCTCTTGGCTAAGTCCTTGTTTTGGGATGTCTTTGTAGAGGTCTCTGAAGTACTGGAGCCAGATGTTGCCATTTTGGATATGGGTGTCATTCTTTTTCTTGCTCTTTGTGTCCATGTGGCTCCATATTTCCCAGAAGGAGTTGTCTTGGAGGGCGTCTTGGAGTTGGCTAAGTTTGGTAGAGATGTAGCTCTGCTTCTTCCTCCTGAGGATGGTTTTGTACTGCTTTTGTATGGTGTCATAGGCTTCCCTCAGGTCTGGGTTCTTGGGGTCTCTGTGTTTATTGTTTGAGGCTGTTCTCAGGGTCTTTCGAACGGCTTTACACTCTTTGTCAAACCAACCATTGATCTGCTTTTCTTTTGGCCTCTTGTAGTTGACTTGTTTGAGGTCGGACAATTTGGCCATGGTGTGGAATATTTTGTTGAGGTCTTTTGCAGCTTGATTCACTCCTTCTGGGTTTGACTTGTACTTGTATCTATCTATCTATCTATCTATCTATCTATCTATCTATCCCTCTATTTATCTATCTATCCCTCTATCTATCTATCTATCTATCTATCTATCTATCTATCTATCTATCTATCCCTCTATCTATCTATCTATCTATCTATCTATCTATCCCTCTATCTATCTATTTATCTATCTATCTATCTATCTATCTATCTATCTATCTATCTATCTATCTATCTATCTATCTATCTATCTATCTATCTATCTATCCCTCTATCTATCTATCTATCTATCTATCTATCTATCTATCTATCCCTCTATCTATCTATCTATCTATCTATCTATCCCTCTATCTATCTATCTATCTATCTATCTATCTATCTATCTATCTATCTATCTATCTATCCCTCTATCTATCCCTCTATCCCTCTATCTATCTATCTATCTATCTATCTATCTATCTATCTATCTATCTATCTATCTATCTATCTATCTATCTATCTATCTATCTATCTATCTATCTATCCCTCTATCTATCTATCTATCTATCTATCTATCTATCTATCTATCTATCTATCTATCTATCTATCTATCTATCTATCTATCTATCTATCCATCTATCTATCTATCCCTCTATCTATCTATCTATCCCTCTATCCCTCTATCTATCTATCTATCTATCTATCTATCTATCTATCTATCTATCTATCTATCTATCCCTCTATCCCTCTATCTATCTATCTATCTATCTATCTATCTATCTATCTATCTATCTATCTATCTATCTATCTATCTATCCCTCTATCTATCCCTCTATCTATCCCTCTATCCCTCTATCTATCTATCTATCTATCCCTCTATCTATCTATCTATCTATCTCTCTGTAAAGCTAGTGTCTGTGTATGGATCCCAAGTACAGGCTTCTCAGGGAAGTCCGTCTTACTTTTCGGGCTTGGTCACCCAGATAGAAAAAAAATACACATTACAACAGGAGAATTATACTTACCAAGTCTCCTGCGCGGCTGTCACTCTGCTTCTGGGTCCACTCATTAAGACTCATGCATATTCACCGCTTCCCCCGCCTACCTTTTATGACAGCATCTGTGATTGGTTGCAGTCAGACTGCTGGTGTATTGGCATCTGTGATTGGTTCTGGATAGTGATGGGTGAACTCTCAGATACCCAAGATCAGCGGGTCCAACCGGCTTTAAAAAAACTCCCCAAAAAAACAGATGTGGCCTGAAATTGATCCCGGATATCTGGGGGGCCATAAAGATCGCTTTATGTATGCTACTAGATACATTTGTAAAGGTCCCCAATAACTGTGGGGACCCAGATCCATTTCAATACAGCGGTGCCACTGACAGGAAAGGCCGAGCCTCCGCGCCGCTGATACAATCATAACAATATTTATTATGATCAACTTGCCCCTGTTTTTATAGGGAGGAAAAATATAAATAAATTAACCTAACAGTGAATAGACTAAACAATAAACCTAACCCCAGCTACACTTATACAACGTGATATCTATGTCTTTATTTTGTCTTTCCCTTCCAGGAGAATGCCCACATATCTGTGGTCCAAGTCACAGGGGGCCTTCCCTTGGGCCCAAAGTGTCGCTCCCTCCCCTAAATGTGACCCATTATGGTGGAATATGGGGGGTTGTGTATCATGTTGTGTAGGTTCGTATTTTAGGCGTGGTTCACTGTCCGTTATTTGCATTGCTTGTGTGTACATTGTATTGTCTGTAGGTAATCACCCGATGTAGTGTTTGTCCCTAGGTGTGGGGGAAGGGGGCCTAGAATCCACCTAACCTCTTTGCTTACCTGGGGTGATGAGGCAGTCTGTTTAAGAACTTCGAGAGTGAAGCAGGAAGATTCATCCTCTGTGGAAAAAAGCTGCGGCTCCCCAGAGAGACCTGGACATTTATCGCTTACTGGACTATATTTGTGTTTCTGGACTAAGTTTACCCTCTGTGTGGTGGATTATGTTATGGACCATTTGATTTGCTTGGAATAAATGCTCTTTGGATTGTACAGCCATCTCTTGCTCTGTTAATTGTGTGATATGGGAGAAGGACCCCGTTACATGACCCAACTTATACAGGGAAGCCGTGATATGTGTCCTTTTATCCGGATAACAGTCTTAATTCTACCCCAACAATTACCCCCCCGGGACCCCGGTGTAGCCTATCTCAGCTGCGCAGCGAGGACAAATACGCATCAGATTCTCATAACAACTATAACAATAAAATACCCGTATTTTATTCCTTATCTCTGGAAGCTGTTCACACTTTTAATCACTCAGCCGTCTCTGCAGATGATCCAGTCCGGATACTTGGGGTCTTGAGAGTTTCACCACGGACTGTGGCGTTTTAGATCTTCGCACCGTGTAATCCGCAGTTGTCAATAGTGTAAACACAGTTCAGTCTTTGCTGACTCACATCCACTAAAGAAAAGTTATTCAGATTAGTCCAATTACTTACCTACCCTTAACTAGCCCGTTGGACCGGTCAAATAGCCTTCAATACAGGTGGATGAGAACAAGGTACCTTATCCTGGGTGGTAACACAGGGTACTTTGATTAGTTTGATAGGGACCCAATGAAAATTATGTCGCCTTGTCGTTGGCTGTTGGGCTCACATAAAATCTGGCCATTTTTTTGTGCTAAGTATCTAAATTTTTGTATGTGTTTGTTAGCGGTAATACATGTCTATATTCCCAAATTCATTGTTCCACATGTCTTAGGGGCACTTTGCACGCTGCGACATCGCCAGCCCTGCAGATTGCGCTCCACAGCACCATCCTACCTGTAACGGGGCCCCGGAACAACACCTCCCCTACCCGTGGAGGGGATAACATCCAGCTGCCCCACTCCATTAGTCCCAGGCATCCCCTCAGCGGCAGCGGCGGTGTCACCAACCATCACCGCACACCACGGGTGGCGTCGCTCACAAAACCCTCCCCATATGATAAACCCCCTTTTCACTTGCGGGCAACAGACGGGTGCTCAGGCCTGGAACCAGCTTCCCCTCGAGCCACCGCTATGATCCTGGATTCGAGCATCCCGAGTATCCCACTGTTGTGGTCTGTGCCCTGCACGCAACACTAAGGGGTACTTTGCACACTGCGACATCGCTAGCCGATGATACCGATGCCGAGCGCGATAGTACCCGCCCCCGTCGCACATGCGATATCTTGTGATAGCTGCCATAGCGAACATTATCGGTACGGCAGCTTCACACGCACTTACCTGCCCTGCTTCCTAAGGGGGCGGGTCTTGCGGTGTCACAGCGGTGTCACAGCAGGCAACCAATAGAAGCGGAGGGGCGGAGATGAGCGGGACGTAAACATCCCGCCCACCTCCTTCCTTCCGCATTGCCGTCGGGATGCAGGTAAGAAGTTCCTCGCTCCTGCAGCTTCATACACAGCGATGTGTGGTGCCGCAGGAACGAGGAACAACATCGTACCTGCAGACGCACCGACATTATGAAAATGAATGATGTGACACAGATCACCGATTTTTGACTGTTTTACGCTCGTTCATCTTCTCTCCTAGGCTTTACACGTTGCGACATCGTTACCGGCGCCGGATGTGCGTCACTTTCAATTTGACCCCGACGATATCGCAGGTGCGATATCGCAACGTGCAAAGTACCCCTTAGAGCTACAGAGTGCAGCTATCTCTTTTTTGTATCCTCTTCTAATCATCTTTTCTTCCTTTCTCTAATTATTTATTATGGCTTTACATCTTGTAATGTTAGAGGGCTAAACAGTCCTATGAAATGGAGCCAGATATTGTAATTTTATATATATATATATATATATATATATATATATATATATATATATATATATATATATATATATATATATAAAAGAAAGTGTCTCAGCAGCTATGCTTCAGGAAACACTTTTAGTTTTCTCCTGTTCCTAAAGGGGGCTTTACATGCAACGACATCGCTAATGAGATGTCGTTGGGGTCACGGAATTCGTCACGCACATCCGGCCTCATTAGTGACGTTGTTGCGTGTGACACATACGGGCAACTGCTAACGATGTAAAATACTCACCAAATCGTTGATCGTTGACACATCGTTCATTTCCCAAATGTCGTTCCTTGTTCTGGATGCAGGTTGTTGGTCGTTCCTGAGGCAGCACACATCGCTACGTGTGACACCCCAGGAACGACGAACAACACCGTACCTGCGTCCTCTGGCAACGAGGTGGGCCTGACTTTCCTGCGGCTGCTCTGCGCTTCAATTGGACAGCTGCCGTGTGACGTCACTGTGATGCCGCATGAACCGCCCCTTTAGAAAGGAGGCGGATCGCCGGCCATATCGACGTCGTTAGGAAGGTAAATCCATGTGACGGGTAGCAGCGAGTTTGTCCGCCACGAGCAACGATTTGCCCGTGACGTACAAACGACGGGGGCGGATGTGAATGCTAGCGATGTCACTGCATGTAAAGTGGCCTTAAGTGTTCACATAGAGAATAAAATGTCTGGTCCCATTCTACTAACCCCAAAAAAAAAATGAAGGGTGTTACTATTGCTTTCCACAAATCCCTTCCCATCCAGAGATTTCAATATTCCCTTCGATCCCTCTGTTGACTCTTCCTCGGGCAGGTCATCTGTTTCCTTTTTCGATGATCCGCAGTATTAGGACGTTGTGGAGCTTCACTTATTGGACTTGTGGTGTGAATAGGACTGTAGCCATCACTCAGTTATTCACACTTACAGTCCTCTAGACTATATTTCTGTATCCATATTGTATTCGATTCTTCCCTTATTTATTCTCTGGATTCATTCCTGCGGTCTGACCACGCACCAGTTTTGGAGTCTATCTCCCCACACCACCAGAAGTTTTTCTTGGATACTTCATGTTCATCTCCTACAAGATCAAATATGCATTAAAGAGGTTGAGGAGTCTATAGCCACATGTGTTGCCAATCACACAGATTATTCCGGCAATCCTACCATTATGGCCCCTTCCACAGTCTGTTGTAGAGTTCCCTGGGCCATCCGTGTGTCAGTGTGTGTGTGTGTGTGTGTGTGTGTGTATGTGTGTGTGTGTGTGTGTGTGTGTATATGTATGTGTGTGTGTGTGTGTGTGTGTATATGTATGTGTGTGTGTGTGTGTGTATGTGTGTGTGTGTGTGTGTGTGTGTCATTATGTGTTCTCCGTGTGCTATCTGTGTGACATCCGAATAACACACGGACGGCATGAACCTGTATACTTACCTGTCTATGGCACTGCTTTCACACTTGCTTATGGGTCTTCAGTCAGTGCAGTGAATATTCATGAGGCATAATGAGCGGGACCTGGAAGCAACAGTAGAGCTGGAAACAGGTAAATATAAAAATCCTCTTTTTTGTTTGTCCTCCGGTACGTGTTACACTGATGCCACATGGAACACATTAGTGTGCAATCCGTGTGACATCCATACTGCCGGCCAGAAATGGACATGTCACCGTTTGGAGCACACAGACATGCATGTCCTCCACGATCCGTGTGAAAACACAGACGTGTGATCAAACCCATTGGGTTTACTGGTTCTACATGTGCCCGTGTCTCCGGGACGTGGTGTAGAAACTGACACCACACTTACCGGAAACACAGATGTGTGAAGGAGGCCTAAATGTGAGGCATTGAAATGTGTTTTGAGAGGTATATTCGTAGCTCATTGATCCAGAATTAAAAAAGAAAAATCCGAAGCTCTTAAGACGTTGCTTGCCTCTCTTGCCCAGTTGGAAACTACTAAGTCCAGATCCTCTCATACTGTTAAGGCCGATATTTCTGATATATAGAGACAAATCCTACAAGTATTGTCGCAAATTCCTTTGTCTACGTCACAAAGGGTTATTTCGAATATGGCAACAGATGTGGCAGGAGGATTTATCAAGCCCTCCACCCTCATGAACAGTAGCTCTCTTTTGAAGGACAGATTTACTCTCCCTTGGACAATTTAGAGGAATTTAGACAATATTATTCTGCCTTATACAACATTGGAGGGTCCACTTTGGGGGAAGTAGATAAAACCAAGGAAATAATGGCATATTTGGACGGCTTTGCTCCGTCCTCCATAGACGCATATCAGTCATAAGATCTAGAAACAGACTTTGGGTTGAACGAGGTTTTGGTGGAAGAGTAGTAGGCAAGAGTCCAGGTCCTGCCGGCTTTGCACCTAGGCTTTTTACAGAACATCTGGCCCCAGTCTTATTGCAATTTTTTAATTCTTTTGTCCTAGGTGGGAAGTTTCCAATGCAATCACTGTTAGCTCATATTATGGTTGTCCCTAAGGCGAGGAGAGATAAAATACATTGAGAGGGATTTATTGAACTGGTCTAGGCTCTCGGTTTCTGAAGATGGAAATTTTACCAAAGATCCTCTACCTCTTCCAGACTATCCCCTTCAACCCTGACAGATCTTTCTTTCTTAAGCCTGCTTTACACGTTGCGATTTCGCATACGATATCGTATGCGATTTGCAACGCCCCCATCGTATGTGCGGCATGTTCAATTTGTTGAACGATTAACCCCCATCACACGTACTTACCCGTCCATACGACCTCGATGTGGGCGGCGAACGTCCACTTCCTGGAGTGGGAGGGACGTTCGGTGTCACATCGACGTCACGCGGCAGCCGGCCAATAGAAGCGGAGGGGCGGAGCTGAGCGGGACGTAAACATTCCGCCCACCTCCTTTCTTCCGCATTGTTGGCCAGGAGCCGCAGGACGCAGGTAAGATCTGTTCATCGTTCCCGGGGTGTCACACACTGTGATGTGTGCTACCACAGGTACGATGAACAATCTGACGTGGAATTCTAGAGAAATGAACAATGTGCATGCGATGAACGTTTTAACATTCATTCGCAACCGCACGTACCTGTCACACACTGCAATGTACCTTACGATGCCGGATGTGCGTCACTTACAACGTGACCCCGCCGACACATTGTAAGATACATTGCAGCGTGTAAAGCGGGCTTAAGTCTTAAATATTTATCTTCTAGGTTTATTTGGGGCACCGCGAGGTCCAGGCTTTCATACTCTAGGGTACGAGGAGGGACGGGTGTTCCAGATTTTTTGGTGTATCATAAAGCTTCCAAGCTTAATTGTATTTTGAATATAATCAGAAATCCCTGAACCAAATATGGACTGAGCGGGAGGAATCTATGAATCCTATACCGTTAGTCAGACTTCTCTGGGGGACGGGCCCTGCGTTCCGGGACCTCATTCTTGTAATACTTTTATCACAAGAAAAACCACCACTAGAACTACTCTCATAAAAATATTTTATTATAAATATTAAAAAGGAACATATGTAGTGTTCCTATCTTACAATTTCGTACATCAAATAGACATATATAGATAACAAGTGCAAGTGTCAACCATGGTTAACCCACGCCTGAGCCAAGTTATAGACAGTGGTTTATAGAGAGGGGGACAGATGTTAGTACGTCGCTGTCCGACTGGTAGTTGTATAATGTACACCGTGCCTACCTCCTTGTTTGTAGATGTATATGTAGATTATACTCCACTAAAAAGGTATCTAACTCTCACTGTCCTTGTCAGCTTCCAGCAGGGATAACCACCACCAGAAAGTGATAAAAGTGCAAACAGATGAACCATAGACAAACAAACAGTGGCAATGCGTTAGCTGTCCAGGGTTCTCATATTAGGCATAAATTCCCTAATTAGGATTGCTGGATAATATTAGGTAGGAGCCTGGAGTTCCACTAAGCTAATGGAACCCCCTGCTCTCCTGACGCGTTTCACCCCCCCTAACGCAGTAAAAAGGGGATCATCAGAGGATTTTTTGTAAGTCACTTCTCAAGAAAGGACACCTAGAAAGATGAACAGGAGACCCTGATTTTGATAATAAAGAAATAGCCCTTCAACTGGCAGTTGACAAATATCAACAGAATCTGAAGACTAGAAAACATAAACACTTCTTGAGAGATCTGGGAGATTTCTCAGGCAGTAATAAAAACGTAGTGGCACCCACAGGTGGGGTGTCAGCTGACCTTTCCTCATCAGACTTTTCTGACGCGGAACTCCAAGGCCAGCAGAATAGAAGTAGGAGTAGAGGTAGGAAAAACTTTAGAAATAGGAACAATTGGAATAGATCCAATTATAAACCCAGATCATGGAATCAAGAGCAGCCTCGATCTACCTTACCCTCATTCTTTGGTTTGCCGGCACAGGGGACTGGTCAGCAGACTGCACCAACATATCAAACGGGCTCCACTGCCCCTCTATTACCTCCAACACCGTCACTAGCCCCTCCAGTACCATCATCCTCTTTTTTAGGGGACAGAGACCCATACAATCTAAGGAATCAGATACAACGAAACCAAAAGAGAAGATAGCCCCATTGGAACCTGCGGGACACCAGGTAATTAACCTGTCACACCATATACTTACGGATACAGAAAAACGTGTATTAAGCTATGGTCTATCCTTCGTACCAACAACTAGGTTTGATCCGTTTAATTGGGTTAAAGATGTGGAGCTATTTCTAAGGAAACTTAGATGGAAGAAGTTCTTTAAACATAACGATAAGGCAGAATGTGCAAGATTGGGAATACCTGTGGAAATGTTAGAGGATGTCAGATTGCTGGCAGACCTATCCACAGAAGATAGTAATCATACAGGTAAAGGCCCATTTACTAACTTGAAACCTAAAAGCACTAGGATGCCCCCGGTGACAGATTGCAGCAGCCTTGATATCTTTTCAAAACTTGTTACCCATGATCTGTGCGCCATTCAACCTAAAATAAGATCCACCAAACCAAACCTAACACTAGGGGAATGGGAAGCACTTATGGGACTGGAAAAAAACAACAATCTCACGATTAAACCATCAGACAAAGGTGGGAATATAGTAATAATGGACACAGACGCCTACCCCATCATGTGTCAAAGGATATTATCGGATATGACCACCTATGAGACATTACCCGTAGATCCCACAAATGAATATCTAGAAGTGTTGAGAAACATCGTGGAGAGAGCCTTAGATTTGAGGTTGATCTCGGAGAAAGAATCAGACTTCCTTCTCCCTAAATTCCCAGTAATTGCCACCTTCTATGCGACCCCAAAAATTCACAAGGGCCTGTCACCCTTAAAAGGTCGTCCCATAGTCTCTGGGATAGACGCACTAGGCCAAAATGCGAGCATCTACCTAGATCAAATCCTTCGCCCATTTGTGGTGAGTTTACCATCATATATCAGAGATACCAATGACTTAATAGCAAAACTAGATGGGATTATTTTGGAACCAGAGACCATACTGATATCCGTAGACGTAGAACAACTGTACAGTAGCATCCCTCATGACAGAGGCCTGGAAGCAGTCTGGCATTACCTATCGACAAGGGGTAATCACTTCAGCCTGCACAACAAGTTTGTGATTGAAATGTTACAATTTGTATTGACACACAATTACTTCCTTTTTGGGGGCAAGTTTTTCCATCAGACAAGGGGTACAGCCATGGGGAGCCCCTGTGCCCCCACGTATGCAAATATTTTTCTTGGATGGTGGGAGGATAGGTATGTCTTTAAAGAAGAGGATGCTACCTATGGTCCCCACATTAATCTATGGGGGCGGTATATAGACGACGTCCTGATTCTGTGGACAGGGGGGGATCCCCCTCTTCCTACAATTTATGGGATATCTTAACACCAATGATCTAGGACTTAAGTTCACATATGAGATAGGGGGGGACAGTCTAGCATTTTTGGATGTTAAAATAACCAAGAACAGAGATGGTACTCTGAGTACATCCATTTACAGAAAACCAACAGCGACAAACAGTCTCCTTAGATGGGAAAGCCACCATCCAATACCACTCAAGAAAGGCATTCCTAAAGGGCAATTTTTACGTCTGAGACGCAATTGCTCATCACTTGGAGAGTTTGAGATACAGGCTCTTAATATGAAAGAACGTTTTCATAACAGGGGCTATCCAGCTGCCACTATAGAACAGGCATACCACCATGCCAGGGACAAAAATAGAAGAGATTTGCTTAAACACAAACCAAAAGAGGACGAGAGAGACATCACGAGAATGATAGCCACATACGATGATCAAAATGGGAGAGTGATGGAAATCATAAGACGGCATTGGCCCATACTTAAAGCCGACCCTGACATATGTGAACTAATCTCTGATTATCCAAGTGTTACCTTTAGGAGAGGAAAGTCCATTAGGGATCATCTAACCCATAGTCACTTTACAGTGCCTAAAGGCACTGGTACCTGGCTGGAAAGAAGACCAGTAGGTACGTTTAGATGTGGGAAGTGTACCTACTGCCGCTATATTAATCAGTCAAAAACCTTCTTGAACCACAAAACTAACAGAACATTCAGACTTAGAGACTTTGCAAACTGCAAAACTGAAGGATTGGTCTATCTCTGTACCTGCACTTGCCCCATGGGATATGTGGGAAAGACCAAAAGACAATTAAGAACCAGGATCGGAGAACACGTAGGAGATATCCGGCACAAAAGGGATACAGCGATAGCCAGACATGTCAACAATACCCATGGAGGGGATTTAAAAAGTATCTCTTTTCAGGCAATAGAGGTTATACCTAAACCTGCTAGGAAGGGAGACTGGGATAGGAAAATATTGCAGCGGGAGGCAAGATGGACCTTCCTCCTGGATTCGGTCTCCCCTGATGGCCTCAATGAGACCATAAGTTTCCATAGCTTTATTTAGCTTCTAGTCCAGCCCCTTTTTCGTCCGGGGGCCCATAACTATTCCTACTAACAACACCCCCCCCCACCCCCCCCCCTTCCCCTCCCCTCCCCCAGTTAGGGTGTTAGGAAAATAGATTGATATTGATAGGCATAAGCTTTGTGCATTTATTATATGCCCCGCACATGGTCATTTTTACCATGGTTAATATATATCTTTTTTGAGACTGCACTAATGGAATAGCGCATATATGTTTTTAGATCTACGCTTATATGTTGGAATGTAGAAATTACAAATCTATATATTGGATATGGTGGCAAGAATTTAACTTTTTTCAGGGAGGGTATATATACACCTATATGCTCCTTCCACCCTTTTTTACTGTCAGGAGGAAGGTGGTGTTTAGAGAACAGTGTACAGGAATCCTTTTAGAGAGTTATGAGCTCCACGAAACTGGGACCTCATTTAATACATATACAGGAATGAATGCTCTGGATATGGCAAGCACCAATTTGCCCCTGATATGGGTGTCACCGACACCATTGAGAGTACAAGCCCCCTCTGTCTATATGTGTTTGTCATACCGCCAAGAATGACACATCATATGCACCCCCTAAATATAGCTAGCACTAGCACATATATATGTTACAACCCCCCCTATAAAGCCCTATATGTATGCTTGGCATACTTAAGAAGGATGACACATCTGTGCAGGTATCCAGCACAGATCATGTGATCAGTTCTGCGATATAAGCCAGAAACTAATTACATGTCTATATATATTTAGATCGTCTATGCAGCGTTACGCATCGCTCATTGTACGCAAGCTCCATAGTAATATCATCATATTTCCAACACTGCTGTGCCTGTGGAACGCATATGCGTTCCACACTACAGATATTACTAGAGGAAGTAGGTTCCCTGAACCCCGCCCAGTATGGATCACATGATCTAGTCTGGGATATGGGAATGTGAAGATGCCGTTACATCACTTCCGGCCACGTGCTACTTCCGGTTTTGCGGACGGAGCAAACTTACCTCCGGGACTCCATTAATAAAGGGCCTGCAGAGCATGCAGGTTAGCGATCCAGGCAGCAGACACAGACCGAGACGGCAGGGACCAAGTTTTGAGCTCCCAGTGTGGTAGAGTGTGTGTCACTCGGGACTCACAGTCCTTACTGGTAGAGCTCCAGGACTAAGGTATGCTTTATAACCAGTCATCATAGGGGGGTTAGGTTCAGTACACTGTTACCTTTTTCAGCAGACAGTGGCCCCTTAAATTAGAAGCCATACACCCGTATGTACAAAGGAGCTGGTGTGGCACTGGATATATATGTTGTATATTTATATATGTACGGACATATACACGTAAGAATTATTTTGGGACCCCTGCTACAGTATGCAGCTGCAATTTTGGCCATTATCATGCCAACACGAGAGAGGAGAGGCAAACTATTGCTGTTTTGGACAGTGACTACAATGCAGCTGTCATATATATAGACATATAAATGTTACCAATATTTTGTTTGGGCTGATAGTGAAACTAGAACTTCAGGTGTGTGTTATGTTGTTTTTTTGCAGGAATTGCAGGAGGTGACTCATTTTATCCCCCTGTGGTAGGGTGTTCTTTTACCTACACACTGCTGACAGCCCTTACAGGTATACCCCTTAGTACCAGTAAGTCACACACATGTATGGTCTACAATAATAGGTGGTAAACCAATGATGCTATTCTTTTACAGGACATATTGTCTGTCATATCCTAAAATTTCTGCCTGAAAAGAGGTCACCTATATATACTTTTTATTCCCGGAGTATGTTTTGAAGGTTGAGAAACCCACTCTGGTTCCATCAAGAGGTAATTCAACAAAAAACATGAAATGTGTGTTGCTCTACAACAAACAGAGGACGTGTATAATCATATATCTTGCTATCCCTACAGGAGGGACGAATTCACAACCCATTATTAGCCCAGGACCAAACGTCTCCTGGAAAATTATAGTGGAGAAAAAACGGCCTATATATTGACCAAAAGGGTCCACACCACTACATCTCTATATATACAGGTAGAAATTCAGACTTACTTTATGTGTATGAGAAACCTTGCCTGAGTACAGTAATAATACGGCATTACCCGCCCACTTTGTCCCACATATTTCTACAGGGACCAACTACTGAATAAGCGTCATCCTTATCCTGGACTTTTGAATGGTCCGCTTATGTAACTACACACCAAGTGGGAACACCTACATTAGCTCTCTAAATAAGAGGACTGGTCCCCTGTGAGTGTACCTATATAGCTATATGTGCCTAAAACAATGCAGTTGTATGACTATCTATATATCTATATACTTACGATATATTTTTTTCGTTCATCTTTCTAGGTGTCCTTTCTTGAGAAGTGACTTACAAAAAATCCTCTGATGATCCCCTTTTTACTGCGTTAGGGGGGGTGAAACGCGTCAGGAGAGCAGGGGGTTCCATTAGCTTAGTGGAACTCCAGGCTCCTACCTAATATTATCCAGCAATCCTAATTAGGGAATTTATGCCTAATATGAGAACCCTGGACAGCTAACGCATTGCCACTGTTTGTTTGTCTATGGTTCATCTGTTTGCACTTTTATCACTTTCTGGTGGTGGTTATCCCTGCTGGAAGCTGACAAGGACAGTGAGAGTTAGATACCTTTTTAGTGGAGTATAATCTACATATACATCTACAAACAAGGAGGTAGGCACGGTGTACATTATACAACTACCAGTCGGACAGCGACATACTAACATCTGTCCCCCTCTCTATAAACCACTGTCTATAACTTGGCTCAGGCGTGGGTTAACCATGGTTGACACTTGCACTTGTTATCTATATATGTCTATTTGATGTACGAAATTGTAAGATAGGAACACTACATATGTTCCTTTTTAATATTTATAATAAAATATTTTTATGAGAGTAGTTCTAGTGGTGGTTTTTCTCGTAATAACTACCTCAATATTACCTTTTGGTTTTTGTAATACTTTTATCACACCCTCATATCTATTTGGGATCGGGTAATCCATATGTATAACATCTTGTCTGAGCTCATACTCTCAATCTCTCAGATGGGACATGTTAATTTGGCATAAGGCTTGAAGTCTACTGAGAACCTAATATTGCCTGGCTGCTCTTACAGTCAAGCCTGGATAGAAAATGGTTGCATATATAGTCTCCTCCATTCAATCCCATGTCAAAGACCCTTAATGGAGTTTGAAAAACTTTATATCAAAGAGGAAGTTCCTTCTCATTGTGTTTTGTTGTTGTGTGGGCTGTTGATGGAGGTAGAAAGCTTAAATACCCTGGCTCCATTTCACGGGGCATGGAAAGTAGAGCTCTATAGATCATTTTCTTCTGCTAAGTGGGATAAGAATTTCACTCTTACTCATAAGATCTTCATATCTTGTCATATCCAAGAGACTAAGGCCGGTATCAGACGGTGCGATCTATCGTGCGATTGCATGAGCGATCGTACCCACCCCTGTCGTTTGTGTGTCACGGGCAATTAGTTGCCCGTGGTGCACAAAGTCGTTATCCCCCCATCATACACACTTACCTCCCAGACGATGTCGCTGTTGGCGGCGAACATCCTTTTCCTGAAGGGGGAGGGACGTTCGGCGTCACCGCGACATCACACAGCGGTCGGCCAATAGAAGCAGAGGGGCGCAGATGAGCGGGACGTAACATCCCGCCCATCTCCCTCCTTCCACATTGCCGGTGGCCGCAGGTAAGCTGCAGTTCATCGTTCCCGACGTGTCACACCGAGTGACGTGTGCTGCCTCGGGAACGATGAACAACCGGAGCACAGAAGGAGGACTGACATTTTGAAAATGAACTACGTGTCAATGAGCAACGATAAGGTGAGTATTTTTGCTCGTTCACAGTCGTTTGGAGGTGTCACACGGTACGATATGTCAAACGATGCCGGATGTGCGTCACTACCGACGTGACCCCGACGACATATCGCCCGATATATCGTACCGTGTAACGCCAGCATAACTATAAGACCTTGTCCAGGTGGTATAGGACACCCTGAGTGCATTCACCACATGTTCCCTGGAACATCTGATAAGTGTTGGAGGTGTGATCCAGCTCTGGGTAGTATGACTCGTATTTGGTGGACCTATCCAGGTATTAACCGACTTTGGAACCCAACATTTGACCTCTTTAATAATCTTTTTGGTACAACTCTCCTGAAACAGCGCTACTTTCGGTACTTCCAAGGTCAATTTTGTCCATCAAGAAAGGACTCTTCTGAGTATTTTTGACAGCAATGAGACAAGTCTTCCCTAGACCCTGCAGATCATCTACTCCACCTCTAAGATGGAGTCAGCTGAATCTGTGAAGATCTAATAAATTCAGATGATTGGCTCCATTTTTACTCTCATGGCTATATGAGGGCTTGGTTGCCCTGGTCTTCCTTTAGGAGCTCTCCTGACTTTAGGACCAATCTATGATAACTAGTAATGATAAAGTTCTTTTGAACTGGTACTTTTCTTCCCCTATTGGGTTCCCTAACGTGTTTCCCTATTTTACATTTTATGCTAACCCCCCAATATATTTTGTACGACGCTGTTCTCTCTGGTTTTCTATTCCTGTATACGATTGCAATAAGTAATTTGTTAATTATTGAATAACTAAATAAAAACGAACCATAATCAGGAATGTTCTCATTCTACAGCAAACGGAGACAAAGTACGGGGGGAAATATGAACACTAAAAAAGTTGTAAAGTGCCAAAAGATAAGAGGGGCTGAGAGAAAAGATGTAATAACTCGCAACGGCGACTTTTCTTTGTGAAGTTTGCATCTGATTTCAGCCCACAAATCTCCCAGAAGATATTGAGTAATATCCAGCTCCGTTCTCCGCTCCTTTGTGTCTAATAACAATCATTTACTGTTAGGACTTCCTTTTGCGTCATCCAGTCCCTGATTTCTGTGTGTTTCCGAGGATTACCACTGAGTATATGATCATTAGTTTTGTCCTTTTTAATGTTTTCTTATTACTAGTGCTGCAAGGACTGAGAGATTTGTATAAGTACAGCTCAGTACAATGGCTGTCAGCGCAGGTGGGTGGCTGGGCACGGAGATGCCGTGTGGGAAGTACTTACAGTATAGAAAAGAAGCCAGAAATGGGAGAGGAGAGCAAAAACCTCAGCAGAAAGTATTTACTGAAAATGAACTCAACTGATATGACCAAAAATTCCTTTTCTTTCTTTATTGTTTCTCTTTTTTTCCTTTTCTTTCTTTTCACCTCCCATCATTCCTTCCTCCTTCTCTTCCTTCCTCCCTTCCTTTCTTTATTCCTTCCTTCCTTTTCTTTCTGTGATTCATTCTTTCTTTTCTCTCTCTTCTCTTCCCTTGCCTCTCTTCTTTAATTCCTTCTGGTCTTGTTCCTTCCTTCCTCCTCTTCCTTCCTTCCTTCCATCCTTTCTTCTGTCCTTTATTACTTCTTCCCTCTCCTCTTCCCTGTCTTTGCTACTTCCTCCTTCTCTCTTCCTTCATTTCTTTCTCCCTCTCTCTTCCTTTCTTCTTTTTTCATTGCCTCTCTTCCTTAATTCCTCCCTATCTTGTTCCTTCCTTCCTTTCTTTTCTTCCTTCCTTCCTTACTTCCTTCCTTCTTTCCTTCCTTCTGTACTTTATTCTTTTTTCCCTCTCCTCTTCCCTGTCTTCATTACTTCCTCCTTCTCTCTTCCTTCATTTCTTTCTCCCTCTCTCTTCCTTCCTTCTTTTTCCATTGCCTCTCTTCTGTAATTCCTCTCTTGTTCTTCCCTTCCTTTCTTCCTTCCTTCCTTCCTTCCTTCCTTTTCTTTCTGTGCTTTATTCCTTTTTCCCTCTCCTCTTCCCTGTCTTCGTTACTACATCCTTCTCTCTTCTTTCATTTCTTTCTTCCTCTCTCTTCCTTCCTTCTTTTTCCATTGCCTCTCTTCCTTAATTCTTCCCTCTCTTGTTCCTTCCTTTCTTTTCTTCCTTCTTTCCTTCCTCACTCCCTCTCTTTCCCCTGTGTGGTTCTCTCCTTCTTTTTTCCCTTCTATTTCTCTCTATTCTTCATTTCTTTCCTACATTCATCCTTACTTTCTTCCTCCCTCACTCAAAATCAACCTCCCTCTTTCCATCCTTCATTTTTTCCTTTCGATCTTCTTCCTTCCTTCCTTCCTTTCTTTCTCTTTCATTCTTTCTCTTTTATTTTGTTCGGTCTTTTTTTTCTTTTTCTTTCTATCATTCCTCTCTTCTTTACTCCCTTCTTTACTTCCTCCCTTCTGCCCTTCCTTGTCTTCCTTCCTTCCTCCCTCTATTCCTTCCTTCTTCTATTCCTTCCTTTCTGTCTTCTCTTGTTCTTCTTTCCTTCCTCATTTTGTAATACCTTGGACCATGGGGTCTGCAGTAGTTACCGCACCACTATAGCAGTGACAAAAAGAAAACAATAAAAAAGTGAGTTTGTGACCACCAATGGTGCTTGCAATTCACCCCTGTTTTCTGGCAGTATGGTGTAATGTGGTGCACTCCAAACAATCCAGAAAACAGGAGGCCAGAGGAGCAATAGAAAACAGGAGGCCAGAGGAGCAATAGAAAACAGGAGGCCAGAGGAGCAATAGAAAACAGGAGGCCAGAGGAGCAATAGAAAACAGGAGGCCAGAGGAGCAATAGAAAACAGGAGGCCAGAGGAGCAATAGAAAACAGGAGGCTAGAGGAGCAATAGAAAACAGGAGGCCAGAGGAGCAATAGAAAACAGGAGGCCAGAGGAGCAATAGAAAACAGGAGGCCAGAGGAGCAATAGAAAACAGGAGGCCAGAGAAGCAATAGAAAACAGGAGGCCAGAGGAGCAATAGAAAACAGGAGGCCAGAGGAGCAATAGAAAACAGGAGGCCAGAGGAGCAATAGAAAACAGGAGGCCAGAGGAGCAATAGAAAACAGGAGGCCAGAGGAGCAATAGAAAACAGGAGGCTAGAGGAGCAATAGAAAACAGGAGGCCAGAGGAGCAATAGAAAACAGGAGGCCAGAGGAGCAATAGAAAACAGGAGGCCAGAGGAGCAATAGAAAACAGGAGGCCAGAGAAGCAATAGAAAACAGGAGGCCAGAGGAGCAATAGAAAGCAGGAGGCCAGAGGAGCAATAGAAAACAGGAGGCCAGAGAAGCAATAGAAAACAGGAGGCCAGAGGAGCAATAGAAAACAGGAGGCCAGAGGAGCAATAGAAAACAGGAGGCCAGAGAAGCAATAGAAAACAGGAGACCAGAGGAGCAATAGAAAACAGGAGGCCAGAGGAGCAATAGAAAACAGGAGGCCAGAGGAGCAATAGAAAACAGGAGGCCAGAGGAGCAATAGAAAACAGGAGGCCAGAGGAGCAATAGAAAACAGGAGGCCAGAGAAGCAATAAAAAACAGGAGGCCAGAGGAGCAATAGAAAACAGGAGGCCAGAGGAGCAATAGAAAACAGGAGGCCAGAGGAGCAATAGAAAACAGGAGGCCAGAGGAGCAATAGAAAACAGGAGGCCAGAGAAGCAATAGAAAACAGGAGGCCAGAGGAGCAATAGAAAAGAGGAGGCCAGAGGAGCAATAGAAAGCAGGAGGCCAGAGGAGCAATAGAAAACAGGTGGCCAGAGGAGCAATAGAAAACAGGAGGCCAGAGGAGCAATAGAAAACAGGAGGCCAGAGGAGCAATAGAAAACAGGAGGCCAGAGAAGCAATAGAAAACAGGAGGCCAGAGGAGCAATAGAAAACAGGAGGCCAGTGGAGCAATAGAAAACAGGAGGCCAGAGCAGCAATAGAAAACAGGAGGCCAGAGGAGCAATAGAAAACAGGAGGCCAGAGAAGCAATAGAAAACAGGAGGCCAGAGGAGCAATAGAAAACAGGAGGCCAGAGGAGCAATAGAAAACAGGAGGCCAGAGATGCAATAGGAAACAGGTGGCCAGAGGAGCAATAGAAAACAGGAGGCCAGAGGAGCAATAGAAAACAGGAGGCCAGAGGAGCAATAGAAAACAGGAGGCCAGAGAAGCAATAGAAAACAGGAGGCCAGAGGAGCAATAGAAAACAGGAGGCCAGAGAAGCAATAGGAAACAGGAGGCCAGAGGAGCAATAGAAAAGAGGAGGCCAGAGAAGCAATAGAAAACAGGAGGCCAGAGAAGCAATAGAAAACAGCAGATTTACTTGTAAGTTAACATAGGTACATCCACATGAATGATGCTCACACATAGGCTCAATTCCTGGTCCATAATCCCAGTTACCTTCCAGGGTAGTCATGTGGGTATACCTCAAACACAGTGATTCCTTATCTTTTCTTTCTGCTGTATGCACAATCCTCACCACACAATTATCTGGAGCTGAGGCTTTGGGTTCTCATATATAGGAGCTATGGCTGCTCTCTTACCTTCCCCCTCATCTTCTCCATATGAAAAAATGTCTCCTCTCCTTGCCTGCTAAACCCAAAGACTCACTACGTGGTTCTACCAGATGACCTGTGTACCATACATGGAAAGCAGCGCTGCCTCATTAACCCTCAACAAATCGCACCGTGGGTAAGCAGGTTTTGGGATGGACCACTGCAAACAAGGACTGAATGGCTAGCCTTTACATCCTGTACCTGTCTCATGTTTAATCGGGGGTACCTCATCTGTAATGGCAGTATCTGCAAAATTCTCCCTTGGATCAGCTCTGAAGTCATCACATCAATGATTGTCTCCACTGACATCTCTGGAGGGATCTTGGATGTCATCTGTTGGGCAAAGCTTCAGCTGACTGTGGTGGACTACCTTGGTTGTCTCTTCATCTCTTCATACTCTTTAGAGATCTTGTAGACGTCTACTCCAGGTAGAGGGACAGCTCGAATGACACAATGGCTAGTCTCACGCTTTTCATCTAGCTTGCTTCTGAGATGATTCTTCTTAGGGTACCTTCACACTTAGCGATGCAGCAGCGATCCGACCAGCGATCTGACCTGGTCAGGATCGCTGCTGCATCGCTACATGGTCGCTGGTGAGCTGTCAAACAGGCAGATCTCACCAGCGACCAGTGAACAGCCCCCAGCCAGCAGCGACGTGCAAGCGACGCTGCGCTTGCACGGAGCTGCCGTCTGGAAGCTGCGGAGACTGGTAACTAAGGTAAACATCGGGTATGGTTACCCGATGTTTACATTAGTTACCAGCGCACAGCTGTGGGAGCAGGGAGCCGCGCACACTGAGCGCTGGCTCCTTGCTCTCCTACCATAGCTACAGTACACATCGGGTTAATTAACCCGATGTGTAATGCAGCTACATGTGCAGAGAGCAGGGAGCCGCGCACACTGCTTAGCGCTGGCTCCTTGCTCTCCTAGCTGCTGTACACATCGGGTTAATTAACCCGATGTGTACAGCAGCTACATGTGCAGAGAGCCGGAGCCGGCAGCACAGGCAGCGTGAGAGCTGCAGAGGCTCGTAACTAAGGTAAATATCGGGTAACCACCTTGGTTACCCGATGTTTATCTTGGATACAGCTTACCTCAGCTGTCAGATGCCGGCTCCTGCTCGCTTCATTTGTCGCTCTCTCGCTGTCACACACAGCGATCTGTGTGTCACAGCGGGAGAGCGGCTTTGAAGAAAACGAACCAGGGCTGTGTGTAACGAGCAGCGATCTCGCAGCAGGGGCCAGATCGCTGCTCAGTGTCACACACAGCGAGATCGCTAATGAGGTCACTGCTGCGTCACAAAAAGCGTGACTCAGCAGCGATCTCGGCAGCGAGCTCGCTGTGTGTGAAGCACCCCTTAGAAAGGACTTGATCTCTAATGGTCAGGGGTTTCGCTTTGGCATTAAAGCTGTGATTCTCCTCTTGTCTCTGACATAGGAGGTGTACACCCGGTAGGACAATGGGCATTGTTATTGTAGAAATACACCAAATCTTGCAGTAGATTTGGCTAATCAGTTCCCTGCTGAGCAAGTATGGTGCACAGCATGTGGATTAGTGTCAGGTTCATTCGCTCACACAGGCCATTACACTGAGGATGATATGCAGTTGTCTGCACTTTCTTACAGCCATGAAGGTTACAAAGTTATTGGAACAATTCAGATTCCAATACAGCACCTCTATGAGTTAGAATATTTTCTGGGAATCCATAAGTTGTACAAAAGATCTTTGCTATTTTCACGGTAAGATCTTGGACTGGCACTGCCACAGAAAATTTGGTTTAGTGGTCAATGATTGTCTGAGTGTGGGAGACTCGAATTGCACTAGGCTGTAGTTTCACATGATCTGATGCAACCAACGCCAAAGGCTTGTGATTGACTATTGCAGGGGTGGGGAACCTCCAGCCCCCATGATGACTTTTTATGCAGCCCCTGGGCATATTCCCACGGACCGCACTATTTGGGCAGCATCCGCAGTTGTCGGCTGCTGGCCCTTTAAATCACAATGTGAGGTGCCATTAGGTCCTCAGCACAGTGGCTTGTGCCAGCATGCTGAGAACGTACTTTGTGGGCAGGGTAAGCACAAGATTCGCTGGGATCCCATCCCACAGAAGAAGAGGAGCAGCAGGTTTACTGGCCTTCCTGCTATTCCTGCCTCAAACTGCTGTGACCTCCTGCCTCCCTGCTGTACTGCTGCTGTGAGCCTCCTGCCTCCCTGCTGTACCTGCCTCTTGCTGCTGTTAGCCTCCTGCTGTATTTGCCTCCCACTGCTCTGATCCTCCTACCTGCTGTACCTGCCTCCAAGTGCTGTGAGCCTCCTGCCTCCCGGTGCTGTGACCTGCCTCCCACCGCTGTGAGCCATCAACCCAGTTTTGTGTACCCCCTAGTAGTGTGTACACCCACCAGTGCTGTGTGACCCCCCCAGTGCTGTGTTCCATCCCAGCCAGTGCTGTGTGTGCCCCGATGGTGATGTCTGTGCTCCCTCAGTCCTGTCCATGTCTCACAGTCCTGTTCATGCCCCTCTAGTGCTGTCCGTACACCCCCAGTGATGTCCGAGCCCAAGCCCCTCCTGTGATGTGTATATGTCCCCAGCCCCTCTTGTGATGTTTATATGTCCCCAGCCCCTCCTGTGATGTGTATATATATGCCCAGCCCCTCCTGTGATGTATATATGATCTGAGCCCCTACCGTGACATATATATACCCCAAGCCCCTCCAGTAATGTATGTGCCCCCGCGTCTCCTATGTGATGTATATGTGCCCCGGCATCTCCTATGTGACGTATATGGTTTACCAATCTGTTGACTGTGCTCCACACCGAGACAAACCTGGAAAAGCAGTTGTGAGAAGCACCATGATCAATATCACCGAACATCACAGCCGCACAAAAGAGCAGCAGCTACAGTCATCACAATAGGGTTGAGTTAATTAATTGTTTGACCAAATATAGCAGGGTAATTGTCAAGCTGATAATTTTTTGCGGCCCCCGAAGGTTGGTAGAAATTTCCAAATGGCCTCCGGAAGAAAAAAGGTTGCTCATCCCTGGACTATTGAGTGCAAAGGTATTTTCTGGTCAGAACTTTCTCCATTTTTCTATATCGCTTCACATGTCGATCCAATAGAATGCCTTTTTTATGTTGGCTTTGGTCTTGTGGCAACCAAAGTTGTTCGGATTGCTAATGACAGACTTCTAGTACAATGTTGACATCATGTCTTGGTACAATGATCTGGACTACTTGTTCATGGGTACTTGGGTCAATTGTTCTTTGTACCAACAGAACTCTTTCAAAGAATAGCAATTTCCGATGTCTCCAGAGTCTTGTTAGGTCAATGTTCATGTAGCTGCACTGGTTTCTATGGAATCTGTTTCTTGTGGTGAGAAGGTTCCTAAGAGTCTCCAGCACTTTACTCTATTAGTTGAGGCAGATCCATTAGGCTCTGTCAGTCTGCAACTGTGGCTCTTGTTAGTCAGATGAAGGCTGAGGAGCTCATCTCAACATCCATGCACCTTGCTTTACAGACAACAGGTGGAAGTCTGGCATCTCCACTTCTTCTCATTCATCACCCTCAGGCTCTTGACAAGTAGGAAGCCAGGACAAGGCATCAACATTGTTGTTAGATATTCCTACAAAGTACATACCACATGTACCACATCATATCATATATCAGACGACATCATATATAGATAATCACCTAGTGACTCCCATGAAGAAACCACTAAGATGTCAATATGTCTTAAAACCTCATTTTATTATATCATTTAAAATCAATGACAGTATACGTTTAGCAAAATAGGGCAGTGAAAATCACAAGTGCAAATTCCTCCTAACAGAGAAGGGGTGAGTGCGGGCACACCAAGATATCATTACAGGTCAATTGACCACATACAAATATTCATGTTGTCATGCTGTCAGTTATATAGACTCCTTTGGTCTTGTAAATAGGACACAAAAGTAAAAAAGAGTGTTTAAATGTACCCTACAGGCCATAAATTGCCAGCATGACAATACCAAGCAGTCGAACTCTACTTAAATGATAGTCAGATTTGATCATAAATCATGTATACATAGAGGGCACAACCCATAGATCTGTAGTATTTGGAGTCAGGGTGAGCCTGAGGGAATGGTACCAGCCCTATGTTAGTCCATAATACATACTCAAAGTGGTACACAATTACGGGCATCTACCGCCCATCAGGCCTAGCCTCACTACCACCTGAAAGTTAATTTCCTTACATTCGCTATTACAAGATCATGTGGGAGGCAACGCAATAACAAGTTATTACAATAATTAGCCCTAGGGCATCCAGTTCTAAGCGTTCCTCCCCATGAACTTCCCAACTATCCAGCATACATGAAAGTTGATATACCACATGATCAATACAATGATAATACACAGACCTGAACGATGCACAGAGTATGCCCGCAGCCGCCTCGACGCGTTTCACTAGCTGCTTCTTCTGGAGGCAGGTGTACTTACAGGATATCCATAGGCCTTTTTATACCCATATCTGATGGATATCAGGAACAGGTGCTGTAGTGCTGCCACATGTTTTTTCCCCGGCGCGGGCGCCGCCATGACACCTGGATAACGGAAATGACCCAGCGCTTACTTCCGGTTGCGGTGAAGAGCTGTCAGTCACGGCAGCCATGGCAACGTGATACCACGGCCGCCGCGCATGCACAGCCCGCCACCGCCTCACCGTACTGGAGCGCTGGGGATCCAGTGTCTGGTTTGGCCGCGCACAGCATGTTTAGCGCTACAGCATCCAATGAATCCTTTCATTATCCATTATCTATTGCTACACGTCCTAGAATAGTAATGTGCGTAACACCAGGCTATAGATTTTGCCGGAAACCCAGCTTAGAACTTAGAACTTAGAACTGGATGCCCTAGGGCTAATTATTGTAATAACTTGTTATTGCGTTGCCTCCCACATGATCTTGTAATAGCGAATGTAAGGAAATTAACTTTCAGGTGGTAGTTAGGCTAGGCCTGATAGGAGGTAGATGCCCATAATTGTGTACCACTTTGAGTATGTATTATGGACTAACATAGGGCTGGTACCATTCCCTCAGGCTCACCCTGACTCCAAATACTACAGATCTATGGGTTGTGCCCTCTATGTATACATGATTTATGATCAAATCTGACTATCATTTAAGTGGAGTTTGACTGCTTGGTATTGTCATGCTGGCAATTTATGGCCTGTAGGGTACATTTAAACACTCTTTTTTACTTTTGTGTCCTATTTACAAGACCAAAGGAGTCTATATAACTGACAGCATGACAACATGAATATTTGTATGTGGTCAATTGACCTGTAATGATATCTTGGTGTGCCCGCACTCACCCCTTCTCTGTTAGGAGGGATTTGCACTTGTGATTTTCACTGCCCTATTTTGCTAAACGTATACTGTCATTGATTTTAAATGGTATAATAAAATGAGGTTTTAAGACATATTGACATCTTAGTGGTTTCTTCATGGGAGTCACTAGGTGATTATCTATATATGATGTCGTCTGATATATGATATGATGTGGTACATGTGGTATGTACTTTGTAGGAATATCTAACAACAATGTTGATGCCTTGTCCTGGCTTCCTACTTGTCAAGAGCCTGAGGGTGATGAATGAGAAGAAGTGGAGATGCCAGACTTCCAGCTGTTGCCTGTAAAGCAACGTGCATGGATGTTGATATGAGCTCCTCAGCCTTCATCTGACCAGCAAGAGCCACAGTTGCAGACTGACAGAGTCTAATGGATCTGCCTCAAGTAATAGAGTAAAGTGCTGGAGACTCTTAGGAACCTTCTCACCACAAGAAACAGATTCCATAGAAACCAGTGCAGCTACATGAACATTGACCTAACAAGACTCTGGAGACATCGGAAAAGTAGTTGATGTCGTGATGCACATCGCTGAGCTAAGGCACCTAGTGGAACTGAGGTCAGGTGTGACAATGGGTTGTTTCTGGTGACGGCTATGAAGGGAGTAGCTCCAAGCAGTCTTTGAACTTCTCAGTTACTGCCCATACCAATGTAAGGAACTCAAGTTTGAAGAAACTGTAGTTCTGTGGATTCTATTCTGTTGGTCTGAGGTAGCAACTCGCATATGCAATCACTTTCTCTTTACCATCTTGGACTTGTGCAACTACAGCACCTAGCCCTTTCTTGCTAGCATTGTTATAGAGGTGAAACCGACAGCTAGACTCCTTGTGATCAGCACAAACACTTCACCATACAAAGAGACAGGTTCCACCAAGACATTGTAATCTTGACCTCACACTCACACTTGGGCTTTACACCAGATCACCACCTCAGTACCTACAAGTAAAAAGATAAGTCAACTACACACCACCCAGGCCATACCGATTGTCCCACCTGGGCCAGCAAACCTTTGATGACCATGCAGTAGACATAGGGTCCTCTGAATCACTTCTCTCAATTTTGATGGAGCGAAGTCAGTTCATGGTTCAGGCCATCCAGCATCTCTTGTAGTTAATCTTGTAAAATGTTCATACCCAGGACAACAGGGAGAAATCCATTATATTGGACATCAACAACAGTTGGACCCAGTCTTGGAGGCTCTGCTTGGCTGATTCTTACTGTAGTTTCTCAATAACCTTGCTAGGGAACTGCTTGTCCATTGCTGGTGATAACATAAGTGAGAAAAAGAAGAAAACAAATTAAAAAGAGAGAGTTTGTGATGCCAGGGTGCACTCAATTTACGTGTATTTCCTGGCAGTGTGGTGTAATGTGAAACACTCTGAATAGACCAGAAAATAGGGAGGCCCATAGAGTCATACAATAGAACACATTTAGTTGTTGTAAGTCTACATACTGTCCCTGATCGTATCCATGTTATGTAAATAAAAGCTTATAACCTGACTTTAAATTCATCCATTGGTTTTATAAATTACTATTTTGAAAGCTGAAACCCTTACAAATTTGGTTTAGGTTATGAAAATAAAGTTGCTGCAAAGCATTGGGTTGGACATTGCTCACGTGTGACTCCATAATATAGAGTAGTCATGGTGGACCTAATGACCACGAGGTGTCCAGGTCCTGTGGCTGCAAAAGAGCCCAAATTATAATTATCAGTCCTACAGAAACCACAGAATTCTTGGAGGATGTGTACAGTTTTTCCTATGATAATATATATATATATATATATATATATACAGTACAGACCAAAAGTTTGGACACACCTTCTCATTCAGTTTGCGTTTAGTTGGACCATCATTTATTTTTCAACAGGACAATGACCCCAAACACACCTCCAGACTGTGTAAGGGCTATTTGACTAAGAAGGAGAGTGATGGGTGCTACACCAGGTCACCACAGTCACCTGACCTGAACCCAATCGAGATGGTTTGGGGTGAGCTGGACCTCAGAGTGAAGGCAAAAGGGCCAACAAGTGCTAAGCATCTCTGGGAACTCCTTCAAGACTGTTGGAAAACCATTTCCGGTGACTACCTCTTGAAGCTCATCAAGAGAATGCAAAGAGTGTGCAAAGCAGTAATCAAAGCAAAAGGCGGCTACTGTGAAGAACCTACAATATAAGACATATTTTCAGTTGTGTCACACTTTTTTGTTAAGTATTTCATTCCACATGTGTTATTCATAGTTTTGATGCCTTCAATGTGAATCTACAATTTTCAGAGTCCTGAAAATAAAGAAAACTCTTTGAATGAGAAGGTGTGTCCAAACTTTTGCTCTGTACTGTATGTGTGTATATATATATATTCATATCTTGTGTCGACAGTGACAGGAGCAATGTCCTATAATCAGCTCAGGCCAGAGGTTCCCCTATCTCACCATCAATACACATAGTTATTATTATCATGGTGACATAAAATATATAAAGCCCCGTCATGGCCACGTTTTGGCTCCTTGAGCACACAGTAGATTTCCAGTAATTCATTGTGGCAATTCCAGAGATGGTGAACTGTGACCTTGGTGGATTTTAACCTGTTCACCCCCTGAATGTCAGTAATTACTGTGGTCTGTCACTGTAACAAATGGAGGCACTTAGACTCAAAGAGCAGTCAACAGTGGTCAAGTATTTAAAACATATTACACAATGATCCACGACTGCTGACATTTTAATCTGTTTCAGTAAAAGAAAAGAGCTTTAACTGCTGGAAATTTCAATATTTCTAAGACGGATGTTACTGTGCTAAAATGTACGGTTTATTTCTGCAATACAAAGAAGAAAAACATTTAAAATGAATTTTATCATAATACTGCCCCTATGTACAAGTATACAACTACTATAATACTGCTCCTATGTACAAGAATATAACTACTATAATACTGCCCTCTATGTACAAGTATACAACTACTATAATACTGCCTCTATATACAAGAATATAACTACTATAATACTGCTCCTATGTACAAGAAAATAACTACTATAATACTGCCCTCTATGTACAAGTATACAACTACTATAATACTGCCTCTATATACAAGAATATAACTACTATAATACTGCTCCTATGTACAAGAAAATAACTACTATAATACTGCTCCTATGTACAAGAATATAACTACTATAATACTGCCCTCTATGTACAAGTATACAACTACTATAATACTGCCTCTATATACAAGAATATAACTACTATAATACTGCTCCTATGTACAAGAAAATAACTACTATAATACTGCTCCTATGTACAAGAATATAACTACTATAATACTGCCCTCTATGTACAAGTATACAACTACTATAATACTGCCTCTATATACAAGAATATAACTACTATAATACTGCTCCTATGTACAAGAATATAACTACTATAATACTGCCCTCTATGTACAAGTATACAACTACTATAATACTGCCTCTATGTACAAGAATATAACTACTATAATACTGCTCCTATGTACAAGAATATAACTACTATAATACTGCCCCCTATGTACAAGAATATAACTACTATAATACTGCCCTCTATATACAAGAATATAACTACTATAATACTGTCCCTATGTACAAGAATATAACTACTATAATACTGCTCCTATGTACAAGAATATAACTACTATAATACTGCTCCTATGTACAAGAATATAACTACTATAATACTGCCCTCTATATACAAGAATATAACTGCTATAATACTGTCCCCTATTAACAAGAATATAACTACTATAATACTGCCCCTATGTACAAGAATATAACTACTATAATACTGCCTCTATGTACAAGAATATAACTACTATAATACTGCTCCTATGTACAAGAATATAACTACTATAATACTGCCCTCTATGTACAAGTATACAACTACTATAATACTGTCTCTATATACAAGTATACAACTACTATAAGACTGCCCCATATGTACAAGTATACAACAACTATAATACTGCCCCTATGTACAAGAATATAACTACTACATTACTGCCCCCTATGTCCAAGAATATAACTACTATAATACTGCCCCCTATGTACAAGAATATAACTACTATAATACTGCCCATATGTACAAGAATATAACTACTATAATACTGCCCCTATGTATAAGAATATAACTACTATAATACTGCTCCAATGTACAAGAATATAACTACTATAATACTGCCCATATGTACAAGAATATAACTACTATAATACTGCCCCTATGTATAAGAATATAACTACTATAATACTGCTCCAATGTACAAGTATACAACTATAATACTGCTCCTTTGTAGAAGAATATAACTACTATAATCCTGCCCCCTATGTACAAGAATATAACTACTATAATACTGCTCCCTATGTACAAGAATATAACTACTATAATACTGCTCCTATGTACAAGAGTATAACTACTATAATACTGCTCCAATGTACAAGAATATAATTACTATAATACTGCTCCTATGTACAAGAATATAACTACTATAATCCTGCCCCCTATGTACAAGAATATAACTACTATAATACTGCTCCCTATGTACAAGAATATAACTACTATAATACTGCTCCTATGTACAAGAATATAACTACTATAATACTGCCCATATGTACAAGAATATAACTACTATAATACTGCCCCTATGTATAAGAATATAACTACTATAATACTGCTCCAATGTACAAGTATACAACTATAATACTGCTCCTTTGTAGAAGAATATAACTACTATAATCCTGCCCCCTATGTACAAGAATATAACTACTATAATACTGCTCCCTATGTACAAGAATATAACTACTATAATACTGCTCCTATGTACAAGAGTATAACTACTATAATACTGCTCCAATGTACAAGAATATAATTACTATAATACTGCTCCTATGTACAAGAATATAACTACTATAATCCTGCCCCCTATGTACAAGAATATAACTACTATAATACTGCTCCCTATGTACAAGAATATAACTACTATAATACTGCTCCTATGTACAAGAATATAACTACTATAATACTGCCCCTATGTACAAGAATATAACTACTATAATACTGCTCCTATGTACAAGAGTATAACTACTATAATAGAAGTAGAAAAATTGTATCTTCAGCTCACCTGCCGCCCGGACTGCTCAGCCTTGCGGGTGCCTGGGATCCTTCGGTCTATCCCAACCGGTAATCAGCACGTAAAGAAAAGGAGGACAATCCGGCACAACTTCTCCTTGTATTAAAACATCCAAGACTTTATTAAGACATGATTAAAAACATCGTGGAGACCAAAAACCCACTTAGATGGTAAAAGTATAATACTGCCCCTATGTAAAAGAATATAACTACTATAATACTGCCCTCTATGTACAAGAATATAACTACTATAATACTGCCCTCTATGTACAAGAATATAACTACTATAATACTGCCCTCTATATACAAGAATATAACTGCTATAATACTGTCCCCTATTAACAAGAATATAACTACTATAATACTGCCCCTATGTAAAAGAATATAACTACTATAATACTGCCCTCTATGTACAAGAATATAACTACTATAATACTGCCCTCTATGTACAAGAATATAACTACTATAATACTGCCCTCTATATACAAGAATATAACTACTATAATACTGTCCCTATGTACAAGAATATAACTACTATAATACTGCTCCTATGTACAAGAATATAACTACTATAATACTGCTCCTATGTACAAGAATATAACTACTATAATACTGCCCCCTATGTACAAGAATATAACTACTATAATACTGCCCTCTATATACAAGAATATAACTACTATAATACTGTCCCTATGTACAAGAATATAACTACTATAATACTGCTCCTATGTACAAGAATATAACTACTATAATACTGCTCCTATGTACAAGAATATAACTACTATAATACTGCCCTCTATGTACAAGTATACAACTGCTATAATACTGTCCCCTATTAACAAGAATATAACTACTATAATACTGCCCCTATGTAAAAGAATATAACTACTATAATACTGCCCTCTATGTACAAGAATATAACTACTATAATACTGCCCTCTATGTACAAGAATATAACTACTATAATACTGCCCTCTATATACAAGAATATAACTACTATAATACTGTCCCTATGTACAAGAATATAACTACTATAATACTGCTCCTATGTACAAGAATATAACTACTATAATACTGCTCCTATGTACAAGAATATAACTACTATAATACTGCCCCCTATGTACAAGAATATAACTACTATAATACTGCCCTCTATATACAAGAATATAACTACTATAATACTGTCCCTATGTACAAGAATATAACTACTATAATACTGCTCCTATGTACAAGAATATAACTACTATAATACTGCTCCTATGTACAAGAATATAACTACTATAATACTGCCCTCTATGTACAAGTATACAACTGCTATAATACTGTCCCCTATTAACAAGAATATAACTACTATAATACTGCCCCTATGTAAAAGAATATAACTACTATAATACTGCCCTCTATGTACAAGAATATAACTACTATAATACTGCCCTCTATGTACAAGAATATAACTACTATAATACTGCCCTCTATATACAAGAATATAACTACTATAATACTGTCCCTATGTACAAGAATATAACTACTATAATACTGCTCCTATGTACAAGAATATAACTACTATAATACTGCTCCTATGTACAAGAGTATAACTACTATAATACTGCCCCCGTGTACAAGAATATAACTACTATAATACTGCCCCCTATGTACAAGAATATAACTACTATAATACTGTTCCTATATACAGTATATGAGGAATATAATATTGCTTTAATACTTTTGCATTTGCCATATCTGTAACTTCTGTTGGATTTTGTGCTTCTTGTAATGTGCTCAGAGGTGTAATCAACGTATCAATCTAATAAGGTCAAAATTAATTTATTTCATACTGTGTCTTTTCATAACTAAATGCATTAATATGTGACGCAGCATAAAAGGTCCATTATATTGCAGATAATACACTTTTTGTTTTTTCAGCATCTGCAATACTTACACAGTGGGTATATTCAGCCCCAATTTACAGTGCCAGTGATCAGCAGCATGCGGTCCCTGCTGCAGCCTCATATCTGGATTCTTGCCATATGACTTTTTCCTAATATTTCTGAACTTCTCCCCCTCCCTGCCTCGGTCTATTTTCTCTCCTTTCCTCTAATTTTAACTCTCTATGTGGAACGGTCTGATTCATTCTACATGCATGATAGGATTTTGGTTCCCTTCTTATGGGGTTCCATTCACCAGTCCATTATTGATTCCCCTATCCCTCAAATACATATGTTGTATTGTAAGAAAATACTGATGTAATTTTTTTCTTTGCTCTTCGACCATACAGTTTTTTTCTGTATTTTTTTGGGTTCAATTCCAACAAAAACTTAAAAAATAAAAGTTATTCATTGGTGTTATAAATTGATCTTACTTTAATTTTTTATTCCATTTTTTATGTAACTATTTTATAGCCCAATTCTGAATTCTTTTTCTAAAGCTAATCCTAGCCTTAAGTCTAGCTCTAGGAATAGCCCTAGTCCTAGCTCAAACACTACCTATAATTCTAGCCCAAGTCATGGCCCCAGTCCTAGCCCTAACCCAAGCTCCAGCCGTAGATATGACCCTAGTTCTACCTCTAACTCTAACCCTAGTTTTCACCTAATCCTGGTACTAGTCCTAAACGTAGTTCTTTCCTTAACCCTGATACTAGCCCTAAACCTCGTTCTATCCTTAACCAAGGTATTAGCCCTAAACCTCATCCTAACCTTAACCCTCGTACTAGCCATAACAATAGTCATAGCCCTAACCCTAACTCTAGGCCTAGTCAAGGCCTTAACCTTACCTTTAATTCCATTTTACTATCCCTAACCCTAGTATCAACCCTTACCTAAGTGTGATGCCCCTGAGGCTTCAGTCGAGACAGGATACTGCACCTCACTAAAGGTGCAGTACTCATTTCGGGTAAGGAGGGGGTTAATCACCGGTGTTTCCACATTTCACCTTACATACAGTCAGGTGCTTTCCCACTGGGATTGGCATAGGGTAGACAGGGCGGTGGCCATCACGAGACATGGGACTTTCCCAGTCACTAGGACAACCACCTGGGGGGTGGGCACCACTTGGGGTAGAAGTAGGAGCAACCTTTACATAATCTTCAGTCAAGTTGGGACTACAGTTCTGGCAACACGACACTACCTTCTTCCTTCTTTCTTCTTCCCGGGGCCAGTGGCTTGGAGCGCAAGCTCATCCAGGGTTCTTCACTTCCACAGGGGCAACTCTTAGGAAAGGACACTTCCAAATACCGGTGGCTATCTCCAACTTATCCGTGATTGGTTGGGACCCAGCACGGCAGAGACTGGTATCCTGAGGCTGCACTTGAACTGTAAGTAAAGAGACCTGGAACCGAAGCAGCTGAGTCAGCCTCTTATTGCCGTCGCTGTCGCCTCGCACTTCGGCATTAACAGCCACCACTACCACATCCATCATCCTCCCCAGGGCCTGCTCCACCTGTGTGGATCAAAACCATCCTTGCTGCATCACCACCAGCTCCGGAGGACATCACCCGTAGTGGCGGCTAATCCCTGGCCGCGTACCACAGGTGGCGTCACGCGACAAGCTACTACTTCACCATCCTTCATCTTCCCTTTTATTGTAGACCTCGGGGCCATGAAATCGGGCAAGGGCCACCTGTGACATCCCCATGATCCGACATCACCGACCCGGCGACGAGTACGTTTAACCTCTTGCCCCGTGGGTGCTACATAAGCATAACCCTTGTCCCAGTTCATACACTGCCTTTAACTCTAGCCCTATTGATGACACATATCATAGCCCTAACCCAAGCTCTAGGTCTAGCCATAGGTATGGCCCTAGTTCTACCTCCAGCCCTAACCCTAATATTCACCTAACCTTGGTACTAGCCTTAAACCTAGTTCTCATCTTAACCCTGATACTAGTCCTAACAATAGTTTCAGCCGGAACCCTAGCCCTAGTCACAGCCTTAACCCTAGCTCTAGTTTCAACCCTTTTACTATCCCTAACCAATGTATTAACTCTAACCTAAGCAATAACCTTTGACTTAGCCCACACACTACCTTTAACTCTAGCTCTAGTGATGGCACAAGGCCTAGCCCTAACCCTATCTCTAGACATAGGTATGGCCCTAGTTCTACTTCCAGCCCTAACCTTAGTTTTTACCTAACCTTGGTACTAGCCCTAAATTTAGTACTTAACTTAACTCAGGCACCAGCCCTAAACCTTGGTCCCAGACTTAAAACTGGTACTAGCCATAAACCTAGTTATCACATTAACCCAGGTACTAGCCATAAATCTTTTCCTATCCTTAACCCTGGTACTAGCTTTGACAATAGTCCTAGCCCTAACACTAACTCTAGGCCAAGTCCCTAACCCTAGTATTAACCCTAACCTAAGCATAACCCTTGTCCTAGCCCACACACTACCTTTAACTCTAGCCTTATTGATGGCACACGTCCTAGCCCTAGTTCTAGCCATAGGTATGGCCCTAGCTCTACCTCTAGCCCAAAGCCTAGTTTTTGGCTAATCTTGGTAGTAGCCCTAAGCCTAGTCTTTACCCTAACTCAGGCACCAGCCCTAAACCTCGGTCCTAGCCTTAGCCTTGGTACTAGCCTTAAACCAAGCCCGCACCTCCACCCTGGTACTATCCCTAAATTTCATCATTGTGCTTTCAATCTAAATTTCATCTGTCTTAACCCTGATACTTGTCCTTACAATAGTCTTAGCCCTAACCCTAACCCTAGCCCTAGTCAGATCCCAACTCTTTCACTATCCCTTACCCTAATATTAACCCTAACCTAAGCACAACCTTAGTCCTAGCCCAAACACTACATTTAACTCTAGTCCCAGTCGTGGCCCTAGCCTTAACACAGGCTCTAGCCATAGGTCTAGTTCAAACCTATTACGATCCCTAACCCTAATAACTAAGCATAACCCAAGTTCTAGTTGTAACCTTGTCCCAAGCTTTAACTCTAGTCCTCTACCTAACCATAACCTTAGTCCTAGCCCTAGTTGGGGTCAGAAAAAGTAAGTAAAAAATAACTTTACGTTAGTGGGTTTTTAGGGAATAAAATTGGGTGCACCAGTTATCACTTGTGTTCTGGACCGTGTATAACCGCCTCTAGTCTGAGCAAACCCTTTATTTATTGTATTTTGCTGCATAATCTAATGTCGTCCTTTCTGCTAATAAGTGACTTCCATACAATTCAATGCTGTTATAACTGCACCGGGATCATTTTATTAACACACATCAAATGCGAAATAAAAAGCTACGATAATTACTAAATAATTTAGCCGTTCACAATTACTTCAGGGCTTTGTGTCAAAGCAAAAATAAAGACATTAAAAGACAAAAAAAAGGATTTGGTGAAACGTTCCGAGCTCACTGCCCTTATCGGGTGGATCTCTCTCCAATGGCCTCATTATGTTTGTTAATATTAATTAATTGGGCACTTTAGTGGATGATTAAATGTTTACTTTGTATGGTCAGAAAGTTCTGATGAGCAATTGTCTTGCTAAATTCTCCTAAAAAGGGGCTGAAAGCCCGTACTTACGAAGCGCTCACTGATATCCTAATCAGGCACGAATACTAAGATTCTTTATAGCAAGATTCTATTTATTTTAATAGCACATGAATAGTCAATGGTACATAGGCATTAGAACTACTTTATAGTCATAGAATCTTATACAATAACAGAAATATGCATCAACCTTACCGTTATGTTGTAGCAATCCTTTCTCATCGGAGGGACTCGATTAGTGAGAAGGAACAACCTGGCTTTTTGCATCACAGGAGTGGTGCGTACACTTCAGCGTCCTGGAAAGGTTCCCTATCTCATAGCGAGTCCGGTATTTTTATAGGAAACTTTGTACATTGTGTCTACTGAGTGGTGAATTGGTGACCAGCATGTGACAGCTGAGTCATGTTCATGTAACTTGACCAGAAGCTGCTGTGGGCACCAGTAGCTTCCTGCACATTTTGCCAGTTGACTACTGCCTGACCACAGTTTCCTGGAGATATTGCAAGGAGCCGTGAATTTTACATGCCAGCTTCCTTACACCTGTTGTCAATTAACCACGAGTTTCCTGACTGTTGGAACTGTAAATGTTACTTCCTCATAATCGTGGTTTGTTCAAGATCTGCTTGACACGTATTCGTCATTATGGTAAAAATGGGTCAGCTAGAGGACATCTCTCTCTGATACTGAATTATGGATAGATCAAATAATATCTGGGATCACTCCTATCTTTTGATTATGATTTCTATCTAATCACACTCATTCTTTCAGTCATATCACATTGGTATCACAGCAATACAGACTTGGTCAGAGAATGATTTTGCTGTTTGGCTTAATGTTAATGGAGATCGCAACTGATCGGTACATTGTTACTGATGGAAGTCAAGAAAATCGAGTGGGTTCCTCACCCTCAACTCAACCTCATGGCTACTTGTCTGGAGGAAGATCTTAGACATCATGAAAGCAGTCTGCACCGGACCGCTATGGTTCCATCCAGGGGTGGACATATCATTGGTGCTGCGTATATGGCCGCACAGGGGTCCAAGAGATAAGGAGGCCCATTTCTACCTCCAAAGATGGTGTAATTTTGCATTATGATGAGCTATTGGACTGCAAAAAGCCCATATATTGAGCCCATTTAGATGCTTATCTGGTCCCCGTTGGTCTGCACGTCCTGCTCCCTTCTCCACAAAGTGGAAATGGATATAAATGCCAACACAGCCGCTGTTTGGCCGACGTAGGGGACCTCTGTAGCCAGTGATTAGCGGATTGAGTGGATGAGACCAGGTAATATTGACCAACAAGGATTGGTGAGACCAGATCCACAGTTGTGGTGGATCGATGGAGGTTGGTACGGTTTCTGTACCTTTCTGAGACCTTTTTTTTTTGGCTTTTTGTAACAAGCCTCTGTAAACTCTATGGCAAGGATGTAGGAGGACTTTATAGCTATCAAACAATTTTAACTTCCCTTAATGACCCTATGATATCTGTAGAATATCTGACGTCCAAGATTTACATTATTAGCAGAAGGGAAGACTACTGGTTCAGTCACTGGAACTAAAGTCTAGTTTTAGAAAACCTAGATGTTCTATTTACACAGGAGCCACTGTGTGTGGATATAACTTCAGGTGGGGTGCACAACACTTACTAGTTTCTTCAGGTTGGTGTCTGTCACCCTGTGGCGGTCATTGTCGTAGATACCAGTGTATAATAAGTTTTGTACGTGGTAATTTGTTGCATAAACACTTGTTCTGGAAGTTGTCAGACTGTAGGGTCATCAATAGTTAGTCCATTATGGGTGTGGTCAAATGACAGTGAAAGTGACAATTCATTCAGGAGGAGTTAGTGAAGACCTAGTGTGTGAGATTGATGAATGTATAGTCAGTCGGTCGTGAAAGTCGCATACAGTGGGTGGTCTGTTGCAACAAAGTTAAAGGAGAAGAGACGGAAGGCAAGATAATGGGAACCTTGAGTGTTAACAAAGACACGGAGTGTGTAAAGCATTGAAACGAGAGACGGACTGGCCCCAGTGAATAGGTGACAGAGGACCGGACTCTAGAAGCCAGGCCCCTTGACCATCAAGGTACTGGGGTAATCTCAACAGGTATGTGAACGTAGTCGATGACCTCAGTGGTTTCCCTATAGATGTCCAGGTGCACTAAGCTTTACTCCGGTTCTGATGATGATGGAACCCTTAAGGAGACTGGACGTGGGACTGCAGGAAGGCAAGGTGACTGTTACAGTGTGCATTGTAATGCTGGAATGGGTTGTGCTGGGACTCATAGGAGTAGATAGATAGCAGCCCAGAGGGTTACCCTGGCTTTTCCACTGAACTTGTCATCCATTCCTGAGGAGATCCATCCTGGTTACGTTTGGTCGGTTATGAACTTGCTGAAGCGCTGAAAGCTGCCAGGACCTCCCCTGACCTAATACTCCCCTAGATCCATCCATCGGTACTGTAAGTCCTGAGCTCAGGCCCCACGCATATTTTTTATATTTTTGTGGGCAAGCATGCACACACGTGGTAGTGGTTTGTCGCCAAACCGATTAAGGTTGCTGCAGTCATTTACACAGGACTGAACTTAAGCTACTGTGTACTGCTACTAACAAGTGTTTAACACTGGGTGGTATTTTAATGTGCACATGTAATGAGAAGAGAGGGAGGGGAATGGTGGTATAGAGGTCACTGTGCTAGTGAAGTGACAGGGTCTGGGTGCACTCAGTAATTTACACTCCTCGTTAGTTTAGAAGTTCTGTTCCACCATAGTTTAGGTTTCCAGGCAGATAAATTGTTTTCCAGTAGTTCCTGGACATTGGAAAGGGTCTCTGGACTAGCATATTATTCCTGGCTTTCTGAGCCCGGTGTATGTATATTTGTTTGTGGTAAATTCTGACCTTTATCTCATGTTGCATTGCTCACACCCCAAGAAAAAGAGTTTGCACTCAGTTATAGTCTGATCTCGTTTCTCGTTTGCGACCCGCTGTATCCTGGGAGCAACCCCTCGGTTTCACATACACACCCACCCAGGACCATTTTATGTAGCGTGCTGGGGTGTCCGGAGTCAATCCCACGACTAACGCCCGCACCACTCTGCATGGAAACTACCACTCTTTCCAACACAGGAGACTTCGGGACCTCCATTCTTAAGATCAGTTTTGGTCACTGCAGTTGTACCCCCAAGACTTAGCATCGATCCTTCGAGGCTGCTTTCACATGTGCATCTTTTTTCCTATTGCCGTAGAACTATAACATTTTTCACATTTTTCCAAGGTTCTCCGGAAATGATGTGTGCTGCCCCCGTGGGAGCAGCCGAGCTGCTCGAATCCGGGTTCGCTGTGGCTTGAGGGTCTACGGACCCGGGGTCGTGCGGCCACTCAAATGAAAGGGGGTATTTACAGGAGATTTGATGTATAGTTTGAGACGCCACCCGTGGTGTACGGTAATTTGGGAGTACCGCTGCTGCCGTTGGGAGTACCCAGGGTGATGAAGTGGGGCAGCAAGATGTCGCAGCCTTCCACGGGTAGGGGGAATGCCCCGGGACTCGGTGTGGGGTGGTGATGGTGCCGTGGGATGCAGGGGTCACTCTCGTAATCACTCAGTTCATAAGCAGATGCTGACAACTGGGTAAACCAATTCTCTAAGTACCGCTGCTGCTGAGGGGAGCTCGTCCGGGTCCCGTCCCCTATGGTGTTGCCTGGTGATCCGTGACCTGCCTCCTGGCACTAAGTTTAACTTCAACTTGATGGCCCGGTAGTATGGAACTTGCCGGGCCCCGCTCCCCACTGTGACTAAGTATGGGAGCTTGCTCTCCGGGCTCATGCTTGGGATTTTCTAGACCGTTTTGGGTTGGAAAGTCCTATCCCCCTCGTTGGGCTAATGCCCCGATTCTGGAGTGGGTGGGAACGGATCATAAAGACTCCGTTCTCCTCAGGTGAATTGTCGGGTTGCCTGAAGCTACTCCCCGACCTAGGGTCCATGTACCCCGTCGTGCCCTCGGTCCTGGACCGGTGACAGTGCTTGGTTGCCGGCTGTCCTCCTCGACAGGTCCAGACACCTCGCCACAATCCTCTGCAATCGGGGGTCCGACTCCTCTAGGCCCAGACCACCGCCTGCAAACTAGATAACGTCTCCAGGAGCCACCGCTCCCGACTTCCTCTCTCTACTCCTACTCTCCACTCCAACTCCTTACTGACTACACTCCTCACCTCCCCTCCCTGACCCCCCAGGTGGGCGACTCTATTCCACTCAAGCCGTCCACTGGTGTGCCTGGTGGGTGTGGTGCAGGGAGTATCTAGGATTTGATTTGCTGTTGGAGGCAACACTGAAAGATGGGGACCCAGAACCATGAGGGAGGTGGAATACTGCATGGAAGGGCAGTTTGTGTAGTTACCTGTGACAACCTGATAGTCCAGGGGCGTCACACAAGACACTTTTTGACATGGTTGTGGCAAAAAAACCTACCACAGCCACAATCACAGGAAAAATCTCACCCGATTCTCGTTCGTAGTTAGAAATAATAATTCTTGCCTGAACGTAATAGATTCTCATGATATGTAGGTCCGGTCGGATCAATTGCTTCTTCTCTAATCCTTATGTCGCGGTTTATAAATTTTGCATTCCACTTGTAGCTATATATTAAATGAAAGCAACATAAGGAGCAAGGACGACTGCAAATCTGCTTTCAAAGGCAATTCCAGCAGAAGATTGGGTATTAAGATCTCGTTACCCTTTTGGTCTCCTCTTGATAAGTTACTGTTCCTCCTTCCCTCATTTACTGCTATATCTTAATCAATTTTATGATGATGAGGGACAAGAAAATGAAAAATTGATTTACAAAGAAATTCAGTGTCACCAAGGAGACAGTGGTGCACAATCCCATCGATTATATTCCATCAAACCCCACTATGGTATTTCTAAATGACAGCTCCGACACGGAGAGACAGAGATCCGGCATAATAACAAGGCGCTGATCCTCGTCAGCGTTTGGTGTGGATTAGTCCAAGTTTCGAGTTGTCTTTTTTTGACGAGTCCTCAAGGTCATTTTACTGCTCCGAAAACTACAGCCCAAAACGGACATTACGGCCGAAAAGCACTAACTTTACATGGGTTGGAAAGAATTGTACAATATGGCCGTTATTTTCCAGAAACAAAGATGCACCTGTCTAATGGTTGCAACTCAATTTTATTAACTGAACGTGTGGTATTATTTTGGAAAAAAAACAGGTATTTTTTGTGTTAATACTGGAAATGAATTTAGCAATTTTCACCAGCTTTGGAATCTGGAGGCTCTATATCTAATTTTCAGTTGACGCTGAGTTAGTATTTAGAGACAAGCTGCTATGAAGTCTCCCATGCACAGCACACACAGACATGAGGGATTCCTGCTCTCCTGTCTCTATGTATTGACGGGTCCTCGGGGTCTGGGGGGTTACTTGTCACCAGGCCGGTGCAGGGGGTTGGGATGTCATAGCTGGCCAGGCCTGGTTCCGTGACCCCGGCGGTGTCAATAAAAGGGGTGCAGGGGTTATTTACAGGAGAGAAGAGTTTGTATTCGTGACGCCACCTGTGGGGTGCGGCCAAAATAGGAACCACCGTTGCGGGAGGTTTCCTCTGGGGACACATGGTAGCGCAGTTAGTTTGGTACAGCTCTCAACAGGCAGAGCTCAGGCCCATTGGGAGGTTGGGAGTAGTAGTGATCTTTCAGCGGAGTGCAGGGTTGGAGGCGGTGAAGAAAGGGAGCAACATAGGGGTTGCAATCAAAGTTCTTTACTCACTGTTGTAAGTCCCATAGGAGCACGACATGTCAGTGACCACCCTTACAGTGCCGGGGCTCCACTGTGATGGTCTCCAGCCAATCCTGGGTAGTTTGGAGGTCTAGACCGTTGAACCTTTCTGTATGTCTGTTGACTCGCCCACCCCAGGGCTATGGGACACCCGGTGCCGGGTCGGACTAGTCCGGTGGTAGTCAGTGGTGGCTGGGCCCGGCTCCGTGGCCCTGGTGGGTGTCAGTATAATATGTGGCTGATGACTTTAAGTTTGTGCTCGTGACGCCACCTGTGGTATGCGGCTATTAAGCCGCCGCTGCTGTGTAAGGCCTCCGGGGTGATGAAGTGGCAGCAATGGTGGTACTGCTCCCCACAGGTGGAGCGGTGCCCCGGGACACAGTTGGTGCTTGTGGAAGTCTATGGTGTTGTGTGACTAGCACGGTGCAGGGCCGACAAGCAATGAAAGAAACAGGCACAAACAGTAGTCTCTTTACCTTCTCCTCTTTTACTCGGCAGAAGTTTAGTCCAGGGAGACCGTCACAGATGGTAAAGATGGTCCGGCCGGCCTGGAAGTGCCTGGGGTGATCTTTGGCCAGTTGAGTATGAGGCCTACTCCTTAATCTTTCTTTGCTGTTTTAGGACACTGCACTTTGGGTTAGCAATTGCCCTCTTGCTGCTGGGACTGGTGGTTCGTCCCTTTTTCTGTGGGGTAGACTGCGCAGGCCCTCTCTGGTGCTTCTCTGCTGGAGTCCACACCAGGCCCTTGGGATGCAGCTGTACCCTCAGTTTGCTTCTGGGCCAGGGGGCTTGCAGCTCTCCTGCCCTCCGGATTCAGCTACCAGGGATGGATTTTATGCCCTGGCAACTACAGACTCCGATGTCCGAGTCTCTGCTGTGCCTCTCTGCTCCCCTTGCTTCACTGGGCCAAGCTATCCCAGCTCTAGGCCCCAGTTTCACAAGGCAGCACTACTCTCCGTCTGTCCTCTTTCACTCCTGTCTCCAGACCAACCCCTACTTCCTCCCTTCAGCCAGACTTAAGGAATGCTCCTCGAAGTTCCAGGTTCAGAGCTCCCTCTGCTGGCCGGAGGGAGAACTGTGTTGGGTGTTAACTTACTGGCCAATAGATCTCCCAATTACCTCCAGGCTCAGCATTAACCCTTTGGGAGGGCAATGCTGTTGTGGCGACCAGGTCCTGGGGCGCCACACTCCCCCTTAGTTAAATTCAGTACTCCCGGACTGTAGAAACAAACATGACATGTTAGAACCTTTCATCCCATTATGGGAGGCGCATTACTTGAACGTTACAATCTTAAACATTACTATAAGAGTCCAGTGTGGCTCCCTGCCGGGTGTCCATTACACTGCTCCATGGGGGACACGCCGCGATCAAACCCCCAACGTAGGCTCTGGGCGTGCGTCAGAGCATTGTTGACCCCACTCTATGCACGCCGGACGGGTTTTTCTTCAGGGGTGTTGAGCACACTGGTGCTAACTATGAACAATTTAGGTGTTGGCCACCCATAGTCCAGTGGCCCAATTGTCCATCTTCGCAATCAAAGAAAAAGAAAAACATTTTGTACACAACATTACAGACATTTCGCATAACTATTTACATTCTAATAAATACTCCTTCTTTTTCCCTTATACAGTTGACTCTCTATACCTTGGAGGGGGTTGTCCCCGAGTGCTGCGTTGGGACCTGCGTAGCTCTGGTGTTTGCCCCTGACTACGTGGTGTGTCTTCTACCTCAGCACTACAGGTTGGCCTAACCCCGATAGGTAAGCGTGATGGTTGCCTATGTGGTCTAAGAGTCGCCAAGGGTATGACAGGTTCACCACTGACAGGGGGTTGATCCTCCTGTTCCACTGCTGGCGTGTCATCTCATGTTGGAGCGGACGGTTCTTTAGGTGGATCTGGAACCTTTTCTGTTTCTGGCTCGACCAACTGCGGAAACGTCAAAACTGGTACCACTATGGCATTGTTTATTCGGGTCCAAGTTTTGGGGAATTTTCCAAGGATGGTTTGAATCATCTCCCCTTCTTTCTCTTGACTTTGGGGACTTCCTTGTACTTCTTCCATTTCTCTTTGGGTTCTGCACCGTTCAGGGCACGCTTTCAGGCGGTCTCGAGAAATTGCTTGATAGGTCTTGCCTTCATCCTTGCTTATGAGGCATACCTTACTATTGTCAAAGTTGGAGGGGATAATGGTGTAGGGCTCGTTTTCCCACTGATCATCCAATTTATGCGTCCTCCGCTTCTTCTTGAGGACTTGTTCTCCAGGTGCTAAGGGAGTTGCTGGAGCTGTTTGATTGTAATGCTGCTCTTGTCTCGTTCTTGCTTGAGACAGGCTCCTCTCTACGCATTCCTGGACCTTACGGTACCGCTGCTGCCGTTCTGTATCCCAATCCTCTATTTCTTGAACCGCCTCAGGCGACACAGTCCCCATCTCAAAGTCCACAGGCAACTTGCCAGGTCTGGCTCGCATCAGGTAAGCGGGGCTGCAGTTGGTCGAATTTACTGGGATATGGTTGTACAGGTCTACCAGATCTGGCAACTTCTCTGGCCATTGGTTCCTTTCTTCCAGCGGTAGGATCTTCAGCATATCAATAACCACATGGTTCATTTTCTCGCACAGTCCATTGGTTTGGGGGTGGTACGGTGTGGTTCTGATTTTCTTACAGCCGTACATGTTACAGAACTCTTGGAACATTTCGGCCTCGAATGCAGGACCTTGATCAGTCAGTACCCTTTCCGGATAACCGTGAGGTCGACAAAAGGATGCCTGGAACGCTCTAGCTGCTGTTCTGGCTGTCTGGTCCTTCACAGGCACTACTACCAGGAAACGAGAGTAATGGTCCACAATGGTGAGGGCGTACACATAGCCTGACCGGCTTGGTGTTAACTTCACGTGGTCCAGGGCCACCAACTCCAGGGGCTGCTTCGTGACAATTGGCTGTAGGGGAGACCTTTGGCTGGCATCATCCTTCCGCCTCAGGTTACACGGGCCACAGTCTCGGCACCACTTCTCGATCATCTTTCTCATGTGCACCCAATAGAACCGATCACGGAGTAGGGCCTCCAACTTCTTCCACCCGAAGTGTCCTGCGTTATCATGGTAAGCTGCTAGGACCATTGGAGCATCCCTCTGCGGAACCACTATCTGCCAGACGAGTTCATTTGTTCGCCAGTTGACATATCTCTTGCAGAGCTTGCCTTGGTAGGTGAACAGTCGTCCCCTCTCTTTCCACAACTGCTGGGCTTCTTCTGGAGCATCTGGGCCAAGATGAGTCTCAGCTTGTGCTAGCTTTTCTTTGACCAATCGCACAGCCGGGTCACCGTTCTGTGTCTCTTCCCAATTATGGTGGAGTAATGGGTTAACCGAGACCTCGTGTTGGCTCGAGCGCTTCACTCCCACAGCATGCTCACACTGGGAAACACCCTGATGATGGAAAGCCGGTAACTCTATCTCTTCGAGTTCATCCAGGTCTTCTCCAGATTCGGGTAAGTGAGGCATTCTGGACAGCGCATCAGCATTGTTATTCTTCTTGCCTGCCCGATACTTGATGGTAAAGTCAAAGTTAGACAGCCGGGCCATCCATCGCTGTTCCAACGCACCTAACTTGGCTGTTGCCAGGTGTGTCAACGGATTGTTGTCCGTGAAGATGGTGAACTTGGCCGACGCCAGATAGTGCTTGAAGCGTTCAGTCACTGCCCAAACAATAGCGAGGAACTCCAGCTTGAAGGAACTGTAGTTTTCTGGATTCCTTTCTGTGGGCCGAAGCTTCCTACTGGCGTACGCTATAACCCTCTCTCTGCCTCCCTGCACCTGGGACAGAACTGCTCCCAGTCCCACGTTGCTGGCATCTGTGTACAGTACAAACGGCTGGCTGTAGTCAGGGTAGGCCAGAATCTCTTCTCCCGTGAGAGCCCATTTCAGCCGGACAAAGGATGTTTCTAGTTGGCTGCTCCATTCAAATGGAGGGCTCTGCTTCTTAGCCTGCTTTGGCTGGCCCACCAGGAGATCTTGAAGGGGCGCTGCTACCTTGGTGAAACCATCAATGAACCTTCGGTAGTAGCCCACCAGCCCAAGGAACTGCCGCACCTCCTTTACCGTGGTGGGTCTTGGCCAGTCCTTCATTACGGTGACTTTCTCCGGATCAGGTGCCGCACCTTCTGCGCTGACCACATGACCCAGGTACTGTACCTTTGACTTCAAGAGGTGACACTTGGACGGCTTTATCTTCAGGCCATATTTCGACAAGGACTCAAACACTTCTGCTAAGTGCCTCAGGTGGTCTTCATAAGTCTTGGAGTAGACTATGACGTCATCCAGGTACAATAGCACAGTTTCAAAGTTGTGGTGGCCCAAGCAGCACTCCATCAACCTTTGGAATGTCCCTGGGGCGTTGCAGAGCCCGAATGGCATACAGTTGAACTCACAGAGGCCCATTGGTGTCGTGAATGCAGTCTTCTCCTTGTCCGCCTCTGCCACGGGAACCTGCCAATACCCACTGGTGAGATCCAAGGTGGAGAAATAGTTAGCTGACTTTAAGGCTGTTAGTGACTCCTCTATTCTGGGCAGTGGATAAGCATCTTTATGTGTAATGCGGTTAATTTGCCTGTAATCTACACACATTCTCATTGTACCATCTTTTTTCTTTACGAGCACTAGGGGAGCTGCCCAGGGGCTACAACTATCTCTGATAACCCCAGCCTCCTTCATTTCCCGCAACATTTCTTTGGCACGCTGATGCTGTGCGGGGGGCACAGGGCGGTATCTCTCTTTAATGGGATGATGATCACCCGTGGGGATTTGATGTTTAACCCCTTTCACTTGCCCAAAATCTAGGGGGTGTTTGCTGAAGACCCGCTCGTACTCCTGTACCACCCGGTAAACCCCATGCTTTTGGTGTGAGGGGGTGGAGTCGGTGCCCACATGTAATTTTTGGCACCAGTCTTCCAGCTGTCCCTTGGAGCCATTGTCTTCCGCCTGGTCGGACGGGATCAAGGGTTCCACTGCTTTGATGGTATTGTTGCTGACAGTGTACAGTTTTGCTACAGTGGCGTACCGGGGCAATTTGGCCTCCTCCTCCCCACAATTCAGGACACGGACGGGCACTCTCCCCTTGCGGACGTCTGCTACCCCTCTGGCTACGAGGACTCCCGGCCTACTGTCTGAATACACCGGTTCTACCAAGGCATGGTAATCCTGACCCTTGAGGCCTATTGCTGCCCGACACCATATCAACATTTCACTTCTTGGGGGTATTGCAATGGGGAGGGGGTCACTTACCCTCACACTGCCAATTTCTCCTCCGGCCAGCTCTACCTGCTGCCTCCTCATCAGGGCTCTGATCTCCCTCTGTAGGGCACGCTGCTGCCCGGAGCTGGCAGTTTCAGACGCCTGTTGCAACAAAATTATCACTTCGGCAATACAATTTTCCATCACATTTGTACCAATGGTTAGCAGTGGTTCAGATTCTTTGCGATCAATATCTACAATTATCATCCCCTGACATGGCAATTCCACCCGCCCCACTTTAATGGTTACTTCTTTGTACCCAATTTGGGGTAAGGGCTGACCATTACTGGCCACAATTGTTAAATCATCATCTGGGCCATGGTCAATGTCTGAATCAGCCCAATATCTTTTGTACAGTTTGTAGGGGATGGTTGTTACCTGGGACCCCGTATCCAGGAGGGCATTCAAAGGGATCCCATCCAGCACAATAGGAAGGACCGGGCGTCCTCCCACATACTTGCTGCGGCTGGGGGTCGAGCCGGGCTTCCTCACACCTGGGGGTTGGCTCCTGGCCCCAGGCTCGGCCCATTTAAAGGACAGCGTCGTGCAATGTGGCCCGCCTGGCTGCAGCGGTGGCAGATCGGTTGAATCATACCGGTCTGTGTCTCTGCCTCGGGTCGGCGGAATCCTCCTCTGTCGCATCCAGGGGACGTCATCTGGGCTGGAGGCCAACTCGAGTCTTGCAGGCGATGGGGTCACTTGTAGAGACTGCACGGTCTTGGCAAGGGCAGCTACAGTCTTGGTCAGCTCCTGGACCTGCTGTCTGAGCTCTGCAGTGGGGTCCTTATCCAGGGACTGCGCCTCAGCCCCTGCAGCGGCTCGTGTTGCAGGCACCACCCCGGGGTACGTGATAGCAAGAGGCCGGAGGGATACTGGGTCATTCGGTGTAGATTCTCTCAGTACCCGGATGGCCTGGTCCTTAAACTTTGCAAAGTCCAGAGCAGGGTTCTGCAGGACCATGATACGTAGCTGGGTCCTGTGGGCATCTGACAGGAGCCCCTCTATGAACTGCTCAGTTAGGAGTTTGTGTTCTTCACGCACACTCTCTGGGTCCACCTGTTTAACTGCTTTCAGGGCCTCCTGCAAGTTTAAGGCATAGTCCCTTATGCTGTCTGTGGCCCGTTGTTTGCACCCAAAGAATCTCATCTTTATTTCTGCTGCGGTGCGGGTGTCAAAAGTACTCTTTAGCTTGGCCAGTATCTGGGTTACTGTCCCTTTATCTGTATCAGGCCAGGACTTCACTTCACGCTGGGCTGCGCCGGCTAGCTGTCCCATTAATATGCCCACCTTCTGGCTCTCAGTCAGAGGATACACCCGGAACAAGCTGTGCAGGCTTTCCCTGAAGTCACTCAAGGTATGGGACTCCCCGGAGTACTGCGGCAGCCATTCTGCTCCCGGGATGTACGGCATTGTGATCGGCATTACCGGCGCTGCAGCGGGGGCTGGGGCGACGGCGACTGGGATCGCTTCGGCTGGTGCTGCGGCGTCTCGGGCTATGGCAGCCACCTGCTCTCCCTCTGAGTCGGACATCTTCTTCCCCCTTAGTGAACCTTACCAGGCTCCGTTCACTTTTCAAATTTCCTTCTGGGTCGCGCGGGGTTAACAGCGCTCTGATGGCGCGCTCCCTTCGCGCTCTTTGTCAGGCACGCCCCCCTTCTTCCTGCGCTCGGCGAGGCTAATGGCGGCGGCAGTTTGCAGACAGTACACAGTCTTTTAAGCACAATTCCTGCAGGCGCACAGTACCCGGTGGGACCGGGCACGAAATCCTGTTCGTGACGCCAAAAGTTGACTCGCCCACCCCAGGGCTATGGGACACCCGGTGCCGGGTCGGACTAGTCCGGTGGTAGTCAGTGGTGGCTGGGCCCGGCTCCGTGGCCCTGGTGGGTGCCAGTCTAATATGTGGCTGATGACTTTAAGTTTGTGTTCGTGACGCCACCTGTGGTATGCGGCTATTAAGCCGCCGCTGCTGTGTAAGGCCTCCGGGGTGATGAAGTGGCAGCAATGGTGGTACTGCTCCCCACAGGTGGAACGGTGCCCCGGGACACAGTTGGTGCTTGTGGAAGTCTATGGGGTTGTGTGACTAACACGGTGCAGGGCCGACAAGCAATGAAAGAAACAGGCACAAACAGTAGTCTCTTTACCTTCTCCTCTTTTACTCGGCAGAAGTTTAGTCCAGGGAGACCGTCACAGATGGTAAAGATGGTCCGGCCGGCCTGGAAGTGCCTGGGGTGATCTTTGGCCAGTTGAGTATGAGGCCTACTCCTTAATCTTTCTTTGCTGTTTTAGGACACTGCACTTTGGGTTAGCAATTGCCCTCTTGCTTCTGGGACTGGTGGTTCGTCCCTTTTTCTGTGGGGTAGACTGCGCAGGCCCTCTCTGGTGCTTCTCTGCTGGAGTCCACACCAGGCCCTTGGGATGCAGCTGTACCCTCAGTTTGCTTCTGGGCCAGGGGGCTTGCAGCTCTCCTGCCCTCCGGATTCAGCTACCAGGGATGGATTTTATGCCCTGGCAACTACAGACTCCGATGTCCGAGTCTCTGCTGTGCCTCTCTGCTCCCCTTGCTTCACTGGGCCAAGCTATCCCAGCTCTAGGCCCCAGTTTCACAAGGCAGCACTACTCTCCGTCTGTCCTCTTTCACTCCTGTCTCCAGACCAACCCCTACTTCCTCCCTTCAGCCAGACTTAAGGAATGCTCCCCGAAGTTCCAGGTTCAGAGCTCCCTCTGCTGGCCGGAGGGAGAACTGTGTTGGGTGTTAACTTACTGGCCAATAGATCTCCCAATTACCTCCAGGCTCAGCATTAACCCTTTGGGAGGGCAATGCTGTTGTGGCGACCAGGTCCTGGGGCGCCACACTGTCGCTGGTCGTCTTCCTGCGCTGGCCTCTCCCGCCTATCCCGCACCAACACGTACAGTTCCCTGAGCCGATGTCCGCTTGTCTTACGGGGTAGCTCAAAGCTTTTGGTCCCCTGACCCTATGTAGTCACCTTCCAGTGGATTTGTACGCGGGTTCGGCCTGGGTACTTGAGCTATCCCAGGCCTCTGGTTTACTAGAAGAGCACGTAGTTATTCTCTCCCAGTCTAGGATTCCAGTTCCCATTCTGCGACCAAGTCCCTCCACTCAGTTTTCTATAAATGGAACGAGTCCACGGGTGTCTGGCGCACACCTCGTGGCCCCAAGGAGTCCCTTCTCTATCATGCCTGGGTCGAGCTGTCTCAGTTCCAGACCACAGGTGCCTCCTCCACTGTCTGCACGCTTCTCTCTCTTCTCTCCCCACCCTTCCCTCCCACTCGCTATGCTCCACCTATGGGTAAGACAGAATGGGGTGCCATCACCAGTGGTGGCTATCTCTAGCATTAATGGGCCACCCCAACCATATCCCAGTGAAGAGCTGCTAACTGGGAGTGTTGCATGGTTTGTGTGCCCCGGTGGTCGACCTCCTCCTTACCCAGGGATGGGGTACCCCACCCTCTGGTGGAGGTGCAGTACCTCTGTGGTGATAGAAGTCTCAGGGGCGCCACACTAGCATGTGTTCAGAAGTATCAACAGTTTGACATAAAACACTTACTAGCAAACAGCAGTGCTGAGGACATTAAACACCAGTACTGAGCAGTGCAGCTGTGAACCCAGCACTAATGTGAAATAAAATACTAGAAAAACGCAGCACTAGGGATATTACACAGTGGTACTTAGCAGCGTTACTGAAAATTCAGTACTAAGGTGAAATAAAACACTTATTAAAAAGCAGTACTGAGTAGTGTAGCTGTGAATCCAGCACTAAGAGGAGATACTGTAAATCCCTTACTAGAAAGCAGCAGTGCAACGCTCCAGAATTGACACATATAATGATTGCACCACTTCTGGGGCAGATGCTGGCTGCTATTTCTAGGGTGGGAAGGGCCAAATAACCTTGGGCCTTCCCACCCTGATTATACCAGCCCCTAACTGTCTGTCTTACCTGATTGTAAAAACTAAGGGAGACACAATGCCGTTTTTTAAAATTATTTAAATAAATACTTTAAAAAAAATAAGGAGGAGTCCTCTCTACTTTTGAGAACTAGCCAAGATAAAAAAAAAGACTGCTGGGGGTTGCAGCCCACAGCGATCTGCTTTACCTGCACTGGCTATCAAAAATAGGTAGGACCCCATGTAATTTTTATTTAATTTATTCCCTGTCTACATTTGATTGCAAAGCAATTGTGTTGCTCTGCAAACAACTCTCCAGTTATTGTACTTTACGTAATTATTATTATTAATGTATATTGTTGTATATAGAAGACCCGTAGTGCAACATTTAGCAGAAAAAAAGAGAAGAAAAAGGCTATAAACATATGGAAAAATACAAAAAAAGGAAAATAAACAGAAATAACAATGTATCAATCTATAGATGTTCTTCTGTTTCCCTGAGGTAAGAGAACAATGGAACACACTCAGACCTGGCTGACCCCAATTATTGGGCAATTTGTAATTTTGATGACTAATTTTCCTAACAACTTCAGTGCAGCCGGTGAATCCAAAAGGTTAATAAATATGAAATCTGAATATTTAAGAAAGTAAAAGTGAGGTTTTGTTTTTCTTAGGAGAATGTCTCCATGTACAGAATTACTGAGCAACTAAATGAAAACTGTACATTTTCCATGATACGGTGAGAACAGTAGGCAAACAACGTTTCAAAAATAAACTGACATTTAAAAAAACATCAATGACCAATAATATAGTAATACAGCGCCGCTCACCATTATTGGCACCTCTTAATTTTTCTTCATAGACTCTACAATATCTTCAGAATAAATGGAAATGCCCCAAAGTTCTATCCTCAGGATTGTTTAATTTGTAGTCCAAAGGAATGCAACAATAAAACAATGTATGATGGGGCAATTTCAAAGAGGAAACAGAATAAACAGCAAGTGCAGCAATAAAGGTCCTTAATTAATACTCGGTTACACCATTAAATAATACTTGGTTACCCCCTAATTAATACTTGTTTGCCCCCCTAATTAATACTTCCTTGCCCCCCTAATTAATACTTGATTGCCCTCCTACGTAATACTTGTTTGCCCCACTAATACTTGGTTGTCCCCCTAATTCTTTTATGCCCCCCTAATACTTGGTTGTTCCCTACTTAATACTTTGTTGCCCCCTAATTCATACTGTGTTGCCACTAATTAATACTTGGTTGCCCCCCCCCTAATTACCACTTGTTTGCCCCCCTAATTAATACTTGGTTGCCCCCCCCTAATTACCACTTGTTTGCCCCCTAATTAATACTTGGTTGCTCCCCTAATACTTGGTTGCCCCACCTAATTAATACTTGGTTACCCCCTAATTAATACTTGCTTGCTCCCCTAATTATTACTTGGTTACCCCCTAAATAACACTTGCTTGCCCCCCTAATTAATACTTAGTTGCCCCCCAATTAATACTTGGATACACCAGTAATTAATACTTGGTTGCCCCCCCCTAATTAATATTTGTTTGCCCCTCTAATTAATATTTGGCTGACCCCCTAATTAATACTTGGTTGTCCCCTAATTCATACATTGTTGCCCCCTAATTAATATTTGTTTGCCCGTCTAATTAATTAATGGTTGCACCCCTAATTAATACTTGGTTGCCCCCCTAATTAATACTTGGTTGCACCAGTAATTAATACTTGATTGCCCCCCTAATTAATACTGTTTTCCCCTCGCCCTAATTAATACTTGATTGCCCCCCTAATACTTGGTTGTCCCCCCTAATTAATACTTGGTTGCTCCCATAATTAATACTTGGTTGCCCTGCCTTAATTAATACTTGGTTGCTCCCATAATTAATACTTGGTTGCCCCCTAATTAATACTTGGTTGCTCCCATAATTAATACTTGGTTGCCCCCTAATTCATACTTGGTTGCCCCCCTAATTAATACTTGGTTGCACCAGTAGTTAATACTTGGTTGCCCCCCAAATTAATACTTGTTTACCCCCTAATAAATACTTGGTTGCACCCCTAATACTTGGTTGCCCCCAATTAATACTTGGTTACACCTCTGATTAATACTTGGTTGCTCCCTAATTCATACATGGTTGCTCCCCTAATTAATACGTGGTTGCCCTCCCTTAATTAATACTTGGTTGTCCCCATAATTAATACTTGGTTGTCCCCCTAATTAATACTTGGTTGCAGCCCATTTGGCATTGATGATGGCCTCCAAACGTTTCTTCTATATTCCATCTCTAAGCTTCTTGCTCTTCTCCGCTGGTATTATCTCTTCCCTCGCGTTTTTTTCCAGCTCCTGATTGTTTGCCGGGGGCTTTTTCTGAATGGCAGATTTCAACTCACACCAAAGATTTTCAAAGGGATTGAGGCCATTTTAAAACAATCCATTTTTTTATTTTTCAACCATTCCTGTGTACTTTTGGATGTGTGCTTTGGGTCATTGTCTTGTTGGAGATCCCATGATCTTCGATTCAAACCAAGTTTTCTTACACACGGTCGGACATTTCGCTCAAAAATCTCTTGATACTTCTCTGATTTCATGATTCCTATGATAGAGGCAAGTCCTCCAGTACCAGACGCAGCAAAACAACCCCACCACATTATGGATCTTCCAGCATGCGTAACTGTGGGTAGGGTGTTCTTTCCCTTATAAGCTTCATAGCACTGTCTGTAAACAAGCTGTTGCTTTGCGTTGCCAAAAAGGACTACTTTTGTTTCATCTGTCCACAGAACATTTTCCCGGAAGGATTGTTAAGATACTATTTGGCAAAGATCAGTTGTTCCTTTTTATGTCTTTTCTTCAGCAGTGGTTTCTTCCTTGGCCTTCAGCCATAAAGCTCTGCTTGGTTTAGTGTGCGGTGTACGGTACTTGATGAAAACATGACCCCAGACTGTTCCAGGTTGCCCTTCAGGTCTTTCGATGTTTGATGTGATGTTTCTTCCACCATTCGCACCAACCTTTATACACATCTCTTGTCAGTTTTCCTCTTTCCCACATGTCCTGGGAGGTTCTTGATAGTTCCATGCTTGGCAAACATCTTAATAACGTTGCGCACTGCTGAAACTGCGATACCAAGGTTTTTGGAGACGGCTTTATGCCCTTTGGAAGTCTTGTGTTTGCTAATAATAGAAGTTCTGATGTCCTCAGCTCCTTTGTCTTCACCAATGTGATAAAGGTATAGGGCCGACCATGTGACTTTATAAAAAACTGAAGTCATCATTTATTGGCTAATTCATGTCACATGGGCACTGACAATGTATCACAGGTGATTCTCCTTTGTGACTTACCACTGTCACAATGTGTTTCCAGACTAATGTAATGTAAAGGGGCCAATGCCAGCGTCACCGCAGATTTACCAACTCGACCCGTGGAAGCGTGTTTAACGCGAAACGGCCGTCGTCCAAGAGGGATCCTGCACCCAGTTCCTTAACTGCCTTTTTAATATGCAGCACTTAATTTAATAAAAAAAAAAAAAAAAAAAGAAACGTTTTTATGGTTCCACACTAGTTACGAGTACTGAGCACCCGAGCATGGCAGTGCCCGCTCATCACTAGTTACCAGTACAGAGCACCCGAGCATGGTAGTGCCCGCTCATCACTAGTTACCAGTACAGAGCACCCGAGCATGGCAGTGCCCGCTCATCACTAGTTACCAGTACAGAGCACCCGAGCATGGCAGTGCCCGCTCATCACTAGTTACCAGTACAGAGCACCCGAGCATGGCAGTGCCCGCTCATCACTAGTTACCAGTACAGAGCACCCGAGCATGGCAGTGCCCACTCATCACTAGTTACCAGTACTGAGCACCCGAGCATGGCAGTGCCCGCTCATCACTAGTTACCAGTACAGAGCACCCGAGCATGGTAGTGCCCGCTCATCACTAGTTACGAGTACTGAGCACCCGAGCATGGTAGTGCTCGCTCATCACTAGTTACCAGTACAGAGCACCCGAGCATGGTAGTGTCCGCTCATCACTAGTTACGAGTACTGAGCACCCGAGCATGGTAGTGCCCGCTCATCACTAGTTACCAGTACTGAGCACCCGAGCATGGTAGTGCCCGCTCATCACTAGTTACCAGTACTGAGCACCTGAGCATGGAAGTGCTCTCTCATCACTAGTTACGAGTACTGAGCACCCGAGCATGGTAGTGCCCGCTCATCACTAGTTACCAGTACTGAGCACCTGAGCATGGTAGTGCCCGCTCATCACTAGTTACCAGTACTGAGCAACCGAGCATGGTAGTGCCCGCTCATCACTAGTTACCAGTACTGAGCACCCGAGCATGGTAGTGCCCGCTCATCACTAGTTACCAGTACTGAGCACCCGAGCATGGTAGTGCTCACTCATCACTAGTTACCAGTACTGAGCACCTGAGCATGGTAGTGCCCGCTCATCACTAGTTACCAGTACTGAGCACCCGAGCATGGTAGTGCTCACTCATCACTAGTTACCAGTACTGAGCACCCGAGCATGGTAGTGCTCACTCATCACTAGTTACCAGTACTGAGCACCCGAGCATGGTAGTGCTCACTCATCACTAGTTACCAGTACTGAGCACCTGAGCATGGAAGTGCCCGCTCATCACTAGATGCGAGTACTGAGCACCCGAGCATGGTAGTGCCCGCTCATCACTAGATGCGAGTACTGAGCACCCGAGCATGGTAGTGCCCGCTCATCACTAGTTACGAGTACTGAGCACCCGAGCATGATGGTGCCCGCTCATCACTAGTTACAGCTTCTTCACTGGTGTCAGCATTGGTAAAGCCTGTACAGATGAAGGGGCCCAGATCTGCATGTAGTAAATGGCAACAATACTCCTTCACAGCCCAGTATTGTGGCACACATAGGCAAACTGTTTGGCCCACATACTCATTCACTTTATATTGAGGCAGCCATATTGTGTATTTTGGTACAGATTTATAACAGTATCATGGTAAGCCCATGCTTGTGTGATGTGGCTACTTCCGTTTGTATTATGATGGTCACGTTGTGTACATCGCATGCGGTCACTTGGCTTTCCAGATGAACGTTCCTTTTAACTTTGCTCTTTACTCTGGTGAAACATACTCTACACTTTTAAGCCGAAGAGCTTGTACGTATAGACGTAAGGCCATGCACAGGCTCGGCCAGCAGTCTAATGTGATGGGATACCGGAGGACGTCTCATGGTCAGGAGAGATGTTGACGGCTCATGTCTGATTTATGACTGCCGATTGCATTGTCCTCACACAAATAAGTCGCCGGCCAACATTTCTGTCTGTGGCGTTGTCACAGAGAACACAGGTGAGCTCGGCTGAGACAGCGCTCCTCTGTGGGAGATTCTGCTGAGATGGCAGTTGGATGAACATCTGGTTCACAGCCACCTACTGTGTATAGCCGGTGTCAAGATTGCTCTGTGCAGAGCATTTTGCCTTTGTAGATGCTCTGCTGCGCTTTCCTGAGTTACTGAGCTAGCAGCCTGATTGACAGCACAGGATTTTATGTTGGTGCTGATCTCCCAGATGTTCCACCTTCCTGGTAATTGCTCAGGCTTCTTTACTGAGCATGCTCGCTCAGAACCTTGCCAGTTGTATTCTCTGGTTCTGCAGTTGTGCTGTTGGCTTGTGTCTTTTTTAGTGTTCTGATATTGGTTTTCTGACCCTGGACTGGTATTTGACTCCTCTCTGCTCGCTCCCTGTTCTTGTCATGACCTCCTGCCTTCTGACCTCTGATTCTTACCTGACCACGTCTCTGTTTTCTCCCTGAACCTATTATGTGCTCTCCTGGATTTCTAACTCTCGGATAGTGACCTGAAAACACCTTTGCTTACTCCTTGTGCTCATACGTGTCCTCCCGTTGCCAGAGCTCGGCTTTCCTGACTACTTTTCTGTCTACCCATAAGTAGTGACTAGCATCACAGCCGGCTTTTACATACATTCATTGATGTCTGTGATGGTGGATGCCAGGTAAGTAATTCTGTGGAAGAGGCAGCACCCAAAAAGAGACTCCAGTTTTCTTTCTTTTTTGGGTCTACCTCAAGACCCTTCAATGCCTTCTTCTCTAGAAGAGCACATAATATAGATGTATAGTGGAAAAATTCAACAATTCTGCCATAGCCTGGTATAATGTGGCCATTAAGCAAACCGTATTTAATATATAAAGCTGTGTGTGTATTTGTATGTACAGTATTAGTGTATGTGTGTGTGTATGTGTATGTATGCCCACTATAGGAATCCACACTGTCACATTTACAATCAGGAAATTTTGCACAGACACCTCATGTGACTCAGGGAACGTCGTAGACTATGTTTTGAGGGGAAAATTTATCCCCGCGCTTTACAGTTATTCACCAAAAAACCTGATTACATTAAAGTCAATGGAGCATGAAACTACAGGTCTTTAATAGCAGCTGTGATTGGTTGCTATAGGAACAAAGGACATTCTTAGTATAAGAAGCTTATATGTGAGGTAATATAATGTCGGTGGAGAGACAGATAGAAAGAGACAGAAAGAGACAGACAGACAGAGACACAGACAGAGAGAGAAACAGACGGAAAGACAGAAACAGTCATAAAGGAAAAGACAGACAAAGATAGACAGAGAGAGACAGACAAAGACAAACAGAAAGAGACAGACAAAGACAGACAGAGAGTTAGACAGAGAAAGAGACAGACAGACAGAGACAGACAGAGAAAGTGACAGACAGAAAGAGACAGACAGGAACAGACAGACAGAGTGACAGACAAAGTAAGATAGACAGAGACAGAGAGAGATACATAGAGAGACAGACAAACAGAGAAAGACAGAGAGAGACAGATAAAGGCAGACAGACAGAGAAAGAGACAGAGGCAGACAGACAGACAGAAAGAGAGACAGACTGAAAGAGACAGAGACAGACAGACAGAGAGATAGGCAGAGACAGACAGATACAGACAGAGTCAGACAGACAGAGAGACAGACAGACAGACAGATACATACAGCTAGAGACAGAAACAGATAGTCAGAGAGATAGAGAGAGATACAGACAGAGACAGAGAGGGACAGACAGAGACAGACAGAGAAAGAGACAGACAGAGAGAGAAATAGGGACAGACAGACGAGAGATAGATATAGACAGAGACAGACAGAGGCAGAGAGACAGAGAATGACAGACAGGGACAGACATAGAGACAGAGCCAGACAGAGAGAGACAGAAAGATACAGAGAGACAAAGAAAGACAGAGACAGACAGAGACAGACAGAGACAGACAGAGACAGACAAAGAGACAGACAGACAGAGACAGACAGAGACAGACAAAGAGACAGACAGACAGAGACAGACAGAGACAGACAAAGAGACAGACAGACAGAGACAGACAGAGACAGACAAAGAGACAGACAGACAGAGAGGGAGACAGAGATAATGAGAGAGTGGGAGAGAGACAGAAAGACAGTTACTATCCCGGGCAATACTGGGTACTACAGCTAGTGCTGTATAATTTGCACATGGGGTCTTGGCGCCAGTGGAAGTTGCCCCCCAAATGTTTGCACATAGACACTTGTCCATTAGTTTGGACTCTAATTAAGTTAATGTTAACTGTATATTGGGGGTTGCCCAATTTACCGCCATACCCCTTCCATCTCCATCCCCCGAGCCCCTTTTAGCATTCTACACTGATAATGCTTTGCTTCTTGCGCTCGCTCCTCACCTTCCCCCGCCTCATACATGTTGTTTCTAAAACTTTTCCGCCTGGATCATTTTTTTTAAAAACGGAAACATTTTTTAATAACCTCATGCCGGCGTATAAATCAGATTTTTTTTCTCTTGATGTAGAAATATGATTTGTTCAAGTCCCATCCGCTGTGAAAGTTCCAAACAGAAAACACAGGATACAAAGCAGCATTAGATCACGCTCTGTTCCAGGGTTTTATCAAAGCCGCGGCGCGCGCACTGCTGAGATCAGAATATTCCGCACAAATTATTGAGGCTGTAATTTTTCTGGTGTCACCATCTCACATTTCAAGAACATTATGCAGCCGAATACTCCTTAAATAAGTGGAGGGATGTAGTAATGACTGAACTAATAAAAACAATCCATTGCAACGCTGATGTAAAAATGCCAAGCTAATTATTCGTCACGTGACTAACAGTCTACCCCGAATCCAGCAGCGCGGCCGGTGACCCCCGCTCAGGACTTTGCTTTACAGATTTTTATGACTCTGTGTTATGGGCTTTATAGCTTTGGCTTAGAATTATATAATGCAAGCTCAAAAAAGTAAAAATGAATAGAATAGGAGCCAAAATAAGATATTACAAAAGTACTAGCACCCATATATGTAATATACTGTACATCACAAAAGTGAGCACACCCCTCATATTTTTGTAAATATTTTTAATACAATGTACAGTGTCAGTGTGCAGCTTGTGTAACAGTGTAAATAACTCATACAGCCATTAATGTCTAAACCGCTGGCAACAAAAGTGAGTACACTCCTAAATGAAAATAGCCAAACTGGGCCCTTGGTGTTAATATTTTGTGGCCACCATTATTTTCCACCATGGCCTTCCCTCTCATGGGTATGGAGGTCACTAGAGCTTCATAGGAACCCCTGGATCCTCTTCTATCCTCCATGATGACATCACAGAGCTGGTGGATGTTCTCCAGCTCCTGTTTGAGAAGGCTCCACAGATGCTCCTTAGGTCTGGAGACACTCGGCCGGTCTAGCACCTTCACCCTCAGTTTCTCTTGAAGGCAGTGGTGGTCTTGGAGGGGTTTGGGGTCATTATCATGTTGGAATATGAAGTGAGGGTATCATGATCTGATTCAGTATATCACAGTACACGTTGGCATTCATGGTTCCCACAGTGACCGGTAGCTCCCCACAACCGGCAGCACTTGTGGCACCGCTGAGGCTCTGTTCACCACAGGGTACTGCACCTCGATTAAGCTGCAGTATCTATCTCAGGTAAGGGGGGGGGGTAATCACCAGTGTTCCACATTCACACACTACATGTGGCGCACTGGACAAGCCAGGGCGTCACAGGTACTGCAACAACACACCCCACACCCGGTTAGGCACATCAGTCACACACACAAATCCTTGTTGCCTCCCTCCAGGGGCCGATGTCCACACCAGGTGGGGTGGAGCCAGGCGGTTGGCCCCACCCACCGAGGAGTTCACAGTCCTGGAGGCGGGAAAGGAAGAGAGAGTAGTTTTAGAGTCGAGTGAGAGAGGAGTGAAGTGGTAGTGGAGCAGACTGACCGTGTCCGGGTACGTGGCCCGGGCACAAACAGCAAGGTTGGCAGATGGCGGTGACCATCTGCAGGCGAGGCCGATTGACGCACAACCGTAAGGACCGGGGACGGGCGTTGGCCCGCTGGTACTGGACCAGGGAGCGAAGAGAAGCCAGCACCATTCGGCAGGGCTTACGGACCCCGACCAGGCTTGGAGTTGCCGTTAAACCGGTCAAATCCGTCAGTGACGGGAACCTCCGGGGTTTCCCAGCAGCAAAGACCCGACTGAAGGCAACCGCTCAACCGTGAAGGGAAATACAGCTACCGCCACAGCTAGAGTTCCCAAGGGCCAGCGCCTGCGGGCATAAAGGGGCTCCTCTGGCAAATACACCGCTGGGGAGCGGGTTACCGGTGGGAATCCATCGGAGCCGAAAACACAACACAGGTGCAGGGAGAGACAGTCCCCACCAACCTACCGGGAGTGACCATCGCAGCCGGCCGCGGGACCTGTCCATCCAGCCGTTTGTTTTACCAGAGACTCCGTCTACGTCATTGGCTGAGTGAGTACCATCGTGCCGTCTGGCACCGCGCTGCCCCCGCTACCCTGCACCTCCCCAAAGCCCGCTATCCACCTTCCAGTCACCATCATCGGGCCCCGGGGCCACCAAATCCCTCTACCCACGGAAGGGAGAGAAAAACATCTCGGCTGCTCCCTGTCATCGCTCCCGGGATCCCCGTCCAGAGCAGCGGTGGTGTCCCAACCTCACCACAACCGTGGGTGGCGTCACGGACAACATCCCCAAACCAAACCATCCCCTTTTCACTCACGGGCGAGGAGTGCCGCTCGAGTTCCCAGATCCGGCCCACCGCTCGAGCCACCGAGCAGCAGCAGCAGCGCCGGACCCAAACGTTGGCGAGCGCAGCGCCCCGCCGCCCGCGACACTAGATACAGCTCAGGAGACTTCTCACGGGGGGGTTGGCTCAGGGTAGGCAGGGGAGTGGCCATTACGATACATGGCACTTCCCCGGTCACTGAAGCCAACCACCTAGAGGGCGGGGTCCACTTGAGGTAGATATAGGCACAACACACTCTCATCAGAGAGATCAGTCGAGACTATAGTTCTGACAAGACACTGCTGGAATTCTTAGAACTTTTAATAGGCCCGGGGCCTGGAGCGGGAGCTCGGCCGGGGAACCTAACTTGGGAGGGAAACATCCTAGACCAGGGACTATCTCCTTCTCTCTCTTCAAACTCCGGTGGTGACCCCTTTTCTTGCCTGGGATTGACCGGAGCCCACGACGGCAGAGACCAGCACCTGGGTGCAGCTTTGTACTAGTGAGTAAAAGAACCTGGAAGCGCAGTTGCCGACTCAGACTCTGATTAGCGACGCCGTCATCCCGCACTCCGGTGCCTCCAAGGGACCGTCATCCCACTGACATGTACCTGGGGCCCCCTCCGCCTGTGGGCAGCGATACCATCCCGGCTGCCATAACACCTGCCCCGGCGAGGAACCCTGCAGCGGCAACTACTCTTTGGCCGCACATCACAGGTGGCGTCACAACAAATTTTCCCCAATCACCCCACTTTCCCCACCGTTTACTGCACGCCTCGGGGCAATGGAACCGTGCAAGGCCACCCGTGACAAAGCCTGACCCGACTCAAAAAGGCCTGGTGATGAGTAGGTTAACCACCTGCCCCATGGGGCGCTGCACTCTCATGCAGCCCCAAACCATGAACCTCCCACCACCATGCCTGACTATAGGCAGGACACACTTGTCTGTGTTCTCCTCATCTGTTTGCCCCACACATGCTTGACACCATCTGAACCAAATAAGTTTATCTTGGTATCATTAGACCACAGTACGGTTCCAGTTATCCATGTCCTTAGTCTGCTTCTCTTCAGCAAATAGTCTGCAGGCTTTCTTGTGCATCATTTTTAGGAGAGACTTCCTTTTGGGGCGGGTGTAAGGAATGAGTTATCTTAGGAAGGCAGGGGAGGTTATCCAGTGAGTGGGTTGTGTATCTGGGACAAACTAATGACATTACAGAGTGAGGAATTATCTGTGTAAGGTTGGTGATGTCATAGTATCATAGTATCATAGTATCATAGTTTTTAAGGTTGAAGGGAGACTCTAAGTCCATCTAGTTCAACCTGTAGCCTAACATGTTGATCCAGAGGAAGGCAAAAAAAACCCCAATGTGGCAAACAAGTTCCAATGGGGAAAAAATTTCCTTCCTGACTCCACATCCGGCAATCAGACTAGTTCCCTGGATCAATACCCTGTCATAAAATCTAATATACATAACTGGTAATATTACATTTTTCAAGAAAGGCGTCCAGGCTCTGCTTAAATGTTAGTAGTGAATCACTCATTACAACATCATGTGGCAGAGAGTTCCATAGTCTCACTGCTCGTACAGTAAAGAATCCTCGTCTGTGATTATGATTAAACCTTCTTTCCTCAAGACGTAGTGGATGCCCCCGTGTTCCAGTCGCAGGCCTTGGTGTAAAAAGATCTTTGGAAAGGTCTCTGTACTGTCCCCTCATATATTTATACATTGTGATTAGATCCCCCCTAAGCCTTCGTTTTTCCAAACTAAATAACCCCAAGTTTAATAACCTGTCTTGGTATTGCAGCCCCCCCATTCCTCTAATAATCTTGGTGGCTCTTCTCTGCACCCTTTCCAGTTCAGCTATGTCCTTCTTATATATCGGTGACCAGAATTGTACACAGTATATAAGTGCGGTCGCACTAGTGACTTGTACAGAGGTAGAACTATATTTTTTTCATGAACACTTCTACCTCTTTTAATACATCCCATTATTTTATTAGCCCTGGCAGCAGCTGCCTGACACTGTCCACTAAAGTGAAGTTTACCATCCACCAATACACCCAAGTCTTTTTCTGTGTCTGTTTTACCCAGTGTTCTACGATTAAGTACATAATCATAAATGTTATTTCCTCTACCCAAGTGCATGACCTTACATTTATCTACATTAAACTTCAATTGCCACTTCTCAGCCCAATCCTCCAATTTACATAAATCTCCCTGTAATATAAAATTATCCTCCTCTGTATTGATTACCCTGCAGAGTTTAGTATCATCTGCAAATATTGAAATTCTACTCCGCATGCCCCCAACAAGGTCATTTATAAATATGTTGAAAAGAAGTGGGCCCAATACTGACCCCTGTGGTACCCCACTATGAACTGAGACCCAGTCCGAGTACGTACCATTAATAACCACCCTTTGTTTCCTATCACTTAGCCAGTTTTTAACCCAGTTACACATATTTTCCCCTATCCCCATTATTCTCATTTTATGTACCAACCTTTTGTGTGGCACCGTATCAAAAGCTTTTGAAAAGTCCATATACACAACATCCACTGCATTTCCTTGGTCCAGACTTGAACTTACCTCTTCATAGAAGCTGATCAAATTAGTTTGACAGGATCGATCCCTCATAAACCCATGTTGATACTCTGTCATAAGGTTATTTTTCTTGAGATACTCCAATATAGCATCTCTCAAGAAACCCTCAAGGATTTTACCAACCGTAGAGGTTATGTGGAGCCCCACAGGTGTAGTGTCGGTGCATTACCTTCAGGGACTCCACTCGGCTGGATCTGTCACAGGTAGGAGATCTTCTTCTTGTAGTGACGCCACTCTCAGTATTGCGGTCAGTGGGGGGGACCGCCACTGCAGGTTGAGGGACGCCTGGGGCTGATGGTGAGTGCAGTTAGTTGGAATAGCCCCCTGAGAGTGAGGCAAGCCCCAGGGCCCTGTGTAGATGTGTAGAACTACAAGGCGCAGAATGACTCAACACAGGCAGAACTGTCTTTCAAGGGCTTTACTCACATTTGATGGCAGGGTGAGTAGCCCGGGCGTAGCTGAGATGAACCAGGTGGGAACCAGGTATCCTTCAGGCTGACTTTATGAGGGTGACTACCAACTCGCCTTCCTTAGCCCTTGGTGGTTTGGGGTGACCCCGACTTTGAGTCCCTATGGGGGTCACCCAGGGAAGATGCTGCAGCCTCTCTCCCCTTCGTTCGCCGTGTGCTTGTCGCCTGGGCCAGATCACTCCAGCTTCTTGCCTCCTGTGAGCTATGGGCCCTAACTGTGGCTACGTGGCTGCGGCTTTTGTGGTGTTGTGGCGTGGGCTTTGAGAGCCCCACACCGGCAGGTTTAGCAAAAGAAAGCTGGATCTATCTCCGCTTCGGGATCTGCCGCCCGTTTGGGCCTGGTACTCCCTAGCAGTCTCCTTACTTCCCACTCTGTGCTCTCTCTTTAGCTGGAGATGGATTTCGGGTAGCACTCCTAGTTGACCGTTCTCCCCCGTCAGTAGCCACTGCGCGGGCGCTGTTAGACAGCAACAGCCCCACAGGTCTGCTCCTCACTGAGCCCTATGGAGTTCTGCTCTAACTGACTCACTGCCCCTCCTCTCCTGTTCTTGCCTACGCCACCTAGCAACCAGACTCTCTTACCACACCCCTTGAGAGGAGATGGAGGCTTTTGGCCCCCTCCACTATTCCAGTGAAGGTCAAGGCTTTTCCCCCTCCTGGGATCCCCAGGGGTCCTCTCATGGGTACATGTGTGAGAGCTGATTACTATGCGCCTGTGTACCACACCCCGGTCAGCCTTCTGGATTACCTGTGTTGTACTGTCCCCAGCATGGGTGCAGTACTCAGTGGTGCCTGACCAGGTCAGGGGCGCCACATTCCCCCTTAGTTATCACCAGCACGTCCTCGGGCTGCAAGACAACATTTTAAAATGCATAAAACATTAAAACATGTAAAACATTTTTAAAAGCACCAGGTACCATACATCACCACCCTCCACCCACAAGTCCGTTAACCCACCCAAAACCCTTTCACGTTGGCCGCGGCTTCAGCCACTTCTGGCAGGATGTAGAGGCGGCTTTCATGGGCTGGTGGTTTCAGGGTATACCTGGCCTGGTGGATCCGCGCCTTCAGCCTCTTCTGGCAGGATGCAGAGGCGGCCTCCACAATTGGTGCTGACCAGGTACCCTCTTTGTGGTGGAGAGCCAGGCCCCATAAACAGGCATGCTCTCTGGTCGCAGGTGAGCCAAGGCCCTATATACGGACGGGCTCCTCCTGGTTGCAGACGAGCCAAGCCCCTAAACAGGCTGACTCTGGTGGTGGTGGTGCCCTCTGGTGTAACTATTTACACTGCGAGAGTTTGTGGCTATAGCCAGTTCATAGCCTTAAGGTTTATTTCTCACAATAGTTTTTGTGGGCACATACTTGAACTTTTAAAACGTTGCAAAACAAACTTTTCAAAACTTTAACTGATAACTTCTTTCTTTACTTTACTCCTCCATTTCACCAGGGCTTGGGCCTGTAGGGCTGCGGCACCTGTTGCTTTCTTGGCCTCTTTCTTCATCTGTTGTTGTCTCATCTGCAGGTTCCTTGTCTCTGCTTTCTCTATCTTCATCTGTTTCCTTTCCTGTATCTGTTTTTCTTTTCTGTAGCATGGGGTGGCTGTAAGGTTTGCTGGTACATAGTGCTACGTCAAGCGCGTACAGTCCTCTTTCGCCTTGATGCATGGTAAACTGTACGGAGTCTCCCATTTTTAAGTTTCTGCCAGGGTGTCCTCTGGGCAGATGAGCTCTCACATCTCTTCTATTGACGAAGATACCTTCTTTGATACCAGGTGCAACAATGAACCCGTATCCTGACTTTAGGCTGAAGTCCTCCACTACTCCTCTGCAAAGGGGTCCTCTGACCTGGGCTTTGGCTCTTCTCAGGAACCTTTTCTCCTGTAGGTCTCTGGCTGTGACTTCTCTCTGCTCTGGAGACTGTGGTGCAGGGGACAGCGTTGTTCTGTTGCGACGCCTTGTCTTGCGGGCTGGGTTTTGCCGGGCTGTTACTTCAATGCCTGCAGGGCCCCAGGTAAGGTTTCTGGGCTGATCTTCGTCAGCAGACGGCGTCAAGTCCTCCTCATCCCAACGGGAATAGGGTAACATCTCCGGCTCTGAGTATTGCTCCACTGCTGGTGGCTCCGGAGTCAGCTCCTCAGCTGCCTGGCCTCCTCTCCCCCTTAGTTCTTCTTGGCACTCCTTTGGTGGCAGTGCTGGGGATGGGCTTTCTTCAGCTGGTCTGGGCGGTGGACTCTCTGGCGCGGCTGCAGGGGTTGCCTGAATCCTCTTGGGGGTATGCGGAGGGAGCATGTACTGGTCCACCAACCATTGTGGAAACTTGGCCTCCATGTCAGCCTTTAGCTGCCAGTATGCGGGGTCCTCCCCCAGCGTGGGCTTTCCAGCAGGGACCTCTTTGGACTGGGGAGCGGTGTATGCTCTGGCCTTGCAGGCCGGGGTAAGTGGTGATGCAATCTCTTGGCGGGCCGCGCCTGGCATGGTGGCGGCCTGGTCTTGGCGGGCCGCGCCCTGTATGGCGGCGGCCTGGTCTTGGCGGGCCGTGCCCTGTATGGTGGCGGCCTGGTCTTGGCGGGCCGCGCCCTGTATGGCGGCGGCCTGGTCTTGGCGGGCCGCGCCCTGTATGGCGGCGGCCTGGATCGGCGTCGCAGCTGTGATGGGATCTGTGCAGGCTGGGCTGGGCGTCGCTGCATGGACCGGGTCTTGGTGGGCCGAGCAGGGCATCGCTGCGGCGGCCGGGGCTTGGCGGGCCGAGCAGGGCATCGCTGCGGCGGCCGGGGCTTGACGGGCCGAGCAGGGCATCGCTGCGGCGGCCGGGTCTTGGCGGGCCGAGCAGGGCATCGCTGCGGCGGCCGGGGCTTGGCGGGCCGAGCAGGGCATCGCTGCGGCGGCCTGGGCTTGGCGGGCCGCACCTGGCGTGGCTGCGGCCTGGCTCAGCGTCGCCGCGCCGGGCGCCTCTTCAGGGACCGCGGGCGTGGCAGCAGGGGTCGGGGCATCCGGGCCGGCAGGGGTAATACTGGACTCACCCATCGGTGGCAGCATCGGGGTCTGAGTCGTCGCCGTCCGGTCTGGCACTCGTCGTGCGGTTCCCCTCTCATAGGCCTGAACCGCGGCAGCCATCTCCAGAAGTTCCATGCGTTCTTCTCGGATCTGCTCCACGACCCGGGTCTCCAGTCGGTCGCAGAACTGGGCCATCTCCCGATACCACCAGGCAGCGGAGCCCGGTTCTGGATTTCTGCGGTCAGACGCCATTTCTTCTGCGCCCTCTTCTGCACGACTCTCCAGCTGTGGACTCGCCGTTGCCTCTAATAGCAAGCTGTTCAGTTTCCGCTCTGCCTCTTTCAGCAGCTCCTCTCCCAGCAGCAGGCTTCTGGCTCCCTTTCTGTCCCGACGTCTCTGGACGCTTCCGCTCTCTTCACAAGCGAGGTCAGAACTCTGCAGGGGATCTCTGGGTAGCCACACCTCTTCGTGGGCGGTAACTTCTTCCAGCGCGGGCTGCTGTTGTTTTTCAGCGCGCTTTTCATGGTGGCAATATGGCGGCGCTTCCAATTTTTCAAGCGGACCGCCCAGGCACATGGTCACCTGTCTGGACAGGTCTAGTCCTTATCCTGTTCGTGACGCCAGATGTGGAGCCCCACAGGTGTAGTGTCGGTGCATTACCTTCAGGGACTCCACTCGGCTGGATCTGTCACAGGTAGGAGATCTTCTTCTTGTCGTGACGCCACTCTCAGTATTGCGGTCAGTGGGGGGGACCGCCACTGCAGGTTGAGGGACGCCTGGGGCTGATGGTGAGTGCAGTTAGTTGGAATAGCCCCCTGAGAGTGAGGCAAGCCCCAGGGCCCTGTGTAGATGTGTAGAACTACAAGGCGCAGAATGACTCAACACAGGCAGAACTGTCTTTCAAGGGCTTTACTCACATTTGATGGCAGGGTGAGTAGCCCGGGCGTAGCTGAGATGAACCAGGTGGGAACCAGGTATCCTTCAGGCTGACTTTATGAGGGTGACTACCAACTCGCCTTCCTTAGCCCTTGGTGGTTTGGGGTGACCCCGACTTTGAGTCCCTATGGGGGTCACCCAGGGAAGATGCTGCAGCCTCTCTCCCCTTCGTTCGCCGTGTGCTTGTCGCCTGGGCCAGATCACTCCAGCTTCTTGCCTCCTGTGAGCTATGGGCCCTAACTGTGGCTACGTGGCTGCGGCTTTTGTGGTGTTGTGGCGTGGGCTTTGAGAGCCCCACACCGGCAGGTTTAGCAAAAGAAAGCTGGATCTATCTCCGCTTCGGGATCTGCCGCCCGTTTGGGCCTGGTTCTCCCTAGCAGTCTCCTTACTTCCCACTCTGTGCTCTCTCTTTAGCTGGAGATGGATTTCGGGTAGCACTCCTAGTTGACCGTTCTCCCCCGTCAGTAGCCACTGCGCGGGCGCTGTTAGACAGCAACAGCCCCACAGGTCTGCTCCTCACTGAGCCCTATGGAGTTCTGCTCTAACTGACTCACTGCCCCTCCTCTCCTGTTCTTGCCTACGCCACCTAGCAACCAGACTCTCTTACCACACCCCTTGAGAGGAGATGGAGGCTTTTGGCCCCCTCCACTATTCCAGTGAAGGTCAAGGCTTTTCCCCCTCCTGGGATCCCCAGGGGTCCTCTCATGGGTACATGTGTGAGAGCTGATTACTATGCGCCTGTGTACCACACCCCGGTCAGCCTTCTGGATTACCTGTGTTGTACTGTCCCCAGCATGGGTGCAGTACTCAGTGGTGCCTGACCAGGTCAGGGGCGCCACATTTAAACTTACCGGCCTATAATTTCCCGGCTCAGTTTTTGTCCCCTTTTTTTAGTGAGGAAGAGCAATTATCTTGGGAGGGCTGCTGATGTCACAGGTGATGTCACAGAGTGATGAAGAGAGGTTACCTGGAGAATGTGCTGATGCCACACTGACGCAGAGTTCTCTAAGGGGGGAGGTGATGTCACAAAGAGAGGAAGAACAATTGTTTTGGGAGCACTGTTGATGTCATAGGTGATGTCACAGGTGATGTCACATGGTGAGGAAGAGCAGCTTCTGGGGAGGGTTGCTGGTGTCAGAGTTTTTTGGAGGGAAGGGGATGTCGCAGACTGAGGAAGAGAAGTTACATGGAGAGTTCTGCTGATGTCACAGTGAGAGGTAGGGTTCTCTGGGGGGGAAGGTGATGTTACAAAGTGAGGAAGAGAAGTTACCTGTCAGACCGGAGTGAGGACCACTTAGCATGCAGCACAAGATGAGGGGTAGACCAGGGAAGATGTAAAAAAAGGACTGCCTGAGCTTCCATGTGATTGAACCCTGAGCTCCCTAACATCGCTAGATGGATCATTTTCCCTGTGCGCGACCACATGCCTAGGCCCTGGCTGACCCTGGACTAGCCCTGTCTAGTGTGCAGGCCAGCAAAACTCAAGTTTTACTGCTAGTACAAAGGCAACATAAGGAAAGTGAACAAACAAGGGACACAAATTCAACGTAAAAGTCCAATTTTTCTCCAAAGAGAGATTCCACAGCATATGCTGGAAAAATCCCCCCTGCTTCCTCCAAAGACAAGTCTTTCTTAGGTTAATTATAATAAGCTATAGCCGGCATAGGGAGGAGTGAGTAGTGGATATTTAAAGTAGAAGGAAGTGGCTGCAGCTGAGGTTACAACTACCTGTTAGATTGCAGCCGGATAGAAAGGAACCTTAACCCCTTCATTATCAGATGAAATGAAATAAGCTTCAACTCAGGGTAAATGATGAACGGGGACTAAAGTGGAGCTGCGATCAACTAAATGTTGTGACCTTCTAATCGCTGATCCCCCCGAGGTCACATAAGACCATAACAGACTTATGACAGTACCTGGAGGGGTCTGCTGATGTCACAGTGAGCGTTAGAGCTCTCTAGGGGCATGGTGATGTCACAGATTGAGAAAGAGCAGTTATATGGAGGGCTCTGCTGATATCACAGTGAGAGGCGGAGTTCTCTAGGGTGGAAGGTGATGTCACAGAGTGAAGAAGAACAGTTATATAGAGGGCTATGGTGATGTCACAGTGAGAGGCGGAGTTCTCTAGGTGGAAGATGATGTCACAGAGTGAGGAAGAGCAGTTATATAGAGGGCTATGGTGATGTCACAGTGAGAGGCGGAGTTCTCTAGGGTGGAAGGTGATGTCACAGAGTGAGTGAGAGCAGTTATATGGAGGGCTGTGCTGATGTCACAGTGAGAGGCGGAGTTCTCTAGGGTGGAAGGTGATGTCACAGAGTGAGGAAGAGCAGTTATATGGAGGGCTCTGATGATGTCACAGTGAGAGGTGGAGTTCTCTAGGGTGGAAGGTGATGTCACAGAGTGAGTGAGAGCAGTTATATGGAGGGCTGTGCTGATGTCACAGAGAGAGGCGGAGTTCTCTAGGGGGATGGTGATGTCACAGAGTGAGTAAGAGCAGTTATATGGAGAGCTCTGCTGATGTCACAGTGAGAGGCGGAGTTCACTAGGGAGGAAGGTGATGTCACAGAGTGAGTGAGAGCAGTTATATGGAGGGCTCTGCTGATGTCACAGTGAGAGGTGGAGTTCTCTAGGGGGATGGTGATGTCACAACGTGAAGAAGAGCAGTTATATGGAGGGCTCTGCTGATGTCATAGTGAGAGGCAGACGTCTCTAGGGGAAAGATGATGTCACAGCGTGAGGAAGAGCAGTTATATGGAGATATCTGCTGATGTGAGTGAGGCGGATTTTTAGCTTTAGCTACAAAAGGACCCGTCCCCGTTGGGACTTGTGTTTGAAAACCCCGTTTACCCTGTTGAGTGAGTGACTGCTCATGGACAAGACCGTGGACTTGCCGGCCACCCAAAAACTTTTGGGCTTGTAAATATTGCCCTATCCCCCTTTAACATGCTTTCCCGTTCCATTGGCCTCCGGAGAGGCAGATTGGAGGTAGGACCTGCAGCAGAGCAGGCTGGGGTCCGGTCACCACCGGGACCGGTGACCATCCTCCAGGGAGCCCTTGACAACTGCCGTGTGCGCCGCACCATACCCGTTCTCGCCTGGGTGACCTGCCATGTTCCTGTTTCCGGACTGGGGAAAAGGGGTGCTGCCCATTTCTTAGGGGCAGCATCAAGGCTAGGTTGTTTGGGTGGGAAAGGCGGAAGGACATGAACCCGTTCCGTTAAATAAAGTTTGAAACATTAAAGTAAAATCCCTCCCGTTATGGGAAGACCTTCAGTAACCATATTTTGTATTCATATTATTATAATTGTAAGTGTTTTCCTGTTTTTTCCCGTTTTTACAGTTGAAAAATAAAAGTAAACCGGAGTTGGTCGGGCAGCCCGCGGACGGTCTGCATTAAACCAAGGGGGTATGTGACGCCCTGGACCCCAGGGGTCACAGGTAATTACATCAACCACATACACACACACACCCCCATCCCCTGTGAGGTCACACACATGTCACCCGAAAGGGAGACCTGATGCCTCCCTCAGGGCTAGTAGACCACACCAGTGGTCAGGCAGAAAGGCACGCCCACCGAGGAGACTACTGTCCTGGGACAGGAAGTTCAAACAGAGTAGTTTTGGAGTTGACAGTTGGTAGTAGTGGAGCAGTTGTCAGGGACCCGGGTAGGAGCCTGGGCCCCTTTGGAAACGTCAGGCAGGCAGACGGTGGTGGCCGTCTGCAGGAGTACCGGTACAGCAACCGGCAGAACCGTACGGACCGGGCCTGGGTTGGAGTCCGCCGGTCCCGAACCGGGGAGTCAACCGTGTACCGGAGCACCAGAAACCGGGTACTCAGACCCCGTCCTAGCTTAGAAGCCACTGAGCATAGGCAAATTGACTGATTGCTGGCTGGACATCACGGGTTCATCCACACCCAAAGTCCCGAAAGAAGGCAAAAGCCCACCGAGACCGGGTGAGCGCCACCGCTAAGGGCCAAACACCCGACGGGCCAGCGCCTGCGGGCAACCGAGGGCTCGTCCGGCAGCTCAACGCCGGGAAGCGGGCTACCACTGCTTAGGCAGGGGGGCTGAAACACAACATCCAGATCTGCACGGGAAAAGAGGCCACCATCAACCCCACAGGGGACATCAGCAGCCGGCCGCGGGAACCGACCACATCCGAACTTTGGTTTACCAGTGACTCTGAGTGTGAATCAATCGTGAGTACACAAGTGCCATCCGGGCACGACACTACACCGCGGCGCGGCACCCTGCACCCCGACAACAACATCAGCACTCCAGTCCCCCACCGCACCGGGACCCCGGGACACACCGCCCCCACCCACAGAGAGGCTAACATCTAGGCTGCGGCCGCAACACCGATCCCGGACGAGCCCGCCTTCACTCCAGCCGCAGCGGTGGTGCATCCCGTCACCACGACCCGTGGGTGGCGTCACAACCCGTTGGACGACAGCGCGGTCCTCCCCGGCTGCGCGCCTCGTCCCACGCCACCACCACCACCCCGCTACCTCTCCCCTCTAACAGAGCGACGTGGCCCCCGGTCCGGAGGCGCTCGTGCCACCGACAACCCGAGCCCGGACCTCGAGCAGCTCGGCCCAAGCAAGCGGAGGAAGCGGCCGGGCCCCTCTCAGGGCGGTACATGAGTAATTGCAGTTATATGGAGGGCTCTGATGATGTCACAGTGAGAGGTGGAGTTCTCTAGGTGGATGGTGATGTCACAGAGTGAGTGAGAGCAGTTGTATGGAGGGCTCTGATGATGTCACAGTAAGAGGCGGAGTTCTCTAGGGTGGAAGGTGATGTCACAGAGTGAGAAAAGGCAATTATATGGAGGTCTCTGCTGATGTCACAGTGAGAGGCGGAGTTCTTTAGGGAGGAAGATGACGTCACAAAGTGAGGAAGAACAGTTATATAGAGGGCTGTACTGATGTCACACTGAGAGGCGGAGTTCTCTAGGGTGGAAGATGATGTCACAGATTGAGAAAGGGCAGTTATATGGAGGGCTGTGCTGATGTCACAGTGAGAGGCGGAGTTCTATAGGGTGGAAGGTGATGTCACAGAGTGAGTAAGAGCAGTTATATGGAGGGCTCTGCTGATGTCACAGTGAGAGGCGGAGTTCTCCAGGGTGGAAGGTGATGTCACAGAGTGAGTGAGAGCAGTTATATGGAGGGCTCTGATGATGTCACAGTGAGAGGCGGAGTTCTCTAGGGAGGAAGGTGATGTCACAGAGTGAGTAAGAGCAGTTATATGGAGGGCTGTGATGATGTCACAGTGAGAGGCGGAGTTCTCTAGGGTGGAAGGTGATGTCACAGAGTTAGTGAGAGCAGTTATATGGAGGGCTCTGCTGATGTCACAGTGAGAGGCGGAGTTCTCCAGGGTGGAAGGTGATGTCACAGAGTGAGTAAGAGCAGTTATATGGAGGGCTCTGATGATGTCACAGTGAGAGGCGGAGTTCTCTAGGGTGGAAGGTGATGTCACAGAGTTAGTGAGAGCAGTTATATGGAGGGCTCTGCTGATGTCACAGTGAGAGGCGGAGTTCTCTAGGGTGGAAGGTGATGTCACAGAGTGAGGAAGAGCAGTTATATGGAGGGCTGTGCTGATGTCACAGTGAGAGGCGGAGTTCTCTAGGGTGGAAGATGATGTCACAGAGTGAGGAAGAGCAGTTATATGGAGGGCTCTGCTGATGTCACAGTGAGAGGCGGAGTTCTCTAGGGGGATGGTGATGTCACAGAGTGAGTAAGGGCAGTTATATGGAGAGCTCTGCTGATGTCACAGTGAGAGGCGGAGTTCTCTAGGGAGGAAGGTGATGTCACAGAGTGAGTGAGAGCAGTTATATGGAGGGCTCTGCTGCTGTCACAGTGAGAGGCGGAGTTCTCTAGGTGGAAGGTGATGTCACAGTGAGAGGCGGAGTTCTCTAGGATGGATGGTGATGTCACAGAGTGGGTAAGGGCAGTTATATGGAGGGCTGTGCTGATGTCACAGTGAGAGACGGAGTTCAATAGGGTGGAAGGTGATGTCACAGAGTGAGTAAGAGCAGTTATATGGAGGGCTCTGCTGATGTCACAGTGAGAGGCGGAGTTCTCCAGGGTGGAAGGTGATGTCACAGAGTGAGTGAGAGCAGTTATATGGAGGGCTCTGCTGATGTCACAGTGAGAGGCGGAGTTCTCTAGGGTGGAAGGTGATGGCACAGAGTGAATAAGAGCAGTTATATGGAGGGCTCTGCTGATGTCACAGTGAGAGGCGGAGTTCTCTAGGGAGGAAGGTGATGTCACAGAGTTAGTGAGAGCAGTTATATGGAGGGCTCTGCTGATGTCACAGTGAGAGGTGGAGTTCTCCAGGGTGGAAGGTGATGTCACAGAGTGAGTAAGAGCAGTTATATGGAGGGCTCTGCTGATGTCACAGTGAGAGGCGGAGTTCTCTAGGGTGGATGGTGATGTCACAGAGTGAGTAAGGGCAGTTATATGGAGAGCTCTGCTGATGTCACAGTGAGAGGCGGAGTTCTCTAGGGAGGAAGGTGATGTCACAGAGTGAGTGAGAGCAGTTATATGGAGGGCTCTGCTGATGTCACAGTGAGAGGCGGAGTTCTATAGGGTGGATGGTGATGTCACAGAGTGAGTAAGGGCAGTTATATGGACGGCTCTGCTGATGTCACAGTGAGAGGCGGAGTTCTCTAGGTGGAAGGTGATGTCACAGTGAGAGGCGGAGTTCTCTAGGATGGATGGTGATGTCACAGAGTGAGTAAGGGCAGTTATATGGAGGGCTATGGTGATGTCACAGAGTGAGTAAGAGCAGTTATATGGAGGGCTCTGCTGATGTCACAGTGAGAGGCGGAGTTCTCTAGGGTGGAAGGTGATGTCACAGAGTGAGTAAGGGCAGTTATATGGAGAGCTCTGCTGATGTCACAGTGAGAGGCGGAGTTCTCTAGGGTGGAAGTGATGTCACAGAGTGAGTGAGAGCAGTTATATGGAGGGCTCTGCTGATGTCACAGTGAGAGGCGGAGTTCTATAGGGTGGAAGGTGATGTCACAGAGTGAGTAAGGGCAGTTATATATGGAGGGCTCTGCTGATGTCACAGAGTGAGTGAGAGTAGTTATATGGAGGGCTATGGTGATGTCACAGAGTGAGTGAGAGTAGTTATATGGAGGGCTCTGCTGATGTCACAGTGAGAGGCGGAGTTCTCTAGGGTGGATGGTGATGTCACAGAGTGAGTAAGGGCAGTTATATATGGAGGGCTATGGTGATGTCACAGAGTGAGTGAGAGGGTGAGGTTGATATCACCGGATGCTGAAGAGCAGCTATCTGCAGAGGGCTACCGATGTAATGGAATTTCGTAGCTTAGTTATAATAAATATTAGTAAAATCTTAAAACATTTTTAATAGAAAAATAAAACTATTATCTAGAATATTTTCCTTATTTCTAACATTGTTTTATAGCCGGTTTCTGACAAAAATTACAACCCTCCGGTAATGTGTGACTCATTGACTCTGGTCAGGTCATTAGTGCTCAGTTAGGACGTAGAAGTGGTTATTACCAGCACAAATGAAGATGATGCAGAAGCTCCTGACACATTCTCCTCATTATCACCTGATGGATACAAATTCTGCTGTCCACCTCCAAAGCCATCTACAACGAATACTAGCAAGGGGAAAATATAATATAAGGAACCGATAGAAAAAAGGGGAATAAACTGCGCAATAACTTGATATTTTTTAAGATAGAAAATAATAAAAGGTTTTGGAAAGAATCTTTGACCCCTCTAAAGCTAATGTCTTGGAGGGGTGTGCGAGGGGGGGGGATACTTAAGGCTGATTCATCTCAATTGCTGGTAATAATTATGATATTCAGTAGTATTGAGTCTAGGGTGTAATTTTTTTTTTACTTTTTTCATAGCATCTATATATCATCTATAGGTTAAAAACTATGCTAATTAATTTCCATCATATTTAAAGGGGTCAGAAATCTATTTTTCTTAAACAAATCTCCAAGTTCTCTGTATACAATAAGAGTTAAAGTTAATATTTTAACGGTCACTCGAGGGCGCTAAAGAGCCTACTGCAAATACATCTAGTATGCAATGAGATCCTTTGCTCCCCCTAGTGGTGCCTACAGGTAGGTAGAACTTTATGCAGGTATGAATTTATGCAGGTGATCTGAATAAATACAGGCTTTTATATCTATGTAATCTATTTACACTGACAAGCAAAAGGGTAACAATGTTTTGACTTTCAGGCTCCATATCTCACCATCCACTATATCTTTGACCATGAATGTCCCTAAAGGTAGACTGAAAAAAAACCCTAACTGGATGACTCACATGACCACTCGGACCTTTGTTTCCTAGTCAGCCATCGAGGGTTTCCCTAACCTCGTTAACCCCTTTACGATCAAGAGTGTATAAATACATCCTTGGTCACCTCCATCCGGTTACCGCGTACTCTGGTGGAGAGCCGTGGTAATCCCCCATATGTTTGCTGATCTTATCAGCAGACATGTGTGGCTAACAGGCACAGGTGGATCAGAGATCTACCTGCTACTGTTAATCCCTTAGATCGTGCTGTGAAACACTGACGCCGCAATTGAAATGGCGTTCCCCGCCACCATCAATGGCCCCATGATGCAATCACAGGATGCCAATGTGCTGCCATGGTAGCATGGGACTCAGCTGGTGAAACCTGATGCTTTCATGACGTATTTCCTGTTAGAGTCGACAGAGCGCCAACACTCACAAGAGATGAGCATTTCTGCTGATCAGAGCAGTGCAGCTCTGATCAGCAGAAATGCAGAGTTGATCAGACTGTGCAATGATAGTAAAATAAATAAAAAATGTAAAAAAAGAGTTTTAAAGAATATGTAAATATAAAAAAACTAAAAGTTCAAATCACCCCCCCCCTTTTTCTCCATTGAAAATAAAACAATTACAAATTTTTAAAAAATATAAACATATTTGGTATTGCTGCATTCAGAAATGTCAGATCTATCAAAATCTAAAATAAATTAATCTGATTGGTACACGGTGTGGCAAGAAAAAAAATTCCAAACGCCAACATTGTTTTTTGTTAGCCGCAACATTTCTTTAAAATGCAATAACAAGCGATTAAAATATTATATCTGCACAGAAATGATATAATTAAAAACGGCAGTTCAAGATGCAAAAAATAAGCTGTCACTGAGCCCCAGATCCTGAAAAATGAGAACGTTACGGGTCTCTGAAAATGTTGACAAAAGCGCAATTCTTTTTTTCTTCTGAATTTTTTTCACCCCTTGGATAAAAGTAAACCTATACATGTTTGGTGTCTACAAACTCGCACCGACCTGAAGTATCTTACCCACACATCAGTTTTAAAATATAGTGAACATAGTGAAAAACACTCCCCCCCCAAAAAAAATACAATTGTGCAATTGCACTTTTTCACTATTTCTCCACATTTGGATTTTTTTTCCCATTTTCCAGTACACTAAATGGTAAAACTAATGGTTTCCTTCAAAGTACAACTCGTCCCGCAAAAAACAAGCCCTCATATGGCAAAAATAATAAAGTTATGGCTCATTGGCAGAAGTAGAGGAAAAAAATGAAAATGAAAAATGGAAAATCGCTCGGGGTGAAGGGGTTAACAATCTGGGGGAAAGTGTTGAGTAATAATAAGGGAAACCAGGAGTAATAATCTGCCAAGATAACCCCTTGGCTGACAGGCTGTCATTCCAAACAGGGTCCACTGCAGAAATATCACCAGTAGGAAAAGGAAGCCCAGGGAAGCTTTAAATGGTTACACTGGCTGGGTGATAGGGCAGACTGAATCACAGCATTGGAAACACTTGTTGATAGAAAGTCAATGAACACACAGACAAAGTGTTCAGAACCAGGACAGCGGCCGAACCTGACTGTGGCTCAGTTGCGAAGGAAACGGATCACTGCACAGGAGGCTTCTGAATAAAATCCGAGGCATGACAGTAAGACTACCTTCATTTTATAGGCAGCTCCTCTACTTCATTGCCATTGAACCATTTCTTCTTCAATCTCATTGAATAATTTGGGTCATTGTCCTGAAGGAACACTATGTCGTCCTTCTCATACCCATAGTACTCGAGTGTATGAAGTAACTCACCTTGTAGGAAATTCCATACAGCTCAACATTGAGTCCACCATTGATTCTGGTCAAGTATCCAACACCTTTGACTGTAAACACCCACATATCCTCAGGCTCCTCCACCGAACTTGACAGTTCCTTCAATTTCTTCATCCGTTCACCCCTTTTCCCCTTGTTTCTTCCAGACCCATTTACCCCCATCAGAGCCTTCTATTGACTTTCATTACATCCCTCCAAATCATGTGTTTCCAATTTTCTGCTGTCCACTTTTTCGTACTTTTTTACAAACTCGAACTTCTTATGACGATATTGGCTTCTTCCCCTTTTTTCGGGCCACCATTCCAGACTTGTGTAACGTGCGTCACTCGGTGCTTGCATGGACGTCTATGATCTCACTATTATGGAGCAGACGAGCCGCCTCCACTGCCGGGTGTCACCAGAACTGATAGACCTTGTGACGAGCGACTTATAGACGCCGATATTTTGCCTGGACGTCACCTCTTGGCTTTTGAATGGATGGATGGATATCATTTCTTATTCTTACATTTGTCATGGCCTCACATGATGCAGTTTAGCAATTTTCTTGGTAGAGAGACCGCTATCGATGAACTGGATGATGCTGTTTTTCTTTTCTTGGGAAATGTTCTTTATGGCTACTCCTTGACTTGAGCCAGAGACCTTTCGCTTTGGAATCAACCTAATAACACTCTGAACTATTAGGGAATGTGAGAACAGGTTGTAATTTGTAGTATACAGGAAGAAAAAGATTTTTCCACCAACAAGAGCAAAACAGTAACAATGCAGTGACCTGCAAGAATCTGCATAACTAATCATTTGCAGAATAGTTACAGGTCATATGTATGTATGTGCTAGTCAAGATCATGCTCAAAGCTGTAATGGATGGTGAGATATGGAGCCTGAAAGTCAAAAGTTCAAAGCATTGTTACCCTTTTGCTTTTCAGTGATATATATATATATATATATATATATATATATATACATATATATATATATATATATATATATATATATATATACATATATATATATATATATATATATATATATATATATATATATATATATATATATATATATATATATACTATATCACAAAGGTGAGTGCACTCCTCACTTTTCCTCATATCTTTTCATGGGTCAACACTGAAGATCTGACCCTTTGATACAATGTACAGTGTCAGTGTGCAGCTGGTATACCTGTGTAAACTTGGTGCCCTCTACACAACTCAACACACAGTCGTTAATGTCTAAGCTGCTGGCAACAAAAGTTAGTACAAAAGTGAGTTCTGAGAACGAGGCTCCATTGATCACTCATGGCCAGCAGCAGACCTGGATTTCTCACGCTTGTGACTGGGATTGACCTATGGAGCCTCGTTCTGAGAATGGGGCTCTATAAGAATCGATGGGCGTTGTGGGACATTACTCCATTGAATTACATCAGATTTTCAAGGATTGTTTTTTTTAATTTATTAATCAATGAGGGAGTGTGGGGTAGGCTTTATTCAAATATACTATTTTTTTACAGTGTGTAGGTGGTTTTTTTACTTTATACTTTCCAGGTTAGTAATCGGGGTGTCTGATAGATGCCTCTCCATTACTAACACCTGGGCTTGATGCCAGCTGTGAATTCACTGCTGACATCAACCCTTTAAACCATTACCCCGATCGCCACCACACCAGGGGAATAAGAAAGAGCCGTGCAAAGCGCCAGAATTGGCACATCTAACAGATGCGCCACTTCTGTGGTGGCTGCGGGCTGCTTTTTTTTTGGCTAGGAAGGACCAAATAACTACCCTTATAATACCAGCCCCCAGCTGCCTGCTTTATCTGTGCTAGTTATCAAAAATAGGGATAACTCCAAGTCATTTTTTACACTTTTTTTTAATTTTGTCCTCAGCATGGTCCAGACATGTTCCCCGTGCTGAAAAGCTTGTTGATTGGCTGTAGCCTTTGAACAAACTTCATTTAGCATCTGATCACCATCCGAACTTCGAATAGAGACACAGACATCCTTCAAAAGTCTGTGTTCGAGTACGAACCACAAACACTACGTGTCTGCTACGAACCCTGAACTTTACAGTTTGTGTTTGCTCATCCCTATGCAAACTCAATCTCCATACATGTTGATTAAGTATAGAAATGTTTTGCTTTTTGTTTATATTTTTGGTATTTTTTTAAATCAAGGCATAAGAAAACATAAGAATCAGTCATTGTATTTGATACAATTTTCATACACTTAAATGTTGCATACCTGTGTTATAATTAAGATACTTTCCTACAATGTTGCGATTGTGCAAACTGCAGAACACATTTTTGTTTGGAACGATTAGACCATTTAAATAAATTCCTTTGCAGCTAAAAAGTTAGAAACCCGGATTAGTTGCTTAAACTAATTGTATATTACTCAGTTATTAACTGCCTGCAGATTTCCTATCAATATTTCATGTCTACGACGGGGCGAAGTAAACAAGTTCTTTGCTCACCTTGCGTTGCCGCTGAGATGTCAGCGTGTCTTATGGCAGAAAAGCACATAACACTTTCCTGATATTTTGATCAAAACAAAGAGAAAAAAAAACCTATGGGCAGAAGTCCAAAACTCTGAGTCCTTGTAATGTCTCCAAGAAGACTGTGATGTCTCGGGGAGCTGACAAAGTAAACAGGAACTCAGCTCCCCAAATGTTGTATTGTCACAATAAATTGATTTTACACCAGGAGCATCTTAAAAATTCTTGATCAGTGATTTGGCTACCACGAGCCATGACACCAAGACCTACATTGACAGACTACGACCGATGCTTGGCTTAAGGCTACCAAAGCCGCAGATTTCAGACAAATGCATTGTTGAAATTCTTGATCAGTCATGTGGCTGCCACGAGCCATGACACCAACCCCTACCTAGACTGACCAGAACTGATGCTTAGCTTAAGGCTACCAATGCTGCCAATTTTAGACAGGTGCATCTTCCAAATTTATGAGCAGTCATATGGCTACCATGAGCCATGACACCAAGACCTACCTTGACTGACCAGAACTGATGCTTGGCTTTAGGCTACCAACGCTGGCAATTTTAGACAGGTGCATCTTCCAAATTTATGAGCAGTGATGTGGCTATCATGAGCCCTGACACCAAGACCTATCTTGACTGACCAGAACTGATGCTTGGTTTCAGGCTACCAATGCTGCCGAATTGATACAGGTACGTCTTCCAAATTCATGATCAGTTATGTGGCTACCACAAGCCATGACTCCAAGACCTACGTTGACTGACCAGAACTGATGCTTGGCTTCAGGCTACCAATGCTGCCGATTTGAGACAGGTGCATCTTCCAAATTCTTGATCAGACGTGTGGCTTCCATGAATCATGACACAAAGACCTACCTTGACTGACCAGAACTAATGCTTGGCTTCAGGCTACCAATGCTGCTGATTTCAGAAAGGTGCATCTTCCAAATTCTTGATCAGTCATGTGGCTATCACGAGCCATGGCACCAACAACTACCTTGACTGACCAGAACTGATGCTTGGCTTCAGGCTACGAATGCTGGTGATTTAAGACAGGTGCATCTTCCAAATTCATGATCAGTTTTGTGGCTAGCACGAGCCATGACATCAAGACCAATCTTGACTGACCAGATCTGATGCTTGGCATTAGGCGACCAATGCTGGTGATTTGAGACAGGTATATCTTCCAAATTCATGATGAGTCATGTGGCAGCCATGCGTCATGACACCAAGACCTACCTTAACTGACCAGAACTGATGCTTGCTTCAGGCTACTGATGCTGGAGAATTGAGACAGGTGTATCTTCAAAATTCATGATCAGTAGAGTGGCTACCATGAACCATGACACCAACACCAACCCTGACTGACCAGAACTGATGCTTGGCTTAAGGCTACCAATGCTGCTGATTTCAGAAAGGTGCATCTTCCAAATTCTTGATCAGTCATGTGGCTATCACGAGCCATGGCACCAACACCTACCTTGACTGACCAGAACTGATGCTTGGCTTCAGGCTACCAATGCTGGCGATTTAAGACAGGTGCATCTTCCAAATTCATGATCAGTTTTGTAGCTACCACGAGCCATGACATCAAGGCCAACCTTGACTGACCAGATCTGATGCTTGGCATTAGGTGACCAATGCTCGTGATTTCAGACAGGTATATCTTCCAAATTCATGATGAGTCATGTGGCTGCCATGAGTCATGACACCAAGACCTACCTTAACTGACCAGAACTGATCCTTCCTTCAGGCTACTGATGCTGGAGATTGGAGACAGGTGCATCTTCAAAATTCATGATCAGTAGAGTGGCTACCATGAACCATGACACCAACACCTACCCTGACTGACCAAAACTGATGCTTGGCTTCAGGCTACCACTACTACTTGATTGAGACAGGTGCATCTTGCAAAATTCGAATTTGGCAAATTTGTTTGAGGTTTAAAAAAACCCCACAACATCTTTTACCGACCTCTCCTCGCATTCCTCTTACCTCCACTGCTGATACCACCCGTCCTTCTCTGTCTTCACTCTTCCGTCTTCTATCTTCTATTACGTGTGTTGCGCCCAACATGACCACAAGAGAGAAGACAGAGGAGACACAAGACAAGGCAGAGGAGAAATCAAAGAACCGGTTTCAGTGGGACAGATATAGGGAAGGCCAAGGCCAAGGAGAGTATAAGATATTTCTTTCTAAACCCTTCCCATAATCTAGAAAGTGGTGTCTTACTCCATATTTTGGGATTCGTGCATATTTAATCCTGAAATATTGGAATTCTGCAGTAATTCATAATCATTTTGATTTGTGATGAATTAATTCACTCAACTCTACTAGGAATGGTAGTGAGTCAACAAATAACTTGGTGGGTACCCAAGGCTTGGGGGTTTCGTAAGGCATTCATCATGTTGATGGAAGTGTCTTGAGGACATACTATCTGGTGCCCCTGCTTTGTATTGGCCTCTACTCCATAGACTGGCAATGATAAATGGTTTTGTAACTAATACTTTCTTATGAATCCCACTAATGATTACGCATCAATTCACCACAAAACCTAACTAACTAGATATCAAAACAATGAACAGTCAGGAAAAGTATCAGCTAGTGCCAAATTTCAAATTGCTGCATCCAATTCCTCAACTAGAAAATTAACAGACGGTTCAATGCATGTCAGATACAGAATGTATACTCCATTCCTTAGAGGAGCTGCTTCCCTTTTTTCCCTGTGAAAAATGTGGGAACAGATAGTACTTTTTCCTTTTTTTTACCTGTAATTGATGTTGGAACAGATAGTACTGCCTCCCTTTCTTTCCCTGTAAATGATGTAGGCACAGATAGTACTGCCTCTCTGTCTCTTCCTGTAAATGTTGTACGTATAGATAATATTGCCTTCCTATCTCTGCCTGTAAATGATGTAGGTACAGATATTACTGTATCCCTGTCTCTTCCTGTAAATGATGTAGATACAGATAGCACTGCCTCCCTGTCTCTTCCTGTAAATGATGTTGGGAGAGATAGTACTAACTCTTTTTTTTACCTGTAAATGACTTGATCACAGATAGTATTGCCTCCCTTTCTCTTCATCTAAATCAGAGTTCCCCAACTCCAGTCCTCAAGGGCCACCAACAGTGCATGTTTTTAGGATTTCCTTAGCATTGCATGGGTGTTGGAATGATCACTTGTGCAGGTGATTAAATTATCACCTGTGCAATATTAAGGAAACCCTGAAAACATGCACTGTTGGTGGCCCTTGAGGACTGGAGTTGGGGACCCTTGATCTAAATGATGTAAGTACAGATAGTGCTACTTCCTTCCTTTACCTGTAAATTAAGTTGCACAGGCAGCACTGGCTCCCTATCTATTCCTAAAAATGATATAGCATGGTACTGCTTGCCTATAAGTGACATAGAAACAGATAGCATTGCCTCTCTGTTTTCCTGTAAATTATGTATGTACAGATAGTACTGCTTTCCTTTCTCACCATGTAAATGATAATTATACTGATAGCTCTGCCTACCTGTAAATAACATAGGTAAAAGATAGCAGTGTATCTCTATTTTCCCTGTAAATGATTTGCATCAAGATTGAACCACATTCTTGTCTCTACTTTCAAATGGTGTTGGCACAGATAGTGCTACATTCCCATCTCTTCCAGTAATTGATCTAGGTATAGTAATGTCTGCCTTCTTTTCTCTGCATGTAAATGATATAGGCTGAGATAATCTCATGTACATTTTCAGGATGCCATCTAATGTGTATGAATTTGGAAAAGTTCAATTTGAAATCTAGCGTGCGGCTTTGTAAAAACACGTCCAAACTGGGAATAATAGTCATGATTGAAAACAACATTTTTTTGAGGTGGGGAGTATGCCTTGGGACTTTATCCCCAGATCTTTAATCCGCTGGTTTTCCTGTTCCACTATGTATATTTTAGAGGCACAGATAGTACTGTGTCTCGGCTTTCCTATGTAAATGAGGAAGGCAGAGATAGTGCTGCCTTTCTGTTTCTTTCTGCAAACTATGCAGTCACATGTTGTACTGTTGCCTTGTCTCCTTCTGTAAATCGTGGCAGTATAGATGTTATCACTACCAGGTCTGCCTCTGTATATGCTGTAGATCTCCCTTTCCTTCCCTGTAAATAATGTAAGTACCAATATTACTGACTCACTGTTTCTTCCTGTAAATATTGTAGTTATAAACAGTATTAACTCCTTGTCTATCCTTATAAACAGTGTAAGTACAGCTAGTGCTATCTCCTGTTCTAGCCTTATAAATTATGCAGGTATAGATAGTACTGCCTCCCTGTTTCTCACTTTAAATGATCTCAGAATACATAGCCTTGCCTCATGGAATTTTCATGTAAATATTGTAGTGCTACTCTCCTATTTTTTTCACATATATTTTGTTGAGACAGTTAGTGCTGCCCTACTTTTTTTCCTTGTATTAGGCTATGTGCGCACGCTACGTTTTTTTTATGCTGCGTTTTTGTGCGTGTTTGGCTGCTAAAAATGCACAAAAACGCATAAAACCGCACCCGTGGCAAAAACGTGCAAAAAACTCATTGGTAAAAACGTTTTACCGCATTTTGGTGCGTTTTTGGCTGCGTTTTGCTGCGTTTTTGATCTTTTCGTTTTTCTGAATTTTTCCAAAGCATTGCATGGGGGGGAAACGCAGAAAAGCGCAGGAAAGAATTGACATGTCCATTTTTTGTAAGGTCAAAAACGCAGCTTAAAAAAAAGTTGTGTGCGGACAGCAAAAATGAAAACTCAGACTTTGCCGGGGAAGCAATATCATGCAGTTTTGAGGCCAAAAACGCACAAAAACGCACCCGAAAAATGCGCAAAAACGCAGCGAAAAATGCACTGTGTGCACATAGCCTTAATGTTATAGGTACAGATAATGCTGCCCTCCCATTTCTCCTTGTAATGATGCCGGCACAGATAGTGCTGCTCTTCTTTTCTCCTTGTAATGATGTAGGCACAGAGTGTGGTCCTCCTTTTTCTCCCTGCAGTGTTGCAAGTACAGATAGTGCTACCATCCTGTTTCTCCCTGTAATGTTGTATACGCAGAGAATGCTGACATCTTGTTTTACCATTTAATTTTGCAGGCACATACAATGCAGCATGCCGTTTCTCCCTGTAATGATATAGGCACAGAAAAAGCTGTCTTCCTTTTTCTCTCTGCAATGATGTAAGCATAGATAGTGCTGCCCTTCTGTTTCTCCCTATAATGATGTAGGTTCAGGTAATGCTGCCTCCCGTTTCTCCCTGTAATGATACAGGCACAGAAAGTGCTGCTCTTCCATTTTTCTCTGCAATGATGTAGGCACAGATAGTGCTGTCCTCTTGTTTCTCCCTGCAATGATGTAGGCACAGATAGTGTACTACTGTTGTGCTCCTGTTTCTCCCTGTAATGATGTAAGTATAGATAGTGCTGCCTCCTGTTTCTCCTTATAATGATGTAGTCACAGAAAGTGCTGCCTTCCTGTTTTTCACTATAATGATGTAGTCACAGAAAGTGCTGCCTTCCTGTTTCTCCCTGTAATGATGTAGGCACAGAGAGTGTTGTTCTGTTGTTCTCCTGTTTCTTCATGTAATGATGTAGGAACAGATAGTTCTGCTCTCCTGTTTCTCCCTGTAATGATGTAGTCACAGATACTGCTGCCTTCATGTTTCTTCCAGTAATTATATACTGCTATCATCCACTATATCTCAAGGTAGTTGTGTCACGGGCGGGAAGGACGCTGCTGCGCTGCGCACGCTAACGCTCGAGTCCGGCGCTGCTGCGATGGCTGCTCGGTGGCTTGAGCGGTGGGCTGGATCCGGGGACTCGAGCGGTGCTCCTCGCCCGTGAGTGAAAGGGGGGTAGTTTGGTTTGGGGATTTGGTCCGTGATGCCACCCACGGGTTGTGGTGAGGTTGGGCACCACCGCTGCTGGTGACGGGGATCCCGGGAGTGATGGCAGGGAGCAGCTGGGATGTTGTTTTCCCTCTCTGTGGGTAGGGGTTGGTGGTCCCGGGGCCCAGTGAGATGACGGGGAGGCAGGGTTGGATGGGTGCAGGGTCGCCTGGACTGTGCAGCGCGGTGCCAGACGGCACGGTAGTACTCACTCAGCCATAAAGGTACACAAAGTCTCGGTAAACCAAACGGCTGGATGGACGGGTCCCGCAGCCGGCTGCTACGGCTTCTCCCGGACGGTTAGTGGTGGCTGCCTTTCCCTGGACCTTTGTGTATGTTCGGTCCTGATGGATTCCCACCGGTAACCCGCTCCCCAGCGTATGTATGTGCTGGAGGAGGCCTTGTGCCCGAAGGCTCTAGTCCTTGGAACTCTAGCTGTGGCGGTAGCTGTATTTCCTTTTGCTGGTCGGACGGTTGCCTTCAATCGGGTCTTGGCTGTTAGGAAACCCCTGGGGTTCCGGTCACTGACGGATTTGACCTCTAGAGGCGACTCCAAGCCTGGTCGGGGTCCGTAGGCCCTGCCTGTGTGTGCTGGCTTCACTTCGCTCCCCGGTTCGGTACTGGAGGGCCACCGCCCGTCCCCGGTCCTACGGTTCCGCGTTGATCTGCCTCTCCTGCAGACGGCCACCACCGTCTGCCAACCTTGCGTTTGGTGCCTGGGCCACACACCCGGACACGGTCAGTTTGCTCCTCTCCTACCACTTCCCTACTCAACTCTCAACTCTGACTCTCTTCCTTCTCCCACCTCCAGGACTGTGAACTCCTCAGTGGGTGGGGCCAACCGCCTGGCTCCACCCCACCTGGTGTGGACATCAGCCCCTGGAGGGAGGCAACAAGGATTTTGTGTCTTGCTGATGTGCCTGTCTCAGGGTGGGGGTGTGTGTTGTAGTACCTGTGACGACCTGGCTAGTCCAGGGCGCCACAGTTGTTTTGCAGACTGTCTCATTCATTCCCACAGCAATGAAAACTGATAAGCTGCTAATACAGAACACAGTTTGAATAAGAGACACGGCTGAAATGAAATGGAAGAGAACCACATATGGGTCCACTTGTCTTGAATGATAATAGCCCTTTAAGACTCTTAAAGTGACAGTAATAGTTTTGTGCAGTAAGCATGCTGTGAGAATGATCTTCCTCTGTTTAGTACATTACAGAAAGTGTCTGAAGATTCCGGTTTATCTCCCTAGAAATACATTTGTCAAGGACTTTCATAAAATTGCCTTTAGTATAAAATGTATACTCTGCACTTGAGGCAGTGGGATATTATTCACGTCGGTGGCACTGGCTCTGCGTATATCAGGAGCCGGGAGAAGTGGAAATAAAACTGATCTGGTTTCCTGGCAACCTAAAAATCCTCACACCAAGGCACTTACATGGAGGTTTACACAGAAAAATTTACAGTAAGTGTTTGTCTGTGAGGGTGAAATGTTCTCAATTAGTGGAAGGAGACGGTGACAACAGCGGGAAGCAAGAAGAGGGGACCTACAGGGACTGAGGGGACAGAGGGCAGACATGAGGAGATGGAGGGACTGAGGGGACAGAGCGAAGACATGAGGAGATGGAGGGACTGAGGGGACAGAGGGCAGACATGAGGAGATGGAGGGACTGAGGGGACAGAGCGAAGACATGAGGAGATGGAGGGACTGAGGGGACAGAGAGCAGACATGAGGAGATGGAGGGACTGAGGGGGCAGAGAGCAGACATGAGGAGATGGAGGGACTGAGGGGACAGAGAGCAGACATGAGGAGATGGAGGGACTGAGGGGGCAGAGAGCAGACATGAGGAGATGGAGGGACTGAGGGGACAGAGAGCAGACATGAGGAGATGGAGGGACTGAGGGGACAGAGAGCAGACATGAGGAGATGGAGGGACTGAGGGGGCAGAGGGCAGACATGAGGAGATGGAGGGACTGAGGGGACAGAGGGCAGACATGAGGAGATGGAGGGACTGAGGGGACAGAGCGAAGACATGAGGAGATGGAGGGACTGAGGGGGCAGAGAGCAGACATGAAGAGATGGAGGGACTGAGGGGACAGAGGGCAGACATGAGGAGATGGAAGGACTGAGGGGACAGAGGGCAGACATGAGGAGATGGAGGGACTGAGGGGGCAGAGAGCAGACATGAGGAGATGGAGGGACTGAGGGGACAGAGAGCAGACATGAGGAGATGGAGGGACTGAGGGGACAGAGGGCAGACATGAGGAGATGGAGGGACTGAGGGGACAGAGAGCAGACATGAGGAGATGGAGGGACTGAGGGGACAGAGAGCAGACATGAGGAGATGGAGGGACTGAGGGGACAGAGAGCAGACATGAAGAGATGGAGGGACTGAGGGGACAGAGTGAAGACATGAGGAGATGGAGGGACTGAGGGGACAGAGGGCAGACATGAGGAGATGGAGGGACTGAGGGGGCAGAGAGCAGACATGAGGAGATGGAGGGACTGAGGGGGCAGAGAGCAGACATGAAGAGATGGAGGGACTGAGGGGACAGAGAGCAGACATGAGGAGATGGAGGGACTGAGGGGGCAGAGAGCAGACATGAAGAGATGGAGGGACTGAGGGGACAGAGAGCAGACATGAAGAGATGGAGGGACTGAGGGGACAGAGTGAAGACATGAGGAGATGGAGGGACTGAGGGGACAGAGGGCAGACATGAGGAGATGGAAGGACTGAGGGGACAGAGGGCAGACATGAGGAGATGGAGGGACTGAGGGGGCAGAGAGCAGACATGAGGAGATGGAGGGACTGAGGGGACAGAGAGCAGACATGAGGAGATGGAGGGACTGAGGGGACAGAGAGCAGACATGAGGAGATGGAGGGACTGAGGGGACAGAGAGCAGACATGAGGAGATGGAGGGACTGAGGGGGCAGAGAGCAGACATGAAGAGATGGAGGGACTGAGGGGGCAGAGAGCAGATATGAAGAGATGGAGGGACTGAGGGGACAGAGGGCAGACATGAGGAGATGGAAGGACTGAGGGGACAGAGGGCAGACATGAGGAGATGGAGGGACTGAGGGGGCAGAGAGCAGACATGAGGAGATGGAGGGACTGAGGGGACAGAGAGCAGACATGAGGAGATGGAGGGACTGAGGGGACAGAGAGCAGACATGAGGAGATGGAGGGACTGAGGGGACAGAGAGCAGACATGAGGAGATGGAGGGACTGAGGGGGCAGAGAGCAGACATGAAGAGATGGAGGGACTGAGGGGGCAGAGAGCAGATATGAAGAGATGGAGGGACTGAGGGGACAGAGAGCAGACATGAGGAGATGGAGGGACTGAGGGGGCAGAGAGCAGGCATGAGGAGATGGAGGGACTGAGGGGGCAGAGAGCAGACATGAAGAGATGGAGGGACTGAGGGGACAGAGAGCAGACATGAGGAGATGGAGGGACTGAGGGGACAGAGAGCAGACATGAGGAGATGGAGGGGACTGAGGGGACAGAGAGCAGACATGAGGAGATGGAGGGACTGAGGGGGCAGAGAGCAGACATGAAGAGATGGAGGGACTGAGGGGGCAGAGAGCAGATATGAAGAGATGGAGGGACTGAGGGGACAGAGAGCAGACATGAGGAGATGGAGGGACTGAGGGGGCAGAGAGCAGGCATGAGGAGATGGAGGGACTGAGGGGGCAGAGAGCAGACATGAAGAGATGGAGGGACTGAGGGGACAGAGAGCAGACATGAGGAGATGGAGGGACTGAGGGGACAGAGAGCAGACATGAGGAGATGGAGGGACTGAGGGGACAGAGAGCAGACATGAGGAGATGGAGGGACTGAGGGGGCAGAGAGCAGACATGAAGAGATGGAGGGACTGAGGGGGCAGAGAGCAGACATGAGGAGATGGAGGGACTGAGGGGGCAGAGAGCAGACATGAAGAGATGGAGGGACTGAGGGGGCAGAGAGCAGACATGAGGAGATGGAGGGACTGAGGGGGCAGAGAGCAGACATGAGGAGATGGAGGGACTGAGGGGGCAGAGAGCAGACATGAGGAGATGGAGGGACTGAGGGGACAGAGGGCAGACATGAAGAGATGGAGGGACTGAGGGGACAGAGAGCAGACATGAAGAGATGGAGGGACTGAGGGGGCAGAGAGCAGACATGAAGAGATGGAGGGACTGAGGGGGCAGAGAGCAGACATGAAGAGATGGAGGGACTGAGGGGGCAGAGAGCAGACATGAAGAGATGGAGGGACTGAGGGGGCAGAGAGCAGACATGAGGAGATGGAGGAACTGAGGAGGCAGAGAGCAGACATGAAGAGATGGAGGGACTGAGGGGGCAGAGAGCAGACATGAGGAGATGGAGGGACTGAGGGGGCAGAGAGCAGACATGAGGAGATGGAGGGACTGAGGGGGCAGAGAGCAGACATGAGGAGATGGAGGGACTGAGGGGGCAGAGAGCAGACATGAGGAGATGGAGGGACTGAGGGGACAGAGAGCAGACATGAGGAGATGGAGGGACTGAGGGGGCAGAGAGCAGACATGAGGAGATGGAGGGACTGAGGGGACAGAGAGCAGACATGAAGAGATGGAGGGACTGAGGGGACAGAGAGCAGACATGAGGAGATGGAGGGACTGAGGGGACAGAGCGAAGACATGAAGAGATGGAGGGACTGAGGGGGCAGAGAGCAGACATGAGGAGATGGATAGACTGAGGGGACAGAGCGAAGACATGAAGAGATGGAGGGACTGAGGGGGCAGAGAGCAGACATGAGGAGATGGAGGGACTGAGGGGGCAGAGAGCAGACATGAAGAGATGGAGGGACTGAGGGGACAGAGAGCAGACATGAGGAGATGGAGGGACTGAGGGGACAGAGAGCAGACATGAGGAGATGGAGGGACTGAGGGGACAGAGAGCAGACATGAGGAGATGGAGGGACTGAGGGGGCAGAGAGCAGACATGAGGAGATGGAGGGACTGAGAGGACAGAGAGCAGTCATGAGGAGATGGAGGGACTGAGGGGGCAGAGGGCAGACATGAGGAGATGGAGGGACTGAGGGGACAGAGAGCAGACATGAGGAGATGGAGGGACTGAGGGGACAGAGAGCAGACATGAGGAGATGGAGGGACTGAGGGGGCAGAGAGCAGACATGAAGAGATGGAGGGACTGAGGGGGCAGAGAGCAGACATGAAGAGATGGAGGGACTGAGGGGACAGAGAGCAGACATGAGGAGATGGAGGGACTGAGGGGACAGAGAGCAGACATGAGGAGATGGAGGGACTGAGGGGGCAGAGAGCAGACATGAAGAGATGGAGGGACTGAGGGGACAGAGAGCAGACATGAAGAGATGGAGGGACTGAGGGGGCAGAGAGCAGACATGAAGAGATGGAGGGACTGAGGGGGCAGAGAGCAGACATGAAGAGATGGAGGGACTGAGGGGGCAGAGAGCAGGCATGAAGAGATGAAGGGACTGAGGGGGAAGAGAGCAGACATGAAGAGATGGAGGGACTGAGGGGGCAGAGAGCAGACATGAGGAGATGGAGGGACTGAGGGGGCAGAGAGCAGACATGAGGAGATGGAGGGACTGAGGGGGCAGAGAGCAGACATGAAGAGATGGAGGGACTGAGGGGGCAGAGAGCAGACATGAGGAGATGGAGGGACTGAGGGGACAGAGAGCAGACATGAAGAGATGGAGGGACTGAGGGGGCAGAGAGCAGACATGAGGAGATGGATAGACTGAGGGGACAGAGCGAAGACATGAAGAGATGGAGGGACTGAGGGGGCAGAGAGCAGACATGAGGAGATGGAGGGACTGAGGGGGCAGAGAGCAGACATGAAGAGATGGAGGGACTGAGGGGACAGAGAGCAGACATGAGGAGATGGAGGGACTGAGGGGACAGAGAGCAGACATGAGGAGATGGAGGGACTGAGGGGACAGAGAGCAGACATGAGGAGATGGAGGGACTGAGGGGGCAGAGAGCAGACATGAGGAGATGGAGGGACTGAGGGGACAGAGAGCAGACATGAGGAGATGGAGGGACTGAGGGGGCAGAGGGCAGACATGAGGAGATGGAGGGACTGAGGGGACAGAGAGCAGACATGAGGAGATGGAGGGACTGAGGGGACAGAGAGCAGACATGAGGAGATGGAGGGACTGAGGGGGCAGAGAGCAGACATGAGGAGATGGAGGGACTGAGGGGGCAGAGAGCAGACATGAAGAGATGGAGGGACTGAGGGGGCAGAGAGCAGACATGAAGAGATGGAGGGACTGAGGGGGCAGAGAGCAGACATGAAGAGATGGAGGGACTGAGGGGGCAGAGAGCAGACATGAAGAGATGGAGGGACTGAGGGGACAGAGAGCAGACATGAGGAGATGGAGGGACTGAGGGGGCAGAGAGCAGACATGAAGAGATGGAGGGACTGAGGGGGCAGAGAGCAGACATGAAGAGATGGAGGGACTGAGGGGACAGAGAGCAGACATGAGGAGATGGAGGGACTGAGGGGACAGAGAGCAGACATGAGGAGATGGAGGGACTGAGGGGGCAGAGAGCAGACATGAAGAGATGGAGGGACTGAGGGGACAGAGAGCAGACATGAAGAGATGGAGGGACTGAGGGGGCAGAGAGCAGACATGAAGAGATGGAGGGACTGAGGGGGCAGAGAGCAGACATGAAGAGATGGAGGGACTGAGGGGGCAGAGAGCAGGCATGAAGAGATGAAGGGACTGAGGGGGCAGAGAGCAGACATGAAGAGATGGAGGGACTGAGGGGGTAGAGAGCAGACATGAGGAGATGGAGGGACTGAGGGGGCAGAGAGCAGACATGAGGAGATGGAGGGACTGAGGGGGCAGAGAGCAGACATGAAGAGATGGAGGGACTGAGGGGGCAGAGAGCAGACATGAGGAGATGGAGGGACTGAGGGGGCAGAGAGCAGACATGAGGAGATGGAGGGACTGAGGGGACAGAGAGCAGACATGAGGAGATGGAGGGACTGAGGGGACAGAGCGAAGACATGAGGAGATGGAGGGACTGAGGGGACAGAGCGAAGACATGAGGAGATGGAGGGACTGAGGGGACAGAGAGCAGACATGAAGAGATGGAGGGACTGAGGGGGCAGAGAGCAGACATGAAGAGATGGAGGGACTGAGGGGACAGAGAGCAGACATGAAGAGATGGAGGGACTGAGGGGGCAGAGCGAAGACATGAGGAGATGGAGGGACTGAGGGGACAGACAGCAGACACGAGGAGATGGAGGGACTGAGGGGACAGAGAGCAGACATGAAGAGATGGAGGGACTGAGGGGGCAGAGAGCAGACATGAAGAGATGGAGGGACTGAGGGGACAGAGCGAAGACATGAGAAGATGGAGGGACTGAGGGGACAGAGAGCAGACCTGAGGAGATGGAGGGACTGAGGGGACAGAGAGCAGACATGAAGAGATGGAGGGACTGAGGGGGCAGAGAGCAGACATGAAGAGATGGAGGGACTGAGGGGGCAGAGCGAAGACATAAGGAGATGGAGGGACTGAGGGGGCAGAGAGCAGACATGAAGAGATGGAGGGACTGAGGGGGCAGAGAGCAGACATGAAGAGATGGAGGGACTGAGGGGGCAGAGAGCAGACATGAAGAGATGGAGGAACTGAGGAGGCAGAGAGCAGACATGAAGAGATGGAGGGACTGAGGGGGCAGAGAGCAGACATGAAGAGATGGAGGGACTGAGGGGGCAGAGAGCAGACATGAAGAGATGGAGGGACTGAGGGGGCAGAGAGCAGACATGAAGAGATGGAGGGACTGAGGGAGCAGAGAGCAGACATGAGGAGATGGAGGGACTGAGGGGGCAGAGAGCAGACATGAGGAGATGGAGGGACTGAGGGGGCAGAGAGCAGACATGAGGAGATGGAGGGACTGAGGGGGCAGAGAGCAGACATGAAGAGATGGAGGGACTGAGGGGACAGAGAGCAGACATGAAGAGATGGAGGGACTGAGGGGGCAGAGCGAAGACATGAGGAGATGGAGGGACTGAGGGGACAGAGAGCAGACACGAGGAGATGGAGGGACTGAGGGGACAGAGAGCAGACATGAAGAGATGGAGGGACTGAGGGGGCAGAGAGCAGACAGGAAGAGATGGAGGGACTGAGGGGACAGAGCGAAGACATGAGGAGATGGAGGGACTGAGGGGGAAGAGAGCAGACATGAGGAGATGGAGGGACTGAGGGAGCAGAGAGCAGGCATGAAGAGATGGAGGGACTGAGGGGGCAGAGAGCAGACATGAAGAGATGGAGGGACTGAGGGGGCAGAGAGCAGACATGAGGTGATGGAGGGACTGAAGGGGCAGAGAGCAGACATGAGGAGATGGAGGGACTGAGGGGGCAGAGAGCAGGCATGAAGAGATGGAGGGACTGAGGGAGCAGAGAGCAGACATGAGGAGATGGAGGGACTGAGGGGGCAGAGAGCAGACATGAGGAGATGGAGGGACTGAGAGGGCAGAGAGCAGACATGAGGAGATGGAGGGACTGAGGGGGCAGAGAGCAGACATGAAGAGATGGAGGGACTGAGGGGGCAGAGAGCAGACATGAAGAGATGGAGGGACTGAGGGGGCAGAGAGCAGATATGAGGAGATGGAGGGACTGAGGGGGCAGAGAGCAGACATGAGGAGATGGAGGGACTGAGGGGGCAGAGAGCAGACATGAAGAGATGGAGGGACTGAGGGGGCAGAGAGCAGACATGAAGAGATGGAGGGACTGAGGGGGCAGAGAGCAGATATGAGGAGATGGAGGGACTGAGGGGGCAGAGAGCAGACATGAGGAGATGGAGGGACTGAGGGGGCAGAGAGCAGACATGAAGAGATGGAGGGACTGAGGGGGCAGAGAGCAGACATGAAGAGATGGAGGGACTGAGGGGGCAGAGAGCAGACATGAGGAGATGGAGGGACTGAGGGAGCAGAGAGCAGGCATGAAGAGATGGAGGGACTGAGGGGGCAGAGAGCAGACATGAAGAGATGGAGGGACTGAGGGGGCAGAGAGCAGACATGAGGTGATGGAGGGACTGAGGGAGCAGAGAGCAGACATGAGGAGATGGAGGGACTGAGGGGGCAGAGAGCAGACATGAGGAGATGGAGGGACTGAGGGGGCAGAGAGCAGGCATGAAGAGATGGAGGGACTGAGGGAGCAGAGAGCAGACATGAGGAGATGGAGGGACTGAGGGGGCAGAGAGCAGACATGAGGAGATGGAGGGACTGAGGGGGCAGAGAGCAGACATGAGGAGATGGAGGGACTGAGGGGGCAGAGAGCAGACATGAAGAGATGGAGGGACTGAGGGGGCAGAGAGCAGACATGAAGAGATGGAGGGACTGAGGGGGCAGAGAGCAGACATGAGGAGATGGAGGGACTGAGGGGGCAGAGAGCAGACATGAGGAGATGGAGGGACTGAGGGGGCAGAGAGCAGACATGAAGAGATGGAGGGACTGAGGGGGCAGAGAGCAGACATGAAGAGATGGAGGGACTGAGGGGGCAGAGAGCAGATATGAGGAGATGGAGGGACTGAGGGGGCAGAGAGCAGACATGAAGAGATGGAGGGACTGAGGGGGCAGAGAGCAGATATGAGGAGATGGAGGGACTGAGGGGGCAGAGAGCAGACATGAGGAGATGGAGGGACTGAGGGGGCAGAGAACAGGCATGAAGAGATGGAGGGACTGAGGGGGCAGAGAGCAGACATGAGGAGATGGAGGGACTGAGGGGACAGAGTGAAGACATGAGGAGATGGAGGGACTGAGGGGACAGAGTGAAGACATGAGGAGATGGAGGGACTGAGGGGACAGAGTGAAGACATGAGGAGATGGAGGGACTGAGGGGACAGAGTGAAGACATGAGGAGATGGAGGGACTGAGGGGACAGAGTGAAGACATGAGGAGATGGAGGGACTGAGGGGACAGAGTGAAGACATGAGGAGATGGAGGGACTGAGGGGGCAGAGAGCAGGCATGAAGAGATGGAGGGACTGAAGGGGCAGAGAGCAGGCATGAAGAGATGGAGGGACTGAAGGGGCAGAGAGCAGACACAAGGAGATGGAGGGACTGAGGGGGCAGAGAGCAGACATGAGGAGATGGAGGGACTGAGGGGGCAGAGAGCAGGCATGAAGAGATGGAGGGACTGAAGGGGCAGAGAGCAGACACAAGGAGATGGAGGGACTGAGGGGACAGAGCGAAGACATGAGGAGATGGAGGGACTGAGGGGACAGAGCGAAGACATGAGGAGATGGAGGGACTGAGGGGGCAGAGAGCAGACATGAAGAGATGGAGGGACTGAGGGAGCAGAGAGCAGACATGAAGAGATGGAGGGACTGAGGGGACAGAGTGAAGACATGAGGAGATGGAGGGACTGAGGGGACAGAGTGAAGACACAAGGAGATGAAGGGACTGAGGGGACAGAGCGAAGACATGAGGAGATGGAGGGACTGAGGGGGCAGAGAGCAGGCATGAAGAGATGGAGGGACTGAAGGGGCAGAGAGCAGACACAAGGAGATGGAGGGACTGAGGGGACAGAGCGAAGACATGAGGAGATGGAGGGACTGAGGGGGCAGAGAGCAGGCACAAGGAGATGGAGGTGACTCGCCCACCCCAGGGCTATGGGACACCCGGTGCCAGGCCGGACTAGTCCGGGGGACGTCAGTGGTGGCGGGGCCCGACTCCGTGGCCCTGGTGGGTGTCAGTTTAATATGGCTGGTGACTTGGGAGCAATTAAAGTATTTGTTTTGTGACGCCACCTGTGGTCTGCGGCTATTAAGCTGCCGCTGCTGTGTGAGGCCTCCGGGGTGATGATACGGCAGCAATGGTGGTACTGCTCCCCACAGGTGGAGCGGAGCCCCGGGGACACTGTTAGTGCTCGTGAAAGTCTATGGTGTTGTGTGGCTAACACGGTGCAGGGCCAACAGGCAACGAAAGAACCAGGCACAAACAACAGTCTCTTTACCTTCTCCTCTTTTACTTTAGGAACAGTCCAATCCTGGGAGACCGTCACAGGTGGTGAAGGGGATCCGGTCGGCCTGGAAGTACTTGGGGTGATCTTTTTGGCCAGCTGAGTATGAGGCCTACTCCTGTTCCTTTCTTTACTACGATAGGACCCTGCTTCTCTGGATCCAGCAATGGCCCTCTTTGCTGCTGGGACCGGTGGTACGTCCCTTTCCCTCTGTGGTAGGCTGCGCAGGCCCTCTCTGGTGCTTCTCTGCTGGAGCCCACACCGGGCCCTGATGCTGCAGCTGTACCTTGGGGCTGTTTATGGGCCAGGTGCTTGCAGCTCTCCTGCCCTTCGGATTCGGCTACCAGGGAGTATTTTAAGCCCTGGTGGCCACAGACTCCGATGTCCGAGTCTCTTCTCTGCCTCTCTGCTACTCCTGCTTCCCTGGGCCAAGCTGTTCCAGCTCCAGGCCCCAGATCCACAGGACAGCACACTCTGCGTCTGCTTCTCTTCACTTCTCTCTACAGACTGAACACTACTTCCTCCCTCAGGTCAGACTTAAGGAATGCTCCCTGGAATTCCAGGTTCAGAGCTCCTTCTGCTGGCTGGAGGGAGAACTGCGTTGGATGTTAAACTTGCTGGCCAATGTATCTCCCAATTACCTCCAGGCTCAGCATTAACCCTTTGGGAGGGCAATGCTGTTGTGGCGACCAGGTCCTGGGTCGCCACACTCCCCCTTAGTTAAATTCAGTACTCCCGGACTGTAGAAAACAAAACAAGACATACATGTTACAACCTTAAACAACTATAAGAGTCCAGTGTGGCTCCCTGCCGGGTGTCCATTACACTGCTCCATGGGGGACCCGTCGCGATAAAACCCCCAACGTAGGCTCTGGGCGTGCGTCAGAGCATTGATGACCCCACTCTATGCACGCCGGATGGGTTTTTCTTCAGGGGTTGCTGAGCACACTGGTGCTAACTATGTACAGCTAGGTGTTGGCCACCCATAGTCCAGTGGCCCAATTGCCCATTTTCTCAACCAAAAAAAAAACATTTTATACACAACATTACAGACATTTCACATAACTATTTACATTCTAATAAGTACTCTTTCTTTTTACTCTCTATACCTTGGAGGGGGCTGTCCCCGAGTGCTGCGTTGGGACCTGCGTAGCTCTGGTGTCTGCCCCTGACTACTTGGTGTGTCTTCTACCTCAGCACTACAGGTAGGCCTAACCCTGATAGGTATGCGTGATGATTGCCTACGTGGTCTGAGAGTCGCCAAGGGTATGACAGGTTCACCACTGACAGGGGGTTGATTCTCCTGTTCCACTGCTGGCGTGTCATCTCGTGTTGGAGCGGACGGTTCTTTAGGTGGATCTGGAACCTCTTCTGTTTCTGGCTCGACCAACTGCGGGAACGTCAACACTGGTACCACTATGGCATTGTTTATTCGGGTCCAAGTTTTGGGGAATTTTCCAAGGATTGTTTGGATCATCTCTTCCTCTTTTTCTGGACTTTGGGGACTTTCTTGTACTTCTTCTATTTCTTTTTGGGTTCTGCACCGTTCGGGGCACGCTTTCAGGCGGTCTCGAGAAACTGTTGATAGGTCTTGCCTTCATCTTTGCTTATGAGGCATACCTTACTATTGTCAAAGTTGGAGGGGATAATGGTGTAGGGTTCATTCTCCCACTGATCATCTAATTTATGCGCCCTCCGCTTTTTCTTGAGGACCTGTTCTCCAGGTGCTAAGGGAGTTGCTGGAGCTGTTTGATTGTAATGCTGCTCTTGTCTCGTTCTTGCTTGGGACAGGCTCCTTTCTACGCATTCCTGGACCTTGCGGTACTGCTGTTGTCGCTCTGTATCCCAATCTTCTATCTCCTGAACCGCTTCAGGTGACACAGTCCCAATCTCAAAGTCTACAGGTAACTTGCCAGGTCTTGCTCGCATCAGGTAAGCAGGGCTGCAGTTGGTCGAATTTACTGGGATGTGGTTGTACAGGTCTACCAGATCTGGTAACTTCTCTGGCCATTGGTTTCTTTCTTCCAGAGGTAGAGTCTTGAGCATATCAATAACCACATGGTTCATCTTCTCACACAATCCATTGGTTTGGGGATGGTACGGTGTGGTTCTGATTTTCTTACAACCATACATGTTACAGAACTCTTGGAACACTTCTGCCTCGAATGCAGGACCTTGATCAGTCAGTACCCTTTCAGGGTAACCGTGAGGTCGACAAAAGTATGCCTGAAATGCTCTAGCTGCTGTTCTGGCTGTCTGGTCCTTCACGGGCACTACTACCAGGAAACGAGAGTAATGGTCCACAATGGTGAGGGCGTACACATAGCCTGACCGGCTTGGTGTTAACTTCACGTGGTCCAGGGCCACCAACTCCAGGGGCTGCTTCGTGACAATTGGCTGTAGGGGAGACCTCTGGCTGGCATCATCTTTCCGCCTCAGGTTACACGGACCACAGTCTCGGCACCACTTCTCGACTGTCTTTCTCATGTGCACCCAGTAGAACCGATCACGGAGTAGGGTCTCCAACTTCTTCCATCCGAAGTGTCCTGCGTTATCATGGTAAGCTGCTAGGACCATTGGAGCATCCCTCTGTGGGACCACTATCTGCCAAAGGAGTTCATTCGTTTGCCAGTTGACATATCTCTTGCAGAGCTTGCCTTGGTATGTGAACAGTCGTCCCCTCTCCTTCCACAGCTGCTGGGCTTCTTCTGGAGCATCTGGGCCAAGATGGGTCTCAGCTTGTGCTAGCTTTTCTTTGACCAATTGCATGGCCGGGTCACCGTTCTGTGTCTCTTCCCAATTATGGTGGAGTAATGGGTTGACCGAGACCTCGTGCTGGCTCGAGCGCTTCACTCCTACAGCATGCTCACACTGAGAAACACCTTGGTGATGGAAAGCCGGTAACTCTATCTCTTCGAGTTCATCCAGGTCTTCTCCAGACTCGGGTAAGTGAGGCATTCTGGACAGCGCATCAGCATTGTTATTCTTCTTGCCAGCTCGGTACTTGATGGTAAAGTCAAAGTTAGACAGCCGGGCCATCCATCGCTGTTCCAACGCACCTAACTTGGCTGTTGCCAGATGTGTCAACGGATTGTTGTCCGTGAAGATGGTGAACTTGGCCGATGCCAGATAGTGCTTGAAGCGTTCAGTCACTGCCCAAACAATAGCGAGGAACTCTAGCTTGAAGGAACTGTAGTTTTCTGGGTTCCTTTCTGTGGGCCGAAGCTTCCTACTGGCGTAAGCTATCACCTTCTCTCTGCCTCCCTGCACATGGGACAGAACTGCTCCCAGGCCCACGTTGCTGGCGTCTGTGTACAGTACAAACGGCTGGCTGTAGTCAGGGTAGGCCAGAATTTCTTCTCCCGTGAGAGCCCCTTTCAGCCGGACAAAGGATGTTTCTATTTGGCTGCTCCATTCAAATGGAGGGCTCTGCTTCTTAGCCTGCTTTGGCTGGCTCACCAGGAGATCTTGAAGGGGCGCTGCTATCTTTGTGAAACCATCAATGAACCTTCGGTAGTAGCCCACCAGCCCAAGGAACTGCCGCACCTCCTTTACTGTGGTGGGTCATGGCCAGTCCTTGATTACGGTCACTTTCTCCCGATCTGGTGCCACACTTTCTGCGCTGACCACATGACCCAGGTACTGTACCTTTGGCTTCAAGAGGTGACATTTGGATGGCTTTATCTTCAGGCCATATTCCGACAAGGACTCAAACACTTCTGCTAAGTGCCTCAGGTGGTCTTCATAAGTCTTGGAGTAGACTATGACGTCATCCAGGTACAACAGCACGGTTTCAAAGTTGTGGTGGCCCAAGCAGCACTCCATCAACCTTTGGAATGTCCCTGGGGCGTTGCAGAGCCCGAATGGCATACAGTTGAACTCGCAGAGGCCCATTGGCGTCGTGAATGCAGTCTTCTCCTTGTCCGCCTCTGCCACGGGAACCTGCCAATACCCACTGGTGAGATCCAGGGTGGAGAAATAATTAGCTGATTTTAAGGCCGTTAGTGACTCTTCTATTCTGGGTAGTGGATAAGCACCTTTATGTGTAATGCGGTTAATTTGTCTGTAATCTACGCACATTCTCATTGTACCATCTTTTTTCTTTACGAGCACTAGTGGAGCTGCCCAAGGGCTACAGCTATCTCTGATAACCCCAGCCTCCTTCATTTCCCGTAACATTTCTTTGGCACGCTGATACTGTGCTGGGGGTACAGGGCGGTATCTCTCTTTAATGGGATGATGATCACCCATGGGGATTTGATGTTTAACCCCTTTTACCTGCCCAAAATCTAGGGGGTGTTTGCTGAAGACCCGCTCGTACTCCTGTACCACCCGGTAAATCCCATGCTTTTGGTGTGAGGGGGTGGAGTCGGTGCCCACATGTAATTTTTGGCACCAGTCTTCCAGCTGCCCCTTGGAGCCATTGTCTTCCGCCTGGTCGGACGGGGTCAAGGGTTCCACTGCTTTGATGGTATTGTTACTGACAGTGTACAGTTTTGCTACAGTGGCGTACTGGGGCAATTTGGCTTCCTCCTCTCCACAATTCAGGACACGGACGGGCACTCTCCCCTTGCGGACGTCTGCTACCCCTCTGGCTATCAGGACTCCAGGCCTACTTTCTGAATACACCGGTTCTACCAAGGCATGGTAATCCTGACCCTTGAGGCCTATTGCTGCCCGACACCATATCAACATTTCACTTCTTGGGGGTATTGCAATGGGGAGGGGGTCACTTACCCTCACACTGCCAATTTCTCCTCCGGCCAGCTCTACCTGCTGCCTCCTCATCAGGGCTCTGATCTCCCTCTGTAGGGCACGCTGCTGCCCGGAGCTGGCAGTTTCAGACGCCTGTTGCAACAAAATTATCACTTCGGCAATACAATTTTCTATCACATTTGTACCAATGGTTAGCAGTGGGTCAGATTCTTTGCGATCAATATCTACAATTATCATCCCCTGACATGGCAATTCTACCCGCCCCACTTTAATGGTTACTTCTTTATACCCAATTTGAGGTAAGGGCTGACCATTACTGGCCACAATTGTTAAATCATCATCTGGGCCATGGTCAATGTCTGAATCAGCCCAATATCTTTTGTACAGTTTATAAGGGATGGTTGTTACCTGGGACCCCGTATCCAGGAGGGCATTCAAAGGGATCCCATCCAGCACAATAGGAAGGACCGGTCATCCTCCGACATACTTGCTGCGGCTGGGGGTTGAGCCGGGCTTCCTTACACCTGGGGGTCGGCTCCTGGCCCCAGGCTCGGCCCATTTAAAGGACAGTGTCGTGCAATGTGGCCCGCCTGGCTGCAGCGGCGGCAGATCGGTTGTCCCGTTGAATCATACCGGTCTGTGTCTCTGCCTCGGGTCGGCGGAATCCTCCTCTGTCGCATCCATGGGACGTCATCTGGGCTGGAGGCCAACTCGATTCTTGCAGGCGATGGGGTCACTTGTAGAGACTGCACGGTCTTGGCAAGGGCAGCTACAGTCTTGGTCAGCTCCTGGACCTGCTGTCTGAGCTCTGCAGTGGGATCCTTATCCAGGGACTGCGCCTCAGCCCCCGCAGCGGCTCGTGTTGCAGGCACCACCCCTGGGTACGTGATAGCTAGAGGCCGGAGGGGTACTGGGTCATTCGGTGTAGATTCTCTCAGTACCCGGATGGCCTGGTCCTTAAACTTTGCAAAGTCCAGAGCAGGGTTCTGCAGGACCATGATACGCAGCTGTGTCCTGTGGGCATCTGACAGGAGCCCCTCTATGAACTGCTCAGTTAGGAGTTTGTCTTCTTCACGTACACTCTCTGGGTCCACCTGTTTAACTGCTTTCAGGGCCTCCTGCAAGTTTAAGGCATAGTCCCTTATGCTGTCTGTGGCCCGTTGTTTGCACCCAAAGAATCTCATCTTTATCTCTGCTGCGGTGCAGGTGTCAAAAGTACTCTTTAGCTTGGCCAGTATCTGGGTTGCTGTCCCTTTATCTGTATCAGGCCAGGACTTCACTTCACGCTGGGCCGCGCCGGCTAGCTGCCCCATTAATATGCCCACCTTCTGGCTCTCAGTCAGCGGATACACCCGGAACAAGCTGTGCAGCCTTTCTCTGAAGTCGCTCAAGGTATGGGACTCCCCGGAGTACTGCGGCAGCCATTCTGCTCCCGGGATTACGGCATTGTGATCGTCATTACCGGCGCTACAGCGGGGGCTGGGGCGACGGCGACTGGGATTGCTTCGGCCGGTGCTGCGGCGTCTCGGGCTATGGCAGCCACCTGCCCTCCCTCCGAGTCGGACATCTTCCTCCCCCTTAGTGAACCTTACCAGGCTCCGTTCACTTTTCAAATTCCCTTCTGGGTCGCGCGGGGTTAACGGCGCTCCGCTCTGATGGCGCGCTCCCTTCGCGCTCTTTGTCAGGCACGCCCCCCTTCTTCCTGCCCTCAGCGAGGCTAATGGCGGTGGCAGTTTGCAAACAGTAACACAGTCTTTTAAGCACAGTTTCTGCAGGCGCACAGTACCCGGTGGGACCGGGCACGAAATCCTGTTCGTGACGCCAAAATTTGACTCGCCCACCCCAGGGCTATGGGACACCCGGTGCCGGGCCGGACTAGTCCGGGGGACGTCAGTGGTGGTGGGGCCCGACTCCGTGGCCCTGGTGGGTGTCAGTTTAATATGGCTGGTGACTTGGGAGCAATTAAAGTATTTGTTTCGTGACGCCACCTGTGGTCTGCGGCTATTAAGCCGCCGCTGCTGTGTGAGGCCTCCGAGGTGATGATACGGCAGCAATGGTGGTACTGCTCCCCACAGGTGGAGCGGAGCCCCGGGGACACTGTTAGTGCTCGTGAAAGTCTATGGTGTTGTGTGGCTAACACGGTGCAGGGCCGACAGGCAATGAAAGAACCAGGCACAAACAACAGTCTCTTTACCTTCTCCTCTTTTACTTTAGGAACAGTCCAATGCTGGGAGACCGTCACAGGTGGTGAAGGGGATCCGGTCGGCCTGGAAGTACTTGGGGTGATCTTTTTGGCCAGCTGAGTATGAGGCCTACTCCTGTTCCTTTCTTTACTACGATAGGACCCTGCTTCTCTGGATCCAGCAATGGCCCTCTTTGCTGCTGGGACCGGTGGTACGTCCCTTTCCCTCTGTGGTAGGCTGCGCAGGCCCTCTCTGGTGCTTCTCTGCTGAAGCCCACACCGGGCCCTGATGCTGCAGCTGTACCTTGGGGCTGTTTATGGGCCAGGTGCTTGCAGCTCTCCTACCCTTCGGATTCGGCTACCAGGGAGTATTTTAAACCCTGGTGGCCACAGACTCCGATGTCCGAGTCTCTTCTCTGCCTCTCTGCTACTCCTGCTTCCCTGGGCCAAGCTGTTCCAGCTCCAGGCCCCAGATTCACAGGACAGCACACTCTGCGTCTGCTTCCTTTCACTTCTCTCTACAGACTGAACACTACTTCCTCCCTCAGGTCAGACTTAAGGAATGCTCCCTGGAATTCCAGGTTCAGAGCTCCCCCTGCTGGCCGGAGGGAGAACTGCGTTGGATGTTAAACTTGCTGGCCAATGGACCTCCCAATTACCTCCAGGCTCAGCATTAACCCTTTGGGAGGGCAATGCTGTTGTGGCGACCAGGTCCTGGGGCGCCACAGAGGGACTGAGGGGACAGAGAGCAGACACAAGGAGATGGAGGGACTGAGGGGGCAGAGAGCAGACATGAGGAGATGGAGGGACTGAGGGGGCAGAGAGCAGATGTGGCGCCCCTGAGGCTTCCGTCGCCACAGGAACATTGCACCCCATCCAGCGGTGTGATGTCCCATTCTGGGTAAGGAAAGGAGTAAACGCCAGTCCCCAGGCAAATCTACACTACACCCATTGTTAGGTACACACTGGGACCAGGGATAGTGGCAGAAACCCTCCCATGCTGCATGCTGGGAGGGGCCGTAAGACCCATCCCTGCTCGTATAGGGTACAGCTTAGCAACTGGGGAGGTGGGAGGAGCCATCAGAGAGCAGACAGAGATAGGAAGGTCAAGTGTAGGGAGTTGAAGTGAGAAGTTGAAGAGAGAGGGGAGAAGGAGGAGGAGGTCTGCAGGAGGCAGACGTGAAAGAGAAGAAGGAAAGAAAGCTCTAGTCAGTCAGGAGCTAAGAAACGAAAGTGACGCTTCCTGGTGAAGAACCTGGGACTCAGAGGGTCCTGGTGACACCAAGCAGAGGAAGAGAAGGGATTCCAGGGCCACGGATAGCTTGTGAGCTGTGGTGGCCTGTTCCACAAGAACATCGGTGGAGGGATCAAGCTGCAACAGGGGACGGTCCCTAGAAACAGAAGGAGTGAAAAATCATCTCCAACAGTGAAAACCGAGGCCCAGGGAAAGTTGCAAACTCCCCGGGCCACAGCCCACAGCAGAACCTCTAGAAAGGGGGCAAGTAACCGACAGGCGAGCTCCCAGCCTGGAGGCTGTGGTGGAGGCCGAGCAGGTTCATCCTAAAAGAGCTAGGCTTAAGGAGACAGCTGCAGACAGAGACACTTTAGAGAGTGCCGGCTTTCATTCCAGGAATTACCCAGGATCGGCGGAGGTCCCTGACAGCGGGTTCCAGCAGTCCAGAGGCACCAGTGTGCCTCAGCCCAGGAACTGTGAGTAAAGACCTTGGAATTGCACCCTCTGGCGTTGTCTCAGTTATTGTCGCCTGCATAGACTTCCATCACACCATAGACTCTCACGAGCACCAACTGTGCCCCGGGGCACCGCTCCACCTGTGGGGAGCAGTACCATCATTGCTGCCATTCCATCACCCCGGAGGCCTCATACAGCAGCGGCGGCTTAATAGCTGCAAACCACAGGTGGCGTCACGACAAACATAAACTTTATTCACCAGCCATATTTAACTGACACCCACCAGGGCCACGGAGCCGGGCCCAGCCACCACTGACGTCCCCCGGACTAGTCCGGCCCGGCACCAGGTGTCCCATAGCCCTGGGGTGGGCGAGTCACAGACATGAGGAGATGGAGGGACTGAGGGGGCAGAGAGCAGACATGAGGAGATGGAGGGACTGAGGGGGCAGAGAGCAGACATGAGGACTGGAGATGGAGGGACTGAAAGGACAGAGAGCAGACACAAGGAGATGGAGGGACTGAGGGGACAGAGCGAAGACATGAGGAGATGGAGGGACTGAGGGGACAGAGAGCAGGCACAAGGAGATGGAGGGACTGAGGGGACAGAGCGAAGAAATGAGGAGATGGAGGGACTGAGGGGGCAGAGAGCAGACATGAAGAGATGGAGGGACTGAGGGGGCAGAGAGCAGACATGAGGAGATGGAGGGACTGAGGGGGCAGAGCACGGGGACGAGGAGATGGAGGGACTGAGGGAGCAGAGTGCAGACATGAGGAGATGGAGGTATTCCTACAAAAGACCTCCATATATTTAATAATACTGTCATTAATCATAATATCAAACTGTATCAAACTGTATGATAAATATATATTTTATTTCATACAAAATTTCAACATGATATTGATGATACATTACTGTTTCCCCCAGATGCTATTTTCAGACACACCCCCTGCAGTTTTGCAGTTTTATATGTGCACGTCTCTGTACTTTATTCTGCCCATTTTTGTATCCTTGTGTGGCGCCCTGGACAAGCCAGGACGTCACAGGTACTACACCAACACACCCCACACCCCGGTCAGGCACACCAAAGCCAAACATAAAATCCTTGTTGCCTTCCTCCAGGGGCTGATGTTCACACCAGGGGGTGGAGCCAGGCGGTTGGTCCCGCCCACCGAGGAGTTCACAGTCCTGGAGGCAGGAAAAGGAAAGGAGTTGAGTCTGAGAGTTCAAAGTGGAAGGAAGTGAAGTGTGGTGGAGCAGGCAGAGAGCGGTCCGGGTGTGTGGCCCGGACGGTACAGCAAGGTTGGCAGACGGTGGTGACCGTCTGCAGGAGAGGCCTATCGGAGCCAGCCGTAAGGACTGTGGACGGGCAGTGGCCCGGCGGTACCGGACCGGTACGCAAAGAGAAGCCAGCACCAATCGGCAGGGCTTACGGACCCCGACAAGGCTAGGAGTCGCTGCTGAAATTGTCAAATCCGTTAGCAAAGGGAACCTCCGGGGTTTCCCAGCAGCCAAGTCCCGATAGAAGGCAACAGTCCAACCGTTAGAGGGAAACACAGTCACCGCCAAGGCTAAAGTTCCCAGGGCCAGAGCCTGCGGGCAAAAGGGGCTCCCTCAGCCTCCGTCCAAGCTGGGGAGCGGGTTACCGGTGGGAACCCATTGGAACCGTACACACTACACAGGTGCAGGGAAAGGCAGTCACCATCAACCTGCCGGGAGGAGAAGAACCGCAGCAGTCTGTGGGACTCGTCCATCCAGCCATTTGTTTTACCGGAGACTTTGTGTTCATCATTGGCTGAGTGAGTACCACCGTGCCGTGCGGCACAGCGCTGCCCCCGCGACCCTGCACCTCACCGGGCCCTGTAACCCGCCTTCCATCCATCCCTACCTCCCTCACCGGGCCCCGGGACAACCAATCCCCCTACCCACGGAGGGGAGAACTAACATCCAAGCTGCTCCCTGTCACCGCTCCCGGGATCCCCATCCAGAGCAGCGGTGGTGTCACCAATCTCACCACAACCATGGGTGGCGTCACGGACAATAAATCCCTAAAAACCAAACCCCTTTTCACTCACGGGCGAGGAACGCCGCTCGAGTCCCCGGGATCCGGCCCACCGCTCGAGCCACCACCGAGCAGCAGTAGCAGCAGCAGCCGGACCTGAGCAGTGGGTGAGCGCAGCGTCCCCTCCTCCGCCCGCGACAACTTAGCGTCACGAACAGGATCTTACCGCTCTGCCGTCTGGTAGAGGTGCGCCTTGTGACCGCCGGAGGTGTCCGGCCGAAAATTTGGAGAAGCCGCCATCTTGGGCGCGAAAAATTCCCGCTCGAGCGTCTCCTCGAGCAGTGGAGGCGCGAAGACCTAGACCCCGCCCCTGTAGAGGAGGAGCCGGAAAAAGACTAAGGAGGATGGAAACAAGATGTCTGCGTCCGACGGAGACGCTGGACGAGCGCCGGTCGAAGCCGCAGCGGCACCCGCGGATGGGAATGGGCCCGCCCAGGCCCCGGCCGCACTGGCGGGAGGTGCCGTGGCCCCAGCTCTCGCTCAGGTGATGCCGTTCTCCTTGCCCTATGTGCCCGGAGCTACCTGGCTGCCGCAGTACGATGGGAAACCTGATGCGTTTCAGGTCTTCCGGAAGAAGCTTAGCCCGCTACTGGAATTGTACCCCCTAACTGATAAGCAACGTGCAGCGGTAGTGCTGGGGCAGCTAACCAGCGCGGCTGAGCAGGAGGCGGAGACCTGGACCGAGGGGGACCGGTCCTCTGTAGCCACCATCTTTGAGAAGCTACAGACTGCCTTTGAGACCCGTACCGAAGCCGAGCTGCGGATGCAGTTTTACCAATGCCGGCAACGGCCCGCGGATAGCATTCGGGACTACGCCTTGCGTCTGCAAACCGCTCTCCACACATTGAAGTGGGTAGACACTATCAACGATGCAGACAGCAACAAAATGCTAGTGGAGCAGTTTGTACAAGGGATGAGGTCCTCGGAAGATTGCAAGCAACTCCGGCTATCGGCCCTAGAACACCCTGATGTGGGCTTTGCCGTGTTAAAGGAACGGGCCATTAAAGCACTGCAACCTCCAGCATCGGAAGTCCCTGAGGCAGTCCCATGGCCAGCTGAGACGGCTCCCGTCGTGGTGGCCCCTGTCCTCCCAACACCTCCGGTACCTGCAACAACAAGCGGAATGATGGAGGAACTGGCTGCCCAAGTCCGCCGCATGGATGGGGACCTCGCCAAGATCCTCGCCGCACTCCAGCCTCCGACCAGGTCCCAACCCCTGGCGAAGATGCAGCTCGCCGACAGCCCCGAGGATGTCCCCTGGATGCAGCAGAGAAGGGCCAATGACTCACGGTATGGACCCCCGATTTGTTACAGGTGCCGCAAGCCCGGCCACTACTCCCGACGGTGCCCGTTAAACGAGCAACCCCTGGGGCCACGGGCCAATCCTCAGGAGTAGAACCCCATGGCCCCCCAGACTGACGGGACCGCTACATCGGAGCCCGACCCATCATCCCCGTGGTAGTGGACGGTATCCCGCTGATGGCTCTCTTGGACACTGGATCACAGATAACCACCATACCATACACACTGTACCAAAGGTATTGGGGAAAAGATGAACTGGCCCCCCCAGACGCCAGTATGACACTGATTGCCGCTGATGGACTCCCACTGACCCAAGTAGGGTACAAACAAGTGGCCATGACTGTGGGACGAGCTGAACTGCAGTGACTCGCCCACCCCAGGGCTATGGGACACCCGGTGCCGGGCCGGACTAGTCCGGTGGTAGTGGTGGTCGGTGAAGGGGCTGGTCGGTGGCGCGTGGCGGGGCCATGGGTCCGGATGGGTCGGGGGTTCATTTAGCTCACCCTGCTGCTGCTCCGCGGCATCCATCCACTGGCCCAGGCCCTCCGGTATCAGCGGTGTTTCTCTCTGCCGGTCCGCTTCTACTTCCACGCTGCTCAGCCTCCGGGCCAGGACTCGCATCTCCTCCCGGAGCAAGTTCAGCTCAGGATCCATTCTTCCGGTCCCTGGTGCACTTTGCTGCAGCTCCTCCGCCATGCTGCCGACCTGGGGAATGCTGACTGGAACACTGCTCGGGTGCTCGACCACGCCACTCGGCTGCTCCCTTTCCCATCTCGGAGGCGGGGCCGGAGGCTGCACTAGCATCTGGCGCCAGACTGGCGCCCAGCCCATCACGACCGGCATCACTCCGCTTGCGATAAGGTACATTTTCTTTATCTGCTGGTCTGGCATGTAGACTCTTTCTGCCAGCCGGCCAGCTTATCTAGTCGCCATTTCTTCTTCCTCCGCCTTCCATGGCAGGCACCGCTTCGCGCTCTTTTCTTGGACAAGGGGGCGGGGCTTCTCTTCGCGCCCTTTCTTCTTGCACGCCCCCCTTCTTCCCGCACTCAGTGACTTCAATGGCGGCAGTTTCTCACAGTAAACACAGGCTATTTCACGATTCTTCAGGCGCACAGTACCCGGTGTGACCGGGCACGAAATCCTGTTCGTGACGCCAAAGTTGACTCGCCCACCCCAGGGCTATGGGAGACCCGGTGCCGGGCCGGACTAGTCCGGTGGTAGTCAGTGGTGGCTGGGCCCGGCTCCGTGGCCCTGGTGGGTGTCAGTAGAATATGTGGCTTGATGAATAAAGTTTGTGTTCATGACACCACCTGTGGTATGCAGCTATTAAGCCGCCACTGCTGTGTGAGGCCACCGGGATGATGTGATGGCAGCAATGATGGTACTGCTCCCCACAGGTGGAGCAATGCCCGGGGCACAGTTGGTGCTTGTGAATGTCTATGCAGCTGAAATAACAGAGACCACTCCAAGGGTGCAGTTCAAGTTCTTTACTCACACTTCTTGTCACAGTACTGTAGGGACCCTTGGACTGCTGGGACCACTGTCAGGGACCTCCGCCGTTTCTGGGTGATTCAGAGAGTAAAAGCCGGTACCCTTCTCTTAAGTGTCTCTTTCTTCTGCTGTCTTCCTTAGCCTTGCCTTTAATAGGATAAACCTGGCTTGGCCTCCACTACAGCCTCCAGGCTGGGGGGTCACCTGTCGGCTGATTACCCCTTTTCTGGAAGTTCTGCTATGGGTTCTGGCCCGGGGAGTCTACAACGTTCCCTGGGCCTCGGTTTTCACTGTTTGGAGATGATCTTTGCACTCCTCCAGTCTCTAGGGACCGTCCCCTGTCGCAGCTTGATCCCTCCACCGATGTTACTGTGGAACAGGCCACCGTAGCTCTAAACTGCCCCGACAGCTATACAGACTACCCGTGGCCCTGCGACTCCTTCTGTCTTCTACGCGGTGTCACCTGGACCCTCCGAGTCCCAGGATCTTCACCAGGAAGCGTCTCTTTCTGTTTCTCAGCTCCTGACTGACTTGGAGCTTTCTTTCTGTTCCTTCTTCTCCTCCTTGCCTGCCTCCGGCAGGCCTCCTCCTTCACCACTCTCTCTTCAACTTCGACTACATGCTCACTCTCTCACTCCCTGAGGTAGACTAACTAAACTTGACCTTCCTCTCTGTGTCTGCTCTCAGATGGCTCCTCCCACCTCCCCAGTTGCCCTGTTCTATCCTATAGGAGCAGGGATGGGTCTTACGACCCCTCCCAGCATGCAGCATGGGAGGGTTGTCTGCCACTTTCCCTGGTCCCAGTGTGTTCCTAGCAATGGGTGTAGTGTGGATTTACCAGGGGACCGGAGTTCACTCTCTTTCTCTCCCAGAATGGGGCATCACACCGCTGGATGGGGTGCAATGACCTGTGGCGACGGAAGCCTCAGGGGCGCCACAGCAGCACCAGGGAATGATTGTGATAATGAATGAACCCAGTGATCATAACCCGAAGATAGTGCTAGGGACTAATGTGATGGAGCACTGTATGAGTGACGTGCTGACCCTGCTGCAGCAGCTGGCCTCCACAGCGGCGGGGAGCCGACAGAGAGCTGTGCAGCGTGAGATCCGGGCCCTGATGTATCGCCAGCATGTGAACTCGACAGGAGGGGAGATTGGAGGAGTGAGAGTGATGGATGCAGCCCCTTTGATTGTGCCTCCCAGGAGCGAGATGATGATTTGGTGTAGGGCAGCGGTAGGACCCCAAGGGCGTGGCTACCCCGCCATGATAGAGCCCATGCCCTCCGAACACTGGCCCACAGTAATGGCCGCCCGAGGGGTGGTAGATGTAAAGAAGGGGAGAGTGCCCGTGAGGGTGCTGAATTGCGGGGAGGAAGAGGTCAGGCTTCCCCGGTACGCTACCCTTGCCAAGTTCCTCACTCTAGATCCTCACACCATCCACGAGGCCGTTCCCCCAATCTCACCGCCTACTGCCAGCACTCACCCGCCCCAAGGGGAGTTAGATGAGTGGCACCGACAGTTACATGTAGGCACTGACGATACCCCTACACATCACAAAGAAGGGGTACACCAGGTAGTACGGGAGTATGAGCGAGTTTTTAGCAAACATCCTCTAGATTTTGGGCAGATTAAAGGGGTCCAACACCACATCCCCACCGGTGAACACCCCCCTATTAAAGAGAGGTACAGGCCTATTCCCCCTGCACACTATCAATGTGCCAAGGACATGTTGAGGAACATGAAGGAGGCAGGGGTTATCAGGGACAGTTGTAGTCCCTGGGCTGCCCCGTTTGTGCTGGTTAAGAAAAAGGATGGCACCATGCGGATGTGTGTGGATTACCGGAAGATTAACCAGATAACGCATAAGGACGCTTACCCTTTGCCCCGCATTGAAGAATCCTTGGCTGCGCTGAGAACCGCTAACTACTTTTCCACCCTTGACCTCACCAGCGGGTACTGGCAGGTGGCTGTGGCGCCAGAAGACTGGGAAAAGACTGCATTCGCTACTCCTATGGGACTCTGCGAGTTCAACAGCATGCCGTTCGGGCTGTGCAATGCCCCCGGGACCTTCCAACGGCTGATGGAATGCTGTCTGGGACACCTAAATATCGAGACCGTCTTGCTGTACTTGGATGATGTGATCGTGTACTCACAAACGTATGAGGCCCACCTGGAGCACCTAGCCGAGGTGTTCGCGTCCCTTGCTAAGTATGGGATGAAGTTGAAGCCCTCCAAGTGTCATCTGCTGAAGCCCAGAGTGCAGTACCTTGGACATGTGGTGGGTACAGAAGGTGTTGCCCCCGACCCCGAGAAAATCACCACCATCCAGGACTGGCCGAGGCCGACCACGGTAAGGGAAGTGAGGCAGTTCCTGGGCCTGGTGGGGTATTACCGCCGCTTCATCAAAGGGTACACGAAGATGGCTGCCCCCATGCAAGACCTCCTCGTGGGACAGACCAAAGGTGGTAGACCCCTAGGAGCCCCACTGGTGTGGGAAGAAAGGCATGAGGAATCCTTCCGCCACCTGAGAGCGGCCCTGACCGGAGAGGAAATCCTAGCGTACCCTGATTATAGCCGCCCATTCATCCTCTACATCGATGCCAGCAATGTGGGCTTGGGGGCAGTCCTTTCCCAGGTCCAAGACGGGAAGGAGAAGGTGATTGCTTATGCTAGCCGAAAGCTCCGACCGACTGAGAGGAACCCTGAGAACTACAGCTCTTTCAAGCTTGAGCTCCTGGCACTGGTGTGGGCTATCACCGAGCGGTTCCGCCATTACCTGGCAACGGCTAAATTCACTGCTTTCACGGACCATAACCCGCTGACCCACCTGGACACAGCCAAGCTGGGCGCTCTGGAGCAGCGGTGGGTGGCCAGGCTAGCCAACTACGATTTCACCATCAAGTACAGGGCCGGCCGTGCCAACGTTAATGCCGATGCACTCTCTCGGATGCCCCACCTGTCGGAATAAGGGCCCGAGGATGACAACCTCGAAGAGATTGAGTCACCTGCATTTCACCGGCCGCCAACTGAGAAGGTGCATGTCCATCAACAACGGGTGAACCTGGACCCGCTGCCCAGTCAGGAGTGGCAAGAAGCTCAGGACCAGGCACCCGCTGTCCGCCTGGTCAAGATCCTGGTGGAACAGGGCGCTGCTGGGATAGACCCTGCCGCCCCTGCTGAAGCCCAACGCCTGTGGCGAGAACGGACCCGGCTGTACCTACACCAGGGGAAGCTGTATCATGAGCTGATTAACCCGAAGACCCATGAGAAGGTCCGCCAGCTGGTGATTCCCCAAGCTAACGTGCCCGCCGTCCTGCAAGCATACCATGATGGCGCTGGGCACTTCGGGTGGAAGAAACTAGAGATGCTGTTGAGAGAGCGGTTCTATTGGAGTGGGATGCGGGAATCTGTGGAGGCCTGGTGCCGAGAATGTGGCCCTTGCGCGCTGAGAAGGAATGACGAGGCCAGCCAGAAGGCGCCCCTACACCCGATCATTACGCATCAGCCACTGGAGCTGGTTGCCCTTGACCATGTAAAGCTCACCCCCAGCCGAAGTGGGTACACCTACGCTCTGACCATTGTAGACCACTATTCAAGGTTCATGGTGGTTGTCCCAGTCAAAGACCTAACCGGCCGTACCGCCGCTAGAGCGTTCCAGGCTTATTTCTGCCGACCACATGGGTACCCTAAGAAGGTGCTTACTGACCAAGGCCCGGCCTTTGAAGCGGAGGTATTTCAAGAATTCTGCCAGTTGTACGGCTGCAAGAAAATCCGGACCACGCCTTACCATGCCCAAACCAACGGCATGTGTGAAAAGATGAACCACCTGGTCCTGGGCCTCCTTAAGACGTTGCCGCTAGAAGAGCGGAACCTGTGGCCGGAAAAGCTACCTGACCTGGTTGATATGTATAACAACATCCCTTCCAGCTCAACGAAGTGCACTCCAGCATACCTGATGAGGGCTCGCTCCGGCCGGCTACCAGTGGATTTGGAAATGGGGTTGGAAACCCCGGAGGCACTCCCTTTGACAGCCGAGTGGGAGACTCGGCGGAGGGTGCAGTACCGACAGGTCCAGGAATATGTTGAAAAGAACTTGGGCCGGAGTCGGGAACAACAGGAGCAGTGCTTCAAGAAGAAGGCGTCTGCCGGTCCCTTCCACCCTGGAGATGTAGTGCTGAAGCGAAAAAGGAGGACCCACAAGCTGGATGATCAATGGGAACAAACCCCGTATGTAATACAGCCCACAGGATGGGAGAATGGGAAGGCTTACCAGATCAGGAGAAAGAAAAGGAGGTGATCCATATCATGATGGGTGATTTTCCGGCGGACTGGCCTACGCAGAACGGCGCGGTGATTCTTCCAGTGATACTGTTCCCACAACCCGTGGATGAAGAAGTAATGGGCATGATCAACCATGAGCCAGTGCCCAGGGATGAACCTGTACCCAGCTCCCCTACGCCTCTGCCTGCCCTACATGATAGCAGGGAGGGGGAACTGGTTGTTCCCCCTGCCCCAGTGCATGTCACCACTGATACCGGGCCCCGAAGGTCCACTCGTCCCAACCTAGGTAGACCCCCACTTAGGTACAGGGAAACTACTCTCTAGAGGGGGGGGCTTTGTGTGTTGAGAATACTGTTTAGAAAGTTTGTGAATGATAAGAAAGAATAAACCGGAGATGTTACCTGATTGACCAACCCTGATTAGAACCGGTCGTTGCTGGCAACTGTTGTCCCCGTGGGGACTGTTTACAAGTTACGCGTAGAAACTGCTACGGACAAGCCCGAGAACTGGCAGGGCAACCACGAACTTGTGGTGTGTAAATAAATATATTTTTATGGCTTTACTGTTACCGCCTCCGGAGAGGCTGATTTGGAGGATGGGCCTGGAGGAAAGAGATGGCCCAGGCCCGCCACTACCGCAACCGGTGGCGATCCTCTGGGGGTTTCAGGGGTTCCCCATGGACATGGGTCCCCTGAAAAGGACAGAACCCGCTCGGGTAACTTGTGCTGGACTGGGGTCAAGGGATGCTGCCCATTTGCTTAGGGGCAGCATCAGGGCCAGGTTGCTTGGGTGGGAGAGAGCGGAAGCCGTTACCGTTAGCAACGTTTAAGAAATGTGCCTCCCGATGTGGGAAGAGTTAATATACTTGTATTATATGTTACCGTTTTATCTCTTTTCAGTTGTGAAAATAAAACCGGTGATGGACGGGCAGCTCGCGGACGGTCTGCATTTTACTAAGGGGGAATGTGGCGCCCTGGACAAGCCAGGACGTCACAGGTACTACACCAAGACACCCCACACCCCGGTCAGGCACACCAAAGCCAAACATAAAATCCTTGTTGCCTTCCTCCAGGGGCTGATGTCCACACCAGGGGGTGGGCCAGGCGGTTGGTCCCGCCCACCGAGGAGTTCACAGTCCTGGAGGCAGGAAAAGGAAAGGAGTTGAGTCTGAGAGTTCAAAGTGGAAGGAAGTGAAGTGTGGTGGAGCAGGCAGAGAGCAGTCTGGGTGTGTGGCCCGAACGGTACAGCAAGGTTGGCAGACGGTGGTGACCGTCTGCAGGAGAGGCCTATCGGAGCCAGCCGTAAGGACCATGGACGGGCAGTGGCCCGGCGGTACCGGACCGGTACGCAAAGAGAAGCCAGCACCAATCGGCAGGGCTTACGGACCCCGACAAGGCTAGGAGTCGCCGCTGAAATTGTCAAATCCGTTAGCGAAGGGACCCTCCGGGGTTTCCCAGCAGCCAAGTCCCGATAGAAGGCAACAGTCCAACCGTTAGAGGGAAACACAGTCACCGCCAAGGCTAAAGTTCCCAGGGCCAGAGCCTGCGGGCAAAAGGGGCTCCCTCAGCCTCCGTCCAAGCTGGGGAGCGGGTTAACGGTGGGAACCCATTGGAACCGTACACACTACACAGGTGCAGGGAAAGGCAGTCACCATCAACCTGCCGGGAGGAGAAGAACCGCAGCCGTCTGTGGGACCCGTCCATCCAGCCGTTTGTTTTACCGGAGACTTTGTGTTCATCATTGGCTGAGTGAGTACCACCGTGCCGTGTGGCACTGCGCTGCCCCCGCGACCCTGCACTTCACCGGGCCCCGCAACCCGCCTTCCATCCATCCCTACCCCCCTCACCGGGCCCCGGGACCACCAATTCCCCTACCCACGGAGGGGAGAACTAACATCCAAGCTGTTTCCTGTCATCGCTCCCGGGATGCCCGTCCGGAGCAGCGGCGGTGTCACCAATCTCACCACAACCGTGGGTGGCGTCACGGACAATAAATCCCCAAAAACCAAACCCCTTTTCACTCACGGGCGAGGAACGCCACTCGAGTCCCCGGGATCCGGCCCACTGCTCGAGCCACCCCCGAGCAGCAGTAGCAGCAGCAGCCGGACCCGAGCAGTGGGAGAGCGCAGCGTCCCCTCCTCCGCCCGCGACACTTGTACCTTTGCAATATCATGTTGAAATTTTGTATGAAATAAAATATATATTTATCATAACTTTGATACAGTTTGATATTATGATTAATGACAGTATTATTAAATATATGGAGGTCTTTTGTAGGAATATGTTGGTTTGTTGGTAACTCTTCATAGTATAAGTGTTTAAATATGGACCTAGGTATTCATATACTTTTTTATGAGGAGATGGAGGGACTGAGGGGGCAAAGCGCAGACATGAGAAGATGGAGGGACTGAAGGGGAAAAGCGCAGACATGAGGAGATGGAGGAACTGAGGGAGCAGAGAGCAGACATGAGGAGATGGAGAGACTGAGGGGACAGAGAGCAGGCACAAGGAGATGGTGGGACTGAGGGGGCAGAGAGCAAACATGAGGAGATGAAGGGACTGAGGGGGCAGAGTGCAGACACGATGAGATGGATGGACTGAGGGGGCATGGAGCAGACACGACGAGATGGAGGGACTGAGGGGGCAGAGAGCAGGCACAAAGAGATGGAGGGACTGAGGGGCAGAGAGCAGGCACAAGGAGATGGTGGGACTGAGGGGGCAGAGTGCAAACATGAGGAGATGAAGGGACTGAGGGGGCAGAGTGCAGACACGATGAGATGAATGGACTGAGGGGGCATGGAGCAGACACGACGAGATGGAGGGACTGAGGGGGCATGGAGCAGACACGACGAGATGGAGGGACTGAGGGGGCAGAGAGCAGGCACAAGGAGATGGAGGGACTGAGGAGGCAGAGAGCAGACACGAGGATATGCAGGGACTGAGGGGGCAGAGTGCAGACACGATGAGATGGAGGGACTGAGGGGGCAGGGAGCAGACATGAGGAGATGGAGGAACTGAGGGGGCACAGCGCAGACATGAAAAGGTGGAGGGACTGAGGGGGCAAAGCGCAGATGTGCTGCCCCCGTGCCTGCACCCGGCTGCTCGGATCCGGATCCGCGGTGGCTCGAGGGGTCTCCGTACCCGGGGGTCGTGCAGCCACTCCAATTAAAAGGGGGGATATGTACAGGGGGGTTAGGAGTTTGTGACGCCAAACACGGTGCGAGGTAAGGTGGAGTACCACTGCTGCTGTTGGGAGCGCCCAGTGGCGGTGGTATGGCAGCAAGGTGTTTGACCCCTCCATGGGTAGGGGGTTTTGCCCCGGGGCCCGGTGATGGTGGTGAAGGGGGTGCCGTTGGGAGAGGAAAGAGTTTCTGCGTACTCACTCAGTCCAAGAATACTGACACCGACAGCTTGTAAACCAGAATTCTGAGCACCGCTGCAGCAAGGAGGGAGCACGCTTGAATCCGTGCCCTTGGTATTGCTGTTAGCCTGTGACCTTTTCCGTGGCACATTCTTCACTATTTGGACCCTGTAGTGTGGAACTAGTCGGGTCCCGCTCACCCGTATGGCTAACGGAGTGAGCTTGCTCTCAGGGTTCACGCTTGGGATTTTCTGGGCTATTTACTGGGAAAGTCCTATCCCATCGTTGCGCTAGTACCTCCGATTTTGGAGCGGGCGAGGGATGAATCTTGAAGACTTCACCCCCGTCGGGTAAATTACCAGGACGCTTGAAGCTACTTCCCGGCCTAGGGTCCAAGTACCCCGTCGTACCCTGGCCCCTGGCCGGAGATGGCTCAAGGCCGCCGGCTGCCCTCCTTGGCAGATCCGTGCCCCTTGACACGATCCCCTGCGATCGGGGTTCCAGCTCCTACCAGGCCCAGAACAACGTCTGCCACCTAGTTTTTAGGGCCAGGTGGACGGGCAGACCCAGGAGGTGGATCCACTGGGCCGAACTCCTTGATGAAGGTAAGGGGTCCGGTAGCTGGAGCACTACGGGTAGCAGGACAGACCGTGCACAAGAGTAGAATGGAGAAGTCCCTGGGACCACGGAGTCACTGATGATAGTCCGGGTGACGGAGCTCAGGTTCGGAAGCCGAGATGTTGTCAGGCGGAGTCCGGAACCGATGGAGCGAGAGGACGGGTCACCACAGGGATCAGAGATGGAACGGACTGTCAGGATGGCAGATAGTCAGCGTTCGGGGTTCGAGATTCGGCAGGACCGGATGGCGAGGCAGGATCGGCTCTAGAAGAGAGAGAGGTGAGTATATCACAGGAACACAAGGAGACCTGACTCCTAGCTTGGGAAACACGAAGAACAGGCCCCGCCCACGTGGACACTAACCCCTTTTATACCCTGTACCTGTGTGCTCAATTTCCTGTCAGTGGACGCTGGCCCTTTAAGAAAGGGTCAATGACCGCGCGCGCGCCCTAACGCGCATGCGCGAGGCCCGGGTGCCAGAAGCCAGGGCAGGGAGCGGTGAGGAGGAAGCAGGAGAGCCGGGCTGGGGCTGAGTAGTCGACGGGCGCCGGGAGCGGGGACCAGGACGCCTGGGGACCGCAGGCAATGGAGGCTGGAGACCGGGGAGCGGCGGACGCCGGACAGAGGAACCGGGGAGCAACGCAGGGAAGCCGGGGAGCGTGGCAGGTGAGCCGGGGAGCAGAGCAGGGGACCCGGGGAGCGTGACAGTACCCCCCCCCCCACGCCCCCCTCCCCGCAACCGGGACAGGAAGGCACGTATCAGGGGAGTACCCACGTTCTCCCGGGGTTCCCAGGACCTATCCTCAGGACCATACCCTGCCCAGTCCACCAGGAAGAACTGACGGCCCCGTACGGTTTTCATGGCCACGATATCCCTTACCGCATAGATGTCGTCATCGGCAATAGGAGGAGGAGCCGAACTGGCAGCAGCGGAGAAGGGACCAAGGACAACCGGCTTGAGCAGGGAGACGTGGAAGGAGTTGGGTATCCTCATCGTGGCCGGGAGCTGCAGCTTGTAGGAGACCTCATTGATCTTGCTGAGGACTTTAAACGGCCCGATGTAGCGAGGTCCCAGCTTGTAGGATGGTAGCTTCAATCGGACGTACTTGGAAGCAAGCTAGATGAGATCTCCTGGAGAGAAACACGGAGGGTCCAGACGCCTCTTGTCTACGTGTCTCTTCATCCGCAGGGAAGCACGTCCAAGGGACGCCTTGACAGAGTCCCAAATCGTTGCAAAGTCACGGGCTACAGCATCAGCAGCAGGGACATCCGAGGAAGAGGATACAGGCAATGGGACGGAAGGCTGAAGTCCGTAAACGACATGGAAGGGAGAGCTGGAGGAGGACTCACTGACGTGGTGGTTATGGGAGAATTCAGCTCAAGGAAGAAGCGTGGACCAGTCGTCATGATGGGCGTTGACGTAGTGATGTAAGAAGGAGGTCAAGATCTGATTGACCCGTTCCACTTGGCCGTTCGACTGAGGATGGTAGGCTGAAGAAAAGTCCAGAGTCACTCCCAGATGTTTGCAGAGAGCCCTCCAGAAGCGGGAGGTAAACTGAGTTCCTCTGTCGGACACAATGTGTGATGGAAAGCCATGCAAGCGGAATATGTGTTGTATATAGGCGTCAGCGAGTTCCTGGGCAGAGGGCAGTCCAGCCATAGGGACGAAATGAGCCATTTTAGAGAACCGATCCACCACGACCCATATGACTGTGTGTCCGGAGGACAGTGGCAAGTCCGTAATAAAGTCCATCGCAATGTGTTGCCACGGGACTGAGGGTATAGGCAGAGGCAGAAGACGGCCATATGGCAGGTGTTTGGGCGTTTTGTTCCTGGCACAAGAGGAGCAGGCTGAGACAAAAGAAGCGACATCCGTCCGAAGGGATGGCCACCAGTAATGACGTACAATCGTACTCCATGTTCTCTTCTGACCAGCATGACCGGCTATTTTTGAGGCATGGCCCCAGTGTAACACTTTTTGCCTGTCAGTCTCAGAGACATAGGTCTTCCCGGGCGGTATCTGGGCCAGGGTGACAGGAGTCACCGGAATGATTTTACTAGGGCAGATGATGGGCTGGGATGTCTCCTCCTCCTGCTCCATGGGCATGAATGACCTGGACAAGGCATCTGCGCGTACATTCTTGTCCGCGGGTCGGAAATGGAGCTGGAAATCGAATCTGGCAAAGAACAAGGACCACCTGGCTTGCCGTGGGTTCAGTCGCTGAGCAGACTGCAGGTATTCCAGGTTCTTGTGGTCCGTGTAAATAATAACGGGGTACACTGCTCCTTCCAGAAGGTAGCGCCATTCCTCCAGAGCCAGTTTGACTGCCAATAGCTCTCGGTCACCGATGGTGTAGTTGCGTTCAGGCGCTGAGAAGCTCTTGGAGAAGAAACCGCAAGTCACCATCTTCCCGGAGGAGGACTTCTGCATGAGCACTGCTCCGGCTCCCGAGGAGGAGGCATCCACCTCCAAGGTGAACTGTCGGTTTAACTCCGGACGGTGGAGCACAGGAGAGGAGGCAAATGCCCGCTTCAGGGAGCCAAACGCGGCGTCGGCCGCAGGTGACCAGTCCTTTGGATTAGCCCCCTTCTTGGTCAAGGCGGAGAGAGGAGCAGTCAGAGCCGAGAAGTGAGGAATGAACTGGCGGTAATAGTTGGCGAATCCCAGAAAGCGTTGGATTGCCTTTAGTCCAGAAGGAGGAGGCCAGTTGAGAATGGAAGAGACCTTCTTCGGATCCATCTGCAGTCCGGTATCGGAGATGACGTAACCCAGGAAGGGAAGAGAAGACTGCTCGAAGACACACTTCTCGTACTTGGCGTACAGACGATTCTCCCTCAGACGTCGTAGTACCAGCTGCACGTTCTCTCTGTGGGTCTGGAGGTCCGGAGAAAAGACCAGGATGTCATCAAGATACACCACCACACAGACGTAGAGAAGGTCTCGGAACACGTCGTTCACCAATTCCTGAAAGACTGCTGGTGCGTTACACAGGCCGAAGGGCATCACACAGTATTCATAGTGCCCATCGCGAGTATTGAACGCGGTCTTCCATTCGTCCCCAGAGCGGATGCGGACCAGGTTGTAGGCACCCCGAAGATCCAACTTGGTGAACACACGAGCTCCTTTAAGCCGATCAAACAATTCGGGGATGAGCGGCAGGGGGTACTTGTTTTTCACGGTGATTTGGTTCAATCCCCGGTAGTTTATGCATGGGCGTAGGTCACCTTCTTTCTTCTTAACGAAGAAGAAGCCTGCTCCAGCAGGAGAGGAGGATCTCCGAATGAATCCCCTTGCCAGGCTCTCTGTGATGTAAGTAGACATGGCCCTTCTTTCGGCAGGAGACAGCGGATATATCCGTCCTCGAGGTGGTGTAGTTCCCGGGAGCAGGTCGATGGCACAATCGTAAGGACGATGTGGCGGAAGTACCTCTGATTCCTTTTTGTCAAAGACGTCCGCGAAGGACCAATAGGCCGAGGGCAGTCCCGGTAGGGACTCTGGAACCGGAGGTCGTCGGATGGGTTGTATGGTCTTCAGACAGTTCTCATGGCAAGAAGAGCCCCATCGGGTGATTTCACCAGTGCCCCAGCTGACTGACGGTTCGTGTGTCCTTAACCAGGGGAGTCCCAGCAGGATTTGATGGGACATGTGTGGGAGGACGTAGAGAGCGATGTTCTCGGTGTGCAGGGCACCGATACGCAGTTCGATCGGCCTGGTGATCCACGAGATGGTGTCAGAGAGGGGTCTCCCATCCACAGAGGCAATCACGAGGGGTTTGTCGAGTGGAGTAACAGGCACCTGGTACTTGTCCACCGTGGCCTGCTGGATGAAATTGCCTGCTGCCCCGGAATCGAGGTACGCCTCGGCCGTGAACCGCGTCTCTCCCGTTGTCACTTGAACAGTCCACGTAACCGGGTCTGAGAGAGTCCCAGCACCTAGGGTGGCCTCTCCTACCAACCCTAGGCTTTGGAGTTTCCCGGCCTCTCTGGACAGGAGCGTAGAAGGTGTGTGCCCTCTCCGCAGTAGAAGCAGAGGCCCTTGGCGAGCCGCTCTGCTCGGCGTTGTTCAGACTGCCGCACACGGTCGATCTGCATGGGCTCGTGGACGGAGACACCAGATGCCGTTGACTGAAGTACGGCGGGCTTCTGCGGAGGAGAGGAATGCCGTACCGGTCGTCTCTCACGGGACACCTCTTTGGATCGCTCCTGAAAGCGAATGTCCACTCGAGTCGCTAGGGTAATCAGGGCATCCAGGGTGGACGGTACGTCACGACCAGCCAGCTCATCTTTAATTCGACCCGAGAGTCCTTCCCAGAAGGCGGCGGTTAGAGCCTCGTTGTTCCACCCGAGTTCCGAAGCCAAGGTGCGAAAACGGATGGCATATTGACCCACCGTCAGAGTCCCCTGACGTAACCGGAGAAGAGATGAGGCAGACGCGGAGGCGCGTCCGGGCTCGTCAAAGGTGCCACGAAATGCCTGCAGGAACTCCTGGATGTTCGTGGTCACAGGGTCCTCCTTCTCCCACAAGGGGTTCATCCACGCCAATGCCTCACCCTCTAGATGGGACATCATGAAGGCGACCTTGGCTTGGTCGGAGGCAAACAAATGCGGCAGCTGCGTGAAATGGAGGGAGCATTGGTTTATGAATCCCCTGCAGGTCTTGGGATCACCGGCGTACCGGGGTGGTGAGGCCAAACGAAGCCTGGAAGCATCCGAGGAGGCTGCCACAGGAGCTGGAGCCGTGGATTGTCTAGTGGAAGCCCGAGATGCTGAAGATGTAACCGACGCTTGTAGCGTGTTCAGGCGGGCGTCCACAGAAGACATAAAGTTCAGCATGCGGGTCTGAGTCTCACGCTGGCGTGTGAGTTCTTCCTGCAAGGCCGCTAGTGCTTCGGCGGGATCCATGGCCTGTTCTTACTGTTAGGGCCAGGTGGACGGGCAGACCCAGGAGGTGGATCCACTGGGCCGAACTCCTTGATGAAGGTAAGGGGTCCGGTAGCTGGAGCACTACGGGTAGCAGGACAGACCGTGCACAAGAGTAGAATGGAGAAGTCCCTGGGACCACGGAGTCACTGATGATAGTCCGGGTGACGGAGCTCAGGTTCGGAAGCCGAGATGTTGTCAGGCGGAGTCCGGAACCGATGGAGCGAGAGGACGGGTCACCACAGGGATCAGAGATGGAACGGACTGTCAGGATGGCAGATAGTCAGCGTTCGGGGTTCGAGATTCGGCAGGACTGGATGGCGAGGCAGGATCGGCTCTAGAAGAGAGAGAGGTGAGTATATCACAGGAACACAAGGAGACCTGACTCCTAGCTTGGGAAACACGAAGAACAGGCCCCGCCCACGTGGACACTAACCCCTTTTATACCCTGTACCTGTGTGCTCAATTTCCTGTCAGTGGACGCTGGCCCTTTAAGAAAGGGTCAATGACCGCGTGCGCGCCCTAACGCGCATGCGCGAGGCCCGGGTGCCAGAAGCCAGTGCAGGGAGCGGTGAGGAGGAAGCGGGAGAGCCGGGCTGGGGCTGAGTAGCCGACGGGCGCCGGGAGCGGGGACCAGGACGCCTGGGGACCGCAGGCAATGGAGGCTGGAGACCGGGGAGCGGCGGACGCCGGACAGAGGAACCGGGGAGCGACGCAGGGAAGCCGGGGAGCGTGGCAGGTGAGCCGGGGAGCAGAGCAGGGGACCCGGGGAGCGTGACACTAGTACTCTACAGGGAGCCCAGCTCCTGACCTCCTCTCTCCTCACCTCACACTTCACTTCCCTCTTCTCAACTGACACTTTTCACTTCCCCTCACCAACCCCCCAAGTGGGTGGCATTATTCCCTTCAGGCCCCCCCATGGTGTGTCTGGTGGGTGTGGTGCAGAGTGTTCCTAGGGTTTCGACTGGCTCTGATCTTACCAACACCAAAGGACAGGGATCCGTAACCAAGGAGGATGTGGATACTGTGCAGAAGGGCAGATTGCACAATACCCTGTGACGACCTGATAGTCCAGGGCGTCACAGAGACACGAGGAGATGGAGGGGCTGAGGGGGCAGAGAGCAAGCACAAAGAGATGGAGGGACTGAGGGGGCAGAACGCAGACACGAGGAGATTGAGGGACTGAGGGGACAGAGAGCAGATATGAGGAGATGGAGGGACTGAGGGGGAAGAGCTCAGGCACAAGGTGATGGAGGGACTGAGGGGGAATTTACACTTTTTATTTTTTGCATGCCATTCTCAAGTAGTGCTGGCTCTCCCTCTTTTATTGTTACTGGGATCGAAGATACAGAAGTTATACATTGGGGCAATGGGCCAGATGTTATACACTGGGGGTGAGGAGACCTAGGTTATACACCAGGAGTGAGGAACTGGAGGTTATAAAAGGGAGGTGAAAGAACAGATCTTATACACTAGGGGCAATGGGGACAGATGTTGTACACTGGGGATGAAGGGCCGGTTGTTATACACCGCGGGTGAGGGGATGGATATTATACATCAGGTGCAAGGGTACATAGGTTATACACTGTGGGTGAAGGGCCAGATGTTATACACTGGGGGTGAGGGGCGGATGTTATACACCGAGGGTGAGGGGCCGGATGTTATACACCGAGGGTGAGGGGCCGGATGTTAAACACCCGGGACAATTGGGATGGAGGTTATATACTGGGAGTGATGAGGATGAAAGTTCTACACCAGGGGCGAGGGGCTGGAGGTTATTCACCAGGAGGTGAGGGGACATATTTTATACAGTAGGGGCAATGGGGACAGATATTACACACGGGGCAAGGTTCCGAATGTTATACACCGAGAGCAAAGTGTTGGATGTTATATACTGGGAATGAGGGGCCGGTTGTTATACACCGTGGTTAAGGGGCCAAATGGTATATACCAGGAGTGAGGGGATGGAGATTATACACCGGGTGCGAGAGGATGGAGATTATACACTGGGGGTGATTGGCCGGATATTATACAATGGGGGCGGGGGACCAGATGTTATACACCAGGGAAAGGGGGCCGGAGGATGTTATACACTGGGGACGAGGGGCCGGAGGTTATTGTCACGGGTGTGTCACGGGTGACAGACAGTCCTATATTGTCTGGCAATAAGAGGTCACAGCGTTTGGCCGCACAAAATGTTCTATCACTTCCTATTATTCATGGTGTTAGTATTCAGGTATCTCTTCTACTGGGTTTTTATCCTTTTCCATTTAGGACCCTGCAGAGCTCCTCTTCCCTTCTGTTGCTAATCTTCTGTATTTCCCCTTGTGTTTAAATACTCTCATTTTCCCTGGACTTGTGCTGGTAATATTCAGTTCCTTCACCAGCTATGGATGCAAGCAAGAGACTTGCACTCATCTGTAGGATCGTTGCTGTTCTTTGCTGAACTTCTACCTTAGAAATCTGGAGATGTTGTTCATACGCTTTCCCTGAGTCGTCTTTAGTTTTAGTGGGGTTGACAAAGAGTTCATCATCCTACATACTCCCCAACTAGGGCACAGCTGTAGGGTCATCCCAGGGTCAGGTATCCGGCTCGGCACATAGGCGCAGAACCTATCTAAGGTGGTCAGGGATCCTAGGGACCAGCGGTAGGTTTGGTCAGGAGTCACCATCTCCCCTTTCCCTAGATGCAGGATTACCCTTCCCTTTCGCCGTTTGCTTGGTACTCTCCCGTACCTAGCGTGACAGTTATACACCGGGCGTGAGGGGCCGGGTGTTATACACCGGGGACAATGGGATTAAATTAAAATCCTAAATCCCAATACTCTTCTTGACCATAAAGATTACCTTCTTTAAGGCTGGGCTCCTGCTGCACCTCACAGTCTGAGATAGGAAGCTTCTGCTGGGGGCACGGCGAGGCCAAATGATGAAGAAAAATGGAAAGAAGCTTTGAATTCCCATTCAGATTACATAACATAGAGAATATGATGATCCTCGTGACGACACTTATATATCACGGCTCTGCTGCAGTACCGCAGCTTCCTCCATTACTTACTGAATGTGGGCAGGGATCCTACTGTGTTCATCCGGCTCCTCGTAATAGTGAGCTGTTACAATAAATGCCTAAGACGGATGGCGTGCGTGAGAAGAAGCAGCATGGCTCCGCAACTACATGAGCATGTCAAGCAAACATCATTAGTCTCTAGTTAGGCGGGTTATCGGGATAACGCTGCTTCATTGATAATATTCAGTAATACAGATGGAGGAGAGCCGAGTTGGTGCCACTTATTGTAATACATTTTCTGTAATTTTGCATTGGATTACGAGTGAATTTATAGCATTTATTAAACTAATTGAACAAGTAGTTACTGTGCCTCTATGTCGTAATCCGCAGGAACGTAAAATAGGAATTACCTCAGTCTGCCTTGTGTGTAACACTCCAAGGTCCCCTAGGACTGTAGCCAACACTTTGCTAACTCTTCAAACACAGATATAGTAATATATTTATTCAGTTTTATCACTTTCTCCATTTATCTCTGTTGCAGAGGTGGTGTAACGCCTGCCTGGATCAACAGACTCAGGGGGGATGTAATGGACAGACTAGAGGGAAGCCACTCACCAAGCAGGACCCCCAGAACCCTGAAACCCTTTAACTCCTATACAGGGATTTGGAATTACACAGGGCCCTGTGGAAGGCTGCAGTCCGATGAGAGTAGTCGTCAGGCAGGGTCAAACCAGGAATAACAGAACAGGGACAGAATCGGCAGACAAGGACGTAATCAGAAAACGTAGCAGAGGTCAAATCCGGATCGAGCAGGGAGGTACAAAAACAGCAGGCAGGAGAGGTAGTCAGGAAACAAGCAGAAGTCAGCACACAGGAATCACAAAACAGAATAGGGTGGACCAGGAGCCAGGAAATCAGAACTATCTCTGGCAGTGGTCATGTGACAGGAGGGGGAATAAGAAGGGTGTGGTATCTTCCCATTGGCTGCAGGTGAATGTTGGCAACTTCAGCTGGAAGACACACGCCACCTACAGTCAGCCAGTGGTATTGCAGGTGCCAGGGAAACCCAGCCTAGTGGATGAGCGGAGCCTGTGCTCCGCAGAGCCACGGGCACCGACTCCTCTCCCATCACCAGCACTATCCATGGTGGGAACAGGGCGTTCGGAGCAGAAGTCGCAGGAGCGGACTCCGGTGGGGACGTGACAGGTGTGAGATGTGACGTCCTCTCACTTTCCAGATTCAGTGCTATACGGCTGCTGCATTCCCTGCCTCTGCTTTTATACAGGTCTATAGTTACCTGGGAAAATGGGCACCACATTATCTTTGCACCAGTTGCTTGCTACAGTACCAGTTACTAGAGAACATAGAAAAATTAGGTACAGGAATAACTGAATTGAGTTCCTTAAGAACTTTTAGGTGCAGCCCCTCTGGCTTGATTCTTTGCAACTTTGCTTGGAACAGGTCTACATTTAGCCAACTGAATATACTACATTGTCTAGCTATCGATTAGGGAAACAAGAATCTATTGGATTTGCCAGATTTATTGAATTTTCTCAGAAAACTTACCTTATCTTTCATTTTATAAGACGCACCGGATTATAAGACGCACCCCAAATTTAGAGATTAAAAAAAGATAAAAAAAATATGGAGTCCATTTTATAATCCGGTGGTGTCTTACCGGGGAGGTGGGGCGGCAGCGGTGGTGGAGCGGGGGGGTCACAGGAGGCAGAGGTGGCGCTGGAGTATGATGATGCTGCGGGTGGTGCAGAGGAGGACCCAGATGCTCACTGTGGGCTGCGGCACTGTGCTGGGGCAGTGTGCGCCGCTCTGTGCTGCGGCAGCCGTCACTGCTCTGTGCTGCGGCAGCCGTCACTGCTCTGTGCTGCGGCAGCTAGCACTGCTCTGTGCTGGTGCTCGCTGCGGGCGGTGAGGCACTGGCCATTCTGAAGATGTCGGTGGTAAGGGCTTCAAAGAAATGGCGGCCAGAGTCCGCACGTGCGCAGATGAGAGCTTGAGTCGAGAGCTCCATCTGCACACCAGCTGACTCTGGGCTCCATTATTTGAAGCCCTTACCGCCGACATCTTCAGAATGTCCCATCGCACAGAGCCTTGCTGCCCACACACTGCGAGGAGCCTTGCTGCCTGCTCGATGCACAGAGCCTCGCTGCTCGCCCGCCCTACAGAGCCTCGCTGCTCGCCCGCCATACAGAGCCTCGCTGACCGCTCGCTGCGAGGAGCCTTGCTGCTCGCACGATGCACAGAGCCTTGCTGCCCACCTGCCTCACAGATCCTCGTTGCCTGCCCGCCACATGGAGCTGCACAGAGCGTTGCCGCACAGAGCCACACAGAGCAGTGCCGCACAGAGCTGCAGAGAGCAGCGCCCGCAGCACAGCACACAGCATTGCTCCACCACCCCTGGTAAGCAAGCTACATTCGGATTTTAAGATGCACCCCTTATTTTCCTCCCAAATTTTGCAGAGGAAAAGTGTGACGCCCTGGCAGGGCCAGGTGGTCACACAATAGGTCCCTGCACAACACCTTCCCTCACAGGGTTACACACAGCTGACCTGAAAACCTAGCCACCCCCCTCAGGGAAAGACAGGCACTCCAGTGGGCCGGACCAAGCGGATGAGAAACGCCCACCTAGGTGTCTTGACAGCCCGGGGTGGGAAAACCAAGAAATTAGCTTTAGAGTTCGAGTCTGAAGGTAAAGTTGAGAGGAGTGGAAGCTGGGGCTAGGTGTAGCTCCAACAGGAGTAGAAGCTCAAGTTGACAGGCGCCGGGGTTGGAGCCCTGGTGCCTTGGCTAGATGGCAGACGGTGGTCTCCGTCAGCAGGCGACGGGAAGATGGCAGCCGGAGATCCGAGGTGGACCGGGACAGGGTTCCAGCCCACCGGAACCGACACCGGAGAACCGACCCGGAAACCGTTCACAGAGGGGGTACTTGGACCCTGAAGCCAGGACCAGAACCAATGGCCTAGCTAATTAACCAATTGAGGGCAGGATTATAGGTCCTGTTCCAACCAAGGAGACGGCGACCACCAGCTCGGGTGGGGGATTCGAGTACAACTGGCCGCGGCAGCCAGCCACCAGCACCTTTGGTTTACCAAAAGACTCGTGTCATTTATTGACTGTGAGTAACCAAACATCCCCTGGTACGTCTGATTGTGCGGGTCCCTGCCACCGCCATCCCTTACACCAAACCACCGGGTCCCAGGGTAACCATCCCTACCCACGGAGGGGTTAACATCCAACTGCCATCACATCTCCCCCGGGTATCCCACAACAGCAGCGGTGGTGTCCCACTTCACCACGTACTGTGGGTGGCGTCACAAATCGAGTACGGCCAAGCCCGTACAACCACCCCTTTTTCCCCTTTTTCATTTGGCGTGTCCGCATGACCCCTGGGTCAGGAGGATCCCTCGTGCCATGCAGCGGGTCCGGATCCGAGCAGCTCGGCTGCTACAGGCGTGGGGGCGGCACACCCCAAAAACTGGCGTCACGAACAGGATTGTAACCCATCCACCTACCTGGTGGAAGTGCGCCTTATTTTGGACAGTTAGCGGTGATCTGTTGAAAATTTTTGTGAAGTCGCCATTTTGCCGCCATTTTTAGGCGCGAAAAACAACAGCCCAGCGTCTTCTTCCCCGAGAAAGGGCGCGAAGACGAAGCCCTGCCCCCTGGGAACAAAAGCCGGAAGGTGAACCCTGAGGCCGAAAACAAAACTTACCAGCAGCTCGAGAGAGTGCTCGCAAAAGAGTACGGCCAAGCCCGTACAACCACCCCTTTTCCCCCTTTTTTCATTTGGCATGTCCGCGTGACCCCTGGGTCCGGAGGATCCCTCGAGCCACGCAGCGGGTCCGGACCCGAGCAGCTCGGCTGCTACTGGCGTGCGGACGGCACAAAAGTTCGTCTTATAATTCGAAAAATATAGTAAATTTGTTTCTTACTTCAAAGCCTTCAATTGAAAAATTTGTTAGAAACTCTCCTCTTCTTCTCTTACAGTAATCTTCCTAGTGGCACTGTTACACACTATCTGTACAGGTTCATCAGTGTTTTATGACTTTCTCTCCTTATATCTATGGCTAAGCTGTGAGCAATGATATTTTCTACCTATCCAGGTTCACAACAATATGGCTGCTGCATTCCCTGCCTCTGCTTTTATACAGGCTCTGATAGTTCCTCCTGCACTGTATTGTATCATGTGATGGGATTGCTACATGGCATTATGGGGAGGTCTATGAGTCCACACCTGTGATCTTTTGGCTGATGCAATCTTCTGCCTTGTATAAATTGGATATAGGAATATTTTTAGCAAATTGTGTGAATCCAATATCTTGTTCAAAGTCGATTGGTCGAGTGAATTTCTAAAAATTCAACATGAATTTGATTCACATCGAATTAATTTGCTCATCTCTACTGCAGTCATTCAGAAAGGGTGGATGGATGAGAGCCTAATTTTTAAAAGGAAGATAATCGGTACTTAAGGTCAGAAAGCTGCTGCAAAGTCCAGAAGAAAGTAATACCATCAATTCATGCCAGATTTTCAGGTTTTTACTGCTCTGGCAAATGTGAACAATTTGGAATTCACTTTGCTCAAAGTGCTTCAAATTGCTACAAATGCTTTACAAATTGCAGAAGCCAGAAGAGCCTCACAAGACCTCGGCCAAGATTCCCCATGAAGCCATGCGGGAATATCATATGGAATAACACAGCCAGCTGGGACCATTAAAGGGAATCTGTCAGCAAGTTTTTGCTATGTAATCTGAAGACAGCATGCTGTAAGGGTTAAAACACATAATTCAATTATGTGTCTCTTATCAAGCTACATGATGTTGTTTGCTTTTAATTATAGTTTTACCATCAGGAGCTTATCATTACTGGACTAGATTGCCTCCTGCCTGCAAGTGCAACATGGCCCCTGTTGTGATTAGCAGCTAACTATCTATAGACATTGTATATACAAAGCCTGGTGTGGGCGGGGGCAGCTCTTTCAGCTCTGCTGCATTGTTAAATCTACAAACTGTGATTGTGTCATAACCGCTGCTCCCAGTAATCTAAGTGATACATTGTTGGATTCAGGATCTCTCTGTCTACATCATGCTGCTCCCAGAAGATTGTACTCATCCTTCTTCTTCCTCCAAACATGGTGAGTGGAGTTGATACCAAAAAGTTCTATCTTGGTCTCATCTGACCAAATGACCTTCTTTCATGTCTCCTTTGGCTCATTCAGATCGTCATTGGTGAACTTCAAATGGACTTGGGCATGTGATGGCGTGCGCAGGGGGACCTTGCGTGCCCTGCAGGATTTTAATCCATGACAGCATAGTGTGTTACTAATGGCAACTTTGAGACTGTGGTCCCAATTTTCTTCAGGTCATTGATCAGGTCCTCCCATGTAGGTCTGGGCTGATTCCTGACCTTTCTCAGAATCATCCTTACCCCAACAGGTGAGTTCTTACAGGAAACTCAAGACTAAGTAAGATTGATAGTTATCTTGTGTTTTTTTCCATTTTCTAATAATTGCTCCAACAGTTGTTGCCTTCTCACCAAGCTGCTTGCCTATTGTCCTGTAGCACATCCCAGCCTTGTGCAGGTCTACAGTTTTGTCCCTGGTGTCCATAGACAGCTCTTTGGTCTTGGCCATGGTGGAGAGGTTGGAGTGTGATTGAGTGTGTGGACAGGTGTCATTTATCCAGGAAATGAGGTCAAACAGGTGCAATTAATACAGGTAATAAGTGCAGAGTTGCAGCGTTTTACAGAAAAACAAAATAACAGGTCTGTGAGAGCAGAATTCTTGCTGGTTGGTTGGTGATCAAATACTTATTATATGCGATAAAATGCAAGTTATTTATTTATAAATCATACAATGGGATTTTCTGGATTTTCGGGGGGATTTTGTCTGTCACAATTGAAGTTATCTACGATATAAATTACAGCCCTCTCCATTCTGTGTAGGTGGGAAAACTTCTGCAAAATTGGCAGGGGATCAAATACTTATTTCCCCAAATCTATCTATCGATATCTTTCTATCTCCTCTTACTTTACAGCTCATATTCTCAGATTTATCCTCTTTCTTTCCTTCTTCCGCTGTTTCGGCAGGCAGGTGCTGAAGTTTGATGGGGTCAGGCAGACGTTTATGAAGTGTCAGTGGAGGGACCTTCTTCATCGCCGCCAGGTCTCGTAGTGTCTTCGTCTTTGTATTTCAGGGTTTCAGCAGTTTGGGCTGCACAGTCACACAGACGTCTAATTTTGTGACATTTTAGTTTCCCATTGACTATCAGACGTCAGGAGCTTGTCATTTTCAGGTGACCAGAGAATTCCACATTATACCTGTGGCTCTTCTCAATGCCGGAGCCGTCGCTGGATATTCAGGAATAGCAAAAGTAGAAATATTGAAAATAAATTTCATAAAATAAAAGATGAAAAGTTAAGTAAATCAAAAAGTATTAGTGATAGCAAAAAGCTGCATGCAATGGATACATTGTGTTGTGTAGGAAGGCGTCTGCAATGCACAATGCTATGGAAGAAGGTGCAGGATATTCAAGCGCATCTTGCGCATTTTCCTTCTGCTCCTTTACTAGGCAGGGCACAATGTATAAACTTTGCTCAGAGAGTTACTTCATGTTTTGGCCCATTAGTGAGGTGATTCTCTAAACATTTGGTCAGGGAGAGTGGCACAGCCTGGAGACAATAATTATCAGCCTCTTCTTCTTCTTCTTTCTCTTCCCATCTTCTTCTTCTTCTTCCTCCCATCTTCTTCTTCTTCTCCATCATCTTTTTCTTCTTCTTCTTCTTCCCCATCTTCCTCTTCTTCCCATCTTCTTCTTCTTCTTCTTCTTCTTCTTCTTCTTCTACCTCTTCCTCTTCCCATCTTCTTCTTCTTCCCCATCTTCCTCTTCTTCTTCTTCCCATCTTCTTCTTCTTCTTCTTCTTCCTCTTCCTCTTCCCATCTTCTTCTTCTTCTTCTTCCTCTTCCTCTTCCCATCTTCTTCTTAGTATTCTTCTTCTTCCCATCTTCTTCTTCTTCTTCTTCTTCTTCTTCTTCTTCTTCTTCTTCTTCCCATCGTCTTCTTCCCATCTTCTTCTTCCCATCCTCTACTTCTTCTTCTTCTTCTTCCCATCTTATTTTTCTTCTTCCCTTCTTCTTCTTCCTCTTCTTCCTCTTCCTCTTCCCATCTTCTTCTTCTTCTTCTTCCTCTTCCTCTTCCCATCTTCTTCTTAGTATTCTTCTTCTTCCCATCTTCTTCTTCTTCTTCTTCTTCTTCCCATCGTCTTCTTCCCATCTTCTTCTTCCCATCCTCTACTTCTTCTTCTTCTTCTTCCCATCTTATTTTTCTTCTTCCCTTCTTCTTCTTCCTCTTCTTCTTCCCATCTTCTTCTTCTTCCCATCCTCTACTTCTTTTTCTTCCCATCTTCTTTTTCTTCTTCCCTTCTTCTTCTTCTTCTTCTTCTTCTTCTTCTTCTTCCCATCGTCTTCTTCCCATTTTCTTCTTCTTCTTCTTCCCCATCTTCTTCTTCCCCATCATCATCTTCTTCTTCTTCTTCCCATCTTCTTCTTCTTCTTCTTCCCATCTTTTTCCTCTTCTTCTTCCCATCTTCTGAAATCTACTCACATCCATTCTTCCTAAGATAAGACAAACTTCCAGCTCATCAATCAGATTACAGCTGCCTATTGAAGTCTATGGAGAATTGATGGAGAAGGAGAATGAGAGAGATGGAGAGGCACAGACATTTACAAACTGCTTTTGTTTTTTAGTAAGTGTTTTATCTACCTGTAAAGCTAGATTCACAGTTACACCACCAAGTCCTGCTGGATAATGTTCCCCATAGTGAATAGTTTCCAACTGTTCTAGATATCCTGGAATTTACGTATCAAGAAAGAGAGGGTTTATTTACACCCCACCCAAAAGTGAGCGTTTCAGGTCAGATGGGAGGGATTCTGAAGAAGGATGAGGGTTGGACCTAAACTTTTGCAAAATGTTGGCATGCTTCTTCGGCTTCTAAACATTTGCTATATAGAGACAGGAGAGCAGGAATTCTTCATGTCTGTGTGTGCTGTGTTTCGGAGACATCATGGTAGCTCACCTCCACCCACCAGCTCAGAGACAACTGAAAATTAGTGATAGCAGAGGGGAAAACTGGGGAAAATACAGATTACAGGTCACATAATACAGTTATTCCTCATATACACATTGCAGCTTATTCTGAAATTGACCAGAAACAATGGGTCCGTGTTAATTTGGAAACATTAATTTGGAATTTTGGCCACGGAGCTAACCACATTGTGACCATTTCATACTATGGACTAATCAGAATATGCACGATATTTTACGATGATCCTTATTGTACAGTTGTCACGTGTTGGCGGATTGTGTTTCTCTTCCCGGGGAAGAAATGTCTATGGAACATTAGCGGTTGGGGAAAACCAGAATCGGAAACATTGGATTTCAATATCTGCATATTAATCACTGTTTTACGGCCCACAGTCTCTCAAATTAATAAAATTTCACATTCATTTTCTTGAAAACCCAAAATTGTGTATTTTTATGGGTCTCCTGTCAAAGGCGCGTGATTAAAGAGGCAATTTAGGTGTTATCATATTATATTTCACTGCTGCTCGGGGGGTGACAACCTCAGTCTGATAAAACTGCGGAAGTAAAAGACGAGTGCAAAAAGTACAAGGTTAAATGAAAAAGCAACAGACTTATATACGGGGGACTTTAGAACTCAGGATTAGTGGTGAGCGAATATACTCGGCACTATTTGTTACACGTCGAGTATTTTGGTATTCGCCTCGTGAGTTTTGAGTCCCCTCCCCAAATGTTTGACTCCTGATTTTCAGCCACTAAACATGCGGGGACTGCTTGCCGATCACAGTAATGCTGTAGCCATTTTTGCTACTTCCATTAATGTGATTGGCAGGAGCAGTGAAAGAAAAAAATGATGTGTCTATTTGTGATAACCAATGTAAGTAAAGGAGACAGCTGGGGGCTGCTATTCTCAGGCTTAGGAGGTCCATGGTTATTACGCCCTACCCAGCCTAAAAATAGCAGTCTGCAACTACCCCACAATTGGTTCATCCAGTAGATGAGCCAATAGTGGCGCTTTACCAGGTTCATCCCGATTGCCCTGGTGTGGTGGAAATTGGGGTAACATATGGGGTTGATGTCCGTTGTGATTTGTCACCCCCCCATTATCAACCCTGTAAGTAAAAACAAAAAAAAACAGATACACACAAAAATCCTTTATTTCACCAATTTTCACCAATCCTAAAAACATCCCGGCAAGTCCGACGTAATCCACATGATGTCCCACGACGATCACGAGTTTGCTACACCCAGAAGCTGCAGTAATGGAAAATGTGAACAATCACTGGAACTCCTGGGACACCCTGAGGGCAGTGGGGGACCCGGCTGGGAGAAGAAGTGACATCAGTCAGGTCACCAGAGTTCACAGCCAGGTTCCCACGGTACCAAGTGTGACCACTGGAGAACCCGCTGCTGGATTACTGTACTGCCGGATTGCGTTACAAAGTGGCACAGCAGTTCGACAATCCAGCAGTCAGGTCACCGGATTTCACACTCTGGTGCCCTCAGTGAACTCAGTTAAACCCACTGCCGGATTGCCCGTCTGCTGTATGGTTGTGTTCCGCAATTTGACTGTCTGGCAGCGGGTTCAACAGAGTTCACTAAGAGAAGCAAGGGTGCCCCCAAGTGTGAACTCTGGTGACCTTACTGACGGACTGTCGGGTTACAGGATATGGCGACACAACAGTCTGACCATCCAGCCTAAACCAACCTAAAAGGTTACTTGAGCTCACAGCCACCAGGTCTCCCGGCAGCGGTGAGGCCCAGAAATCTTAAAGAAGCCTTTAAGGGAGACTTTAAGTTTCTTGGAGCTCCCAGCTACTGGGACACCTAGAGGCTATGAGCTCTGGTAACAGTTCATAGCCTCCAGATGTCTCAGCAGCTTCCGAGCCTCACAGTTACTGGACTGTTGGACTGCTGTGCTGCCATATCCCACAATCGCTAAGTTAGTGTGGCGCCCTGGACTAGCCAGGTCGTCACAGGTAACACACATACACCCCCACCCCCACTAGACAGTAACATTAGCCAAACACAAAATCCTTGTTGCCTCCCTCCAGTGTCTGATGTCCACACCAGGTGGGGTGGACCCAAGCGGTTGGCCCCACCCACCGAGGAGTTCACAGGCCTGGAGGCGGGAAAAGGAGGGAGTAAACCTCAGGAGGTTGAAGTGAGAGGAGTGAAGTGGAGAGTGTCTGGGTTTGTGGCCCAGGCACTGACGACAATGTTGGCAGACGGTGGTGGCCGTCTGCAAGAGTGGTGGATCGACGTGGAACCGTAGGACCGGGGTCAGGCGTTGGCCCGCCAGTACCGACCAGGGAGCGAAGTGAAGCCAGCACACACATGCAGGGCCATCGGACCACGACTAGGCTTGGAGTCGCCGTCAACAGTCAAATCCGAGTGTGACAGGAACCCCAGGGGTTTCCTAACAACCAAAGACCCGTTAGAAGGCAACTGTCCGCACCGTGAGGGTATACAGCTACCGCCAAAGGCTAGAGACCCAAGGGCCAGCGCCTGCGGGCATACGGGCTCCTCCGGCATCCATACACCGGGGAGCGGACTACCGTTGGGGACCCATCGTAGTCAAGACAGTACACAAAGGTGCAGGGAAAGACGGCCGCCATCACCTGTCCGGGGAGAGACACTGCAGCCGGCTGCGGGACCCGTCCATCCAGCCGTTTGGTTTACCGGAGACTTTGTGCATCTCTTGCTGAGTGAGTACACCTGTGCCATCTGGCACCGCGCCGCGCCGTCCCTGCAACCCTGCACCTCACCTACCCTGCCTCTCCGTTACACCACCGGGCCCCGGGACCACCAACCCCTACCCACAGAGGGGGGAAAACAACATCCCAGCTGCTCCCTACCATCGCTCCCGGGATCCCCGTCACCAGCAGCGGTGGTGCCCATCTTCACCACAACCCGTGGATGGCGTCACGGACTAAATCCCCCAAACCAACCTCCCTTTTCACTCACGGGCGAGGAGCGTCGCTCGAGTCCCCGGATCCGGCCCACCGCTCGAGCCACCGAGCAGCAGCAGCAGCGCCAGACCCGAGCGTTAGCGAGCGCAGCGCCCCGCCCTGCCGCCCGCGCCATTAGCAGTGCTCAGAATGCTGAGCTGTGTATAACCCCGCCCACACCTCTGATTGGCAGTTTTCCATGTATACTGTGTATAGGCAGAAAGCTGCTAATAAGTGGTGAGGATGGGGCTATACAGAGCAAAAGGACTAAATTGTACAAAACACCTAGTCCTGCAGTAATAAAGTCCTACTGATAAAACAATGATTCAACCTCCAGACACCGGGGAAAGGGAAGGAAACACTGGACTCCAGGGACACGAGCACAAAAACATGGGAAATACAGATGTGGATTGTTCACTTTTCGGGCAGTTTTTGGCCACTTTACCATCGCGCTGTACAAATAATGTTAGTGAATTAAATACGCTCTCAGTGATGGCCTCTCCGTGGCGGTGATCACTGACCTTCCACGGCCGTGCGCTCTTCCTCTGAGACGTGACCGGTAATATAAAGCTATCGCTTTGCTGAGATTTGTTCCAGAACCGCTTCCTTCCTCCACTTTATTTTCATTGAGCTGACAGTCTGTTTGCTGTTTATACCTGGACTGAACCTTTGTTCCACGTCTATATATTCAAGACTCTTATCCTTCGCCCTTGCACAAAAAAAGGTCACTTTCATTTTATAGATGGCGCGCGGGATCGCGGATTCAGCTTTCTCCAGAGATCTTTGCACCCAAGTTGTAATTCAAGCTCTTTATTTTCCAAGATGAACATTCGACCCGCGTTCCATTAGAGTTTGTGGCCGGGGCTGATGTCACAAAATAATCTCCTCTCGCATTGTGGTTACAGCGGTAGAGTGGTGGAGCGCTAAAAGGCTGAGTGGACACGTGACCAGAGGCTTGGTGGCCACCATGCTTTTATCTTCTGTCCTATGAGATGAATTACTGGAAATATTATGGCCGGATCTAATCATCTGGAACTACTGGTTCCACTGGTGTATCAGTGATATATCAGATAACGCAGGCCATATTCTCAATAAAACCATTGATTCGGTTCCGTTCGGATTCGCCGACTCTTCCAGTGTTCGACGAACAGGTCAATGAACATATCCAAACACCATTGCATTAAATAGGAGGCAAAACCTATGTGTTAATAAGGGCTAGGGGGGCTGGGGTTAATAAGGGTTAGGGGGCTAGGGTTAGTAAGTGCTACGGGTTGAATTACTTTGGACTACAAATTAAACAATCCTGAGGATAGAACTTTGGGGCATTTCCATTTATTTTGAAGATATTGTAGAGTCTATGAAAAAAAATTAAGGGGTGCCAATAATGGTGAGCGGCGCTGTATTACTATATTGGTCATTGGTGTTTTTTAAATATTTTTAATATTTTTGAAAAGTTGTTTGCCTATTGTTCTCACCGTATCATGGAAAATGTATATTTTTCATTTAGTTGCTCAGTAATTTTGTACAAGGAGATATTCTCCTAAGAAAAAAAAAACGGGGCGGCACACTTGCACTCTGTAATGAGCCTATACTAACCTTGCATTCGTGTTATTTCATTGATTCTTAATACATTGGAACCTTGGATTTCGAGCATAATTGGTTCCGGGAGTGTGCTCTTAAACCAAGTTACTCTTATATCAAAGCAAATTTTCCCATAGGATATAATTGAAACGCAGACAATTCATTCCACAGCCCGAAAATATTTACAGTATTTATACAAACTTATTACAGTAATGCAATATATGTTCTGTATTCATATAAAATTATTACAGTACACTAATACAAAATACTTTACAGTAAAAAACAAAAACAAATTAAACTGCAAGTTAGCTTACAATAGAATTGTTGGTGTGCGGGAGGTACAAGCAATGTGCTGCACTGGTTAGCCAAAAGAGTACACTACTGTATCCACAAATGCAAATTGATAGAAATGCTATATAGTATATACTGTACTGTACAATGGTATACTGTATACAGTAATCAGTACATATGTACAGAGCGTTACCTCCAGAGCGGGTCAGAGCACGGTGAAAGGACAGAACCAGAAGTGTATATGGTGGGAATGTGCTCTTATTGCAAAGCATTGCCCTTATACCAAGTTACACATTTTTAAAAAGCTTTGCTTGTTTTGAAAAACGCTCTCAAACCAAGTTACTCTTAAACCAAGGTTCCACTGTAAAGACATTTTTGATATAAGGTGTTGTTTGGTCTGGTTTTGTTGTTTATGGGACAACATCTTTCAGTTACATTACATCTAGTGAAAGCTTAAAAAGGGGTCAAGATCGAAACCTTTAAATCTAAATGTGAAAGGCTAGGTTCACATTTACGTTGTTTTGCATCAGTCACATGCGTTGGTTGACGCATGTGACTGATGCGTTGTACAACAGATGACAAAGAACAGAATTCATTGTCGGACTCCGTTGTGTGCGGCGGGCGGAGCGTGAGGGGGCGGAGCCGAGCGGGGCCATGGCGCTGAGGACGTCAGTGCCGCGAGAACTGCAGGGCTGGGGACAGGTGAGTGTGTGAGTGTGTGTGTGTGTGTACACATGCGGAGTGCGGGAGGGGACGGAGCCGAGCGGGGAAGTGTCGGCATCCCTGCACACGTATCCCGGGTAAATATCGGGTAACTAACCAAAGCGCATTGCTTAGTTACCCGATGTTTATCCTGGTTACGTGTGCAGGGAGCCAGAGAGAGCATGCGCAGCAAAATCCTACGGATTGCACTGCTCAAAAAACATTACAGGCTGCGCTCCTTCCGCCCCGCGGTCAGTCGTTCCACGACTAATCAGTCGGGCGGAGGGTGCAACGCAGCATCATCAGTCACAATCCGCCGCTCATATAAGTCAATGGGAACAACGGAATCCGCCAAAAGGATTCCGTTGTTTACCAGAGCAGCGGATTGTGACTGATACAATTTAACGGAAGTGTGAACCTAGCCTAAATAAGGTTCAGGAGGAAAACAATGGAATGAATAAGAACATTATTGGTAGTGAGATCAGATGCAAAGTCAGAAAATATGAATTACTGACATCAGTGGGTTCTTTACAGACAATGTGCTTGGAAAATTTATGGAGTGAACCTAAACATGTCCAGACTAGACACATAGCTAGAGATGTAATAAAAATTAATCACCAGCAAAATGTAGAAACATTCTGCTGTTTGCAAAAAAACCCCAATCAAACAATATTTAGATTAAGGAATTGAGGGTAAACTGATTAATTTTGCTGATCATACAAAGCTAATGTGACGCCCTGACAAAATCAGGGTGTCACACATGACTGCACCCCTCTTCAGGTGCAGGATTCCCTCCTCCTTGACCCTCCAACACAAACCCCCACATCCAGTTACACAACATCAGCCAGCAAAGCCTAGTCACCCCCCATGACAATAGGGACACACCAGTGGGCGGGGCCAAGCAGATGGTGACGCCCACCTAGGGGTCCTGAGGTGTCAGGGGAGGGAACAAGGAGTTGAAGTTGGAGTTAGGGAGAGTTGAAGTTGAAGTGGAGGAAGTTGAGTTGTGACCGTTGAAGGTGACGGTTGACAGGGGGTTGGAGACCCTGGACTACCGGACTACTGACTAGGTGGCAGTCGGCAGACAGGGCCACAGGCGACGGAAATCCGGTCGCGGGAGACCTTAAGTGGACCGGGGAAAGGTTGTAGCCCACCGGTATTGACAGCGGGAATCTGGTCCGGAGGCCGTGCATGACAAGGTATCTGGACACTAGAGCAAGGACAGCTTCACGCATCTTACTAATTGACCAGCAGGGGACAAGATTTCAGGTCTTGTCCCACAGGAGGCAGAGATAGAGTGAGACAGAAGCCCAACAAGGGGTGTAGGGCTCCGCAATTGCCTGCTAAGATCCTACGGGTCAGTTCTCGTGGGCCACAGCTCCCAACACACAGCATCACCGGGAGTGGACTTCCCCCTTTCAAGCGGAGAAGTCAGAAATAAGGACAGAAACACTAAATGGAGGAGGAAGGGATCCCTGTTTGCTGTACCAGGGTGTGGGACCCGAGCGCACCCGCCGGAGGTCACCGGTCACTGGCAATTTGGTTTACCATCTGGACTCTGTGGGAATTCATTCATGAACTGTGAGTACACCAATACCACCCGGTCCAGCCCTGCAGATTGCGCTCCACAGCACCATCCTACCTGTAACGGGGCCCCGGGACAACAGCTCCCCTACCCGTGGAGGGGATAACATCCAGCTGCCCCACTCCATTAGTCCCAGGCATCCCCTCAGCGGCAGCGGCGGTGTCACCAACCATCACCGCACACCACGGGTGGCGTCGCTCACAAAACCCTCCCCATATGATAAACCCCCTTTTCACTTGCGGGCAACAGACGGGTGCTCAGGCCCGGAACCAACTTCCCCTCGAGCCACCGCTACGATCCCGGATTCGAGCGTCCCGAGTATCCCACTGTTGTGGTCTTTGCCCCGCACGCAACACTAAGGGGTACTTTGCACACTGCGACATCGCTAGCCGATGATACCAATGCTGAACGCGATAGTACCCGCCCCCGTTGCACATGCGATACCTTGTGATAGCTGCCGTAGCGAACATTATCGCTATGGCAGCTTCACACGCACATACCTGCCGTGCGACGTCGCTCTGGCCGGCAACCCGCCTCCTTCACACGGCAGGCGGCCAATAGAAGAGGAGGGGCGGAGATGAGCGGGATGTAAACACCGCCCACCTTCTCCCTCCCGCATTGCTGGTGGACGGCGGGCGCAGGTAAGGAGAAGTTTGTCGGTCCTGCGGCTTCACACACAGCGATGTGTGGAGCTGCAGGAATGACAAACAACATCGTACCTGCGGACGCACCGACATGAAAATGAACGACGTGACACAGATCACCAATTTTTGACTGTTTCACACTCGTTCATCTTCTCTCCTAGGCTTTACACGTTGCGACGTCGTTACCGACATCGGATGTGCGTCACTTTCGATTTGACCCCGACGATATCGCAGTAGCGATGTCACAACGTGCAAAGTACCCTTAATAGTTGAGAAGAGAGGGAGGATATTCAAAAAGATCTAAAATTAAACAAACTGGAACTGTGGGTAGTAACTAACAGAATGGTTTTTAACAGGGAGAAATGCAAAGTCCTACATCTGGGGGAGAAAAATGAAAAAGCATATACAGGATGGGAGGATTAGGGCTAAGCAAAATCACGTGGGGAAAAGACGGGTATATGAATAGATCACAGACTGCACAGGAGTCAACAGTGTGATGCAGCAGCAAAAAAGGCAAACAACAGAAGCACAGAGTCTAGATCCCAAGAAGTTATTGTCGCTCTCTACTCCTATTTAGTCAGACCTCATCTAGAATACTGTGTCCAGTTCTGGGGATCTCATTTTAAAAAAGACATAAAATAACTGGAGCAAGTTCAGAGAAGAGCAATCAGGATGGGTACAGGTCTACAAACCATGTCCTATGAGGAACGGTTACAGGATTTGGGAACGTTTAACTGCAAAAAAAAAGATTGAGGAGACTTAATAGCTGTCTACAAATATCTCAAGGGCTGTCACACAATAGAGGGGATCATCAGTCCTATTCTCATTTGCACAAGGAAAGACTAGAAGCAATGGGATGAAACTGACTGGGAGGAGACACAGATTAGATATTAGGAAAAACGTTTTGACAGTGAGGATGATCAACGAGTGGAACTGGTGGCCACGAGAGGTGGTGAGGTCTCCTTCTATGGAGGTCTTCAGAGGCTGGACAGACATCTGTGTGGGATGATACAGTGAATCCTGCTGTGAGCAGTGGGTTGATCAGATGACCCCGGAGATCCCATCCAACTCTGAAGGGTGCTTTACACCAGACAATCTATCGTGCGATAGATCGTCGGGGTCACGGTTTTTGTGATGCACATCCGGCATCGCTGGCGATGCCGGCCTGTGTGACACCTCCTAGCGACGCAGTATCGCTCACAAATCGTGAGTCGGGTACTGCTCGTTAGGTTCCATAATATCGTTTGATTTAGTTGACCATCGTTTCACGGGTAGCACACGCCGCTCCGTGTGACACCACGGGAACGATGAGCAGCTCACCTGCCTCCCGTGGCCGCCGCCGGCTCTATGTGGAAGGAAGGAGGTGGGCGGGATGTTTACGTCCCGCTCATCTCCGCCCCTCCGCTTCTATTGGCCGGCGGCCGTGTGACGTCGCTGTGACGCCGAACGTCCCTCCCACTCCAGGAAGTGGACGTTCGCCGCCCACAGCGAGGTCGCACGAGAGGTAAGTATGTGTGACGGGGGTTACTAACTTTGTGCAACACGGGCAGCGATTTGCCCGTGACGCAAAAAGGACGGGGCGGGTACGATCGATTGTGAAATCGCACAATCGGTCGTACCGTGTAAAGCAGGCTTAACATTCTATGATTCTAACAATAATTTAAATAACTCAACAAATCCAATATAGAGAGAGGTTTTTACTAATTCACCACATAACGTTTACTGATTACTGCAATCTGCGAATTATTCCCCCCTTCATTACAAGCGCATTTAGTGCACCTCTGGCTGTTATAACCTGCTGAAAATGTGATGCCTAGCCATATACCAGCTTTATAGGTATGGGCTCCAAGTCACTAATATTCCTGTGTTTGTGTGCTGTACCTGACTTTTTCATATCCCACCAAAGATTTTCTATGAGGTTCAAGTCCAGAAACTTTCAGAACCTATTAAACCAAGACTTGTTGGATTTTAAGGAATGCCTGTGATCATCATCCTGTTATAATGTCCAATGCCAGCCAAGCTTCAGCTCCTCATAGAGGGCAGGATGTTGTTACTTGATTGAATGTGTTTTGACCTCCACAAACTGCAGAACCAGAAGAAGCCCAGAAGCACCGGCTTCCTGGGGAATCTGGTGGCAGCCAGTGTCCGTTTCCTCTTTCTGCCACACCCAGGTAGTGTGGCCGGTGCTCCTCCTATGTGACCTCTACTGCCAGCTGTATCGCTAGAAACATTCAATGTCTTTGTATCGTTTAGTGTCCTTTTCCTTTTTTGTATAAGGCAATGATTTCTTGCCTAAACTTTTTAGACCACTTTTTTGACAATTCATGAATATTAGTGACCTCAAGACTCATTGCCCTTGAGAAATGCCAGAAGCTGATATCAAATTGGCAGCCGGTTATAACAGCTAGTGGGGCCATACTAATTATATTAGATGCTGTTTTTTAAGGAGGTTGTCCGAGACGTTAATCTTGGTGACCTGTCCTGCAAATGAATAGTTCTGACTGCTTCTGACACTGGGAACAGATGATCACGGCTACCACCATCGATCAGACATCGATGACCTATCCTGCAACTGAATAGTTTCAGCTGCCTCCATCACCGGGAACAGATGATCAAGGCGGGTAGTGGGTGTTGTACCACCACCAATCAGACATCGATGACATATCCTGCAACTGAATACTTTTGGATGCCTCCATCACCCGGAACAGATGATCAAGGTGGGTAGCGGGTGTTGCACCACCACCAATCAGACATTCATGACCTATCCATCACCAGGAACAGAAGATCTCGGGGGGTGCCATTTGTTACACCACCACTGATCAGACATTGATGACCTATCCTGCAACTGAACAGTTCCATCTGTCTCTGTGACCGGGAACAGATGATCACGTCGGGTGCCGATTGTTGCACCACCAGCAATCAGACATCGATGACCTATCCTGCAACTGCATAGTTCCGGCTGCCTCCATCACTGGAACAGATGATCATGGGGGGTGCCATTTGTTGCGCCACCACTGATCAGACATTGATGACCTATCCTGAAATTGAACAGGTCCATCTGCCTCCGTCACTGGGAACAGATGATTACGGGGAGTGCCATTTGTTCCACCACCACTGATCAGACATTGAAGACCTAGCCTGCAACTGAATAGTTCCGTATGCCTCCGTCACCAGGAACAGATGATCACATCAGGCGCCAGGTGTTGTACCACCATTGATCAGACATTAATGACCTATCCTACAACTGAATCGTTCCGGTTGCTTCCGTCACCGGAAACAAAAGACCAAGAGTTGGGGGGAAGTTGAGGAGGAATCGGGCATTGCAGCACCTCCGATCAGACAGTGATGACCTATCCTGAGAATAGTCATTAATGTTAAAGCAACCTGTTTAAGGCCGTGAATACTTCTGAGATCATAGGAGTCAGTCAAGTTTGAGAATTTGGGGCAACCACTTGTCATATTAGTTGAGTTGAACTTTTTACATCATTTTTGTTTGGTTTATTGCCAAGAGCAGAAAGTTGGGAAAATTTGCTAATAAGCTGCACTTGCATTAATGGGGACGTACCCCCATGTTTTTATAACGCCTGATTATATCATCCATTTCTTTGTTTCTAAGGAACAATTTCAGGACAAGGTTCTGTGACCTCATTACAGCATCACCGGAGCTTGATTGCATATTTTTTGGCTGCTCCAGTTTTCCTGCAGAGTCATCTTACTTTGTCTTGTTTACGTATTTTGACTTTTTTCTTAATTTTATACTGGATCTACTTTTATCAGAAGAACAAAAAGAGTTTGGTGCGAGACCGGAAATGCGGGGGAGTCTGCCAGTAGGAGTCTGGTGCGCACCGTGTTATTCAGGAGGTAACAATTACAGTATGTTCTTTTATAATAAATGAACACAAGTATCATCTACCGGTGTAATACACAGTGTGCGGAACACAATGATCATACTAATTTACAGTCATATAGAAGAGCAAAACATGAAGACAACAGAATGGGGCCAGGGAATGGCGGAACCAGTACTTTACTCATTATGGGGTCTCGTAATGTATGATTGGCAGTTACAATTGTCGTCTTGCATCTTCACATCTAAATAAATATTATTTTAATGTATTCTCTGTCATTGAAGAAAACCTTGTACTCCTCTGCAGGTCGTATATCTCAGCTGAGGATCTATTATACCACAACATTAGAGAAAACTTCATATTACAGCCCCTGCAATCCCTGTGACCCCACCGCAAGGTTCTTCCCAATAAGCTGCTTTTCCACTGGTGTAAAAACTTTCCACTCTATTCACACTTAACCCTGCACTGAACCCAATCCAATGCCACCTGGTTCCCAGCAATACTCATAGTTGCTTCTTCTAGACTTGTCTGCTACTTTATACATCTACTCTTCTCCTTCTCATTCTGTTCTTTAATATATTACTCTGTGCTCCTCCTCCTTGTAAACCTGTCCTCTGCCTTCTACATTAACCTGTGCTCCTCCTCCTAGACCTGTCCTCTGCCTTCTGCATTACTCTGTGCTCCTCCTTCTAGACCTCTCCTCTGCCTTCTACATCACTCTGTGCTCCTCCTCCTAGACCTGTCCTCTGCCTTCTACATCACTCTGTGCTCCTCCTCCTAGACCTGTCCTCTGCCTTCTACATCACTCTGTGCTCCTCCTCCTAGACCTGTCCTCTGCCTTCTACATCACTCTGTGCTCCTCCTCCTAGACCTGTCCTCTGCCTTCTACATTACTCTGTGCTCCTCCTTCTAGACTTGTCCTCTGCCTTCTACATTACTCTGTGCTCCTCCTCCTGGACCTGTCCTCTGCCTTCTACATTACTCTGTGCTCCTCCTCCTAGACCTGTCCTCTGCCTTCTACATTACTCTCTGCTCCTCCTCCTAGACCTCTCCTCTGCCTTCTACATTACTCTGTGCTCCTCCTTGTAAACCTGTCCTCTGCCTTCTACATTACTCTGTGTTCCTCCTCCTAGACCTGTCCTCTGCCTTCTACATTACTCTGTGTTCCTCCTCCTTCTAGACCTGTCCTCTGCCTTCTGCATTACTCTGTGCTCCTCCTTCTAGACCTGTCCTCTGCCTTCTACATTGCTCTGTGCTCCTCCTCCTGGACCTGTCCTCTGCCTTCTGCATTACTCTGTGCTCCTCCTTCTAGACCTCTCCTCTGCCTTCTACATTATTCTGTGCTCCTCCTTCTAGACCTGTCCTCTGCCTTCTACATTACTCTGTCCTCCTCCTCCTAGACCTGTTCTCTGCCTTCTACATCACTCTGTGCTCCTCCTCCTAGACCTGTCCTCTGCCTTCTACATCACTCTATGCTCCTCCTCCTGGATCTGTCCTCTGGCCTCTACATTACTCTGTACTCCTCCTCCTGGACATGTCCTCTGACTTCTACATTACTCTGTACTCCTCCTCCTGGATCTGTCCTCTGCCTTCTACATTACTCTGTACTACTCCTCCTAAACCTGTCCTCTGCCTTCTACATCACTCTATGCTCCTCCTCCTGGATCTGTCCTCTGGCCTCTACATTACTCTGTACTCCTCCTCCTAGACCTGTCCTCTGCCTTCTACATTACTCTGTGCTCCTCCTCCTGGACCTGTCCTCTGCCTTCACCTTACTTTCTGCTCTTCCTCCTGGACATGTCCTCTGCCTTCACCTTACTTTCTGCTCTTCCTCCTGGACATGTCCTCTGCCTTCACCTTACTTTCTGCTCTTCCTCCTGGACATGTCCTCTGCCTTCACCTTACTTTCTGCTCTTCCTCCTGGACCTGTCCTCTGCCTTCACCTTACTTTCTGCTCTTCCTCCTGGACATGTCCTCTGCCTTCTACATTACTCTGTGCTCTTCCTCCTGGACATGTCCTCTGCCTTCTACATTACTCTGTTCTCCTCCTCCTGGACCTGTCTTCTGGCCTCTACATTACTCTGTACTCCTCCTCCTGGACCTGTCCTCTGCTCTCTACATTACTCTGTACTCCTCCTAGACCTGTCCTTAGCCTTTTAAATTCCTCTGCAATTCTCCTCCTAGCTCTGTCCTCAGTCTTGCACATCACTTCGTCCCCGACCTTCTGTCCACATTCACTTGTGAGTTTCCCATTTTCTGTGCAGTTGATTTTTCAATTTTTACTTTTCTTGTAGGATTTCTTTCACATTATCTTAACAATTTGCACAGGTAAAATGAATTACAGCAAACATCTGTCCTCCAGGACTGTAAATCTCTCCGCTCCTACCGTAATTTCATTGTAAAAAAATATATATATGCTTCTGTTATTGAAAATGTTCTGTGTGCCCATGTTTGTCTTCGGGGGGGCTCCGACTTAAACTGTTTTAAAATTGATTGTAGGGCCACTTGGGCCCCGCTGGCTCAATGCATTAGATCCTGGGAATATTACTGCATTTAGAATACAGCAGTAATGTAATAGAAGCTCTGTCAAAATCTTCTACATTCTTGCAATTTAACAAAGGGGGATTATTACAAATGTGCGAATGCTCGAGACTTGGCACAATGTATTCCTCACTCTGTATACAAAGCGGAATGAGACAGATCCGTGCTGCGTCATATAATGACAGTCTGGCCCCATTATTGGATCTCTATTACCGGGACAATCGGCATCCAGAGTTTGGGTCAGAGAGGGAGCCCCATCTTCTGTCGAAACACCTAGATACCAGGATTGCTACTGAAGGAGGCATCTAAATGTTGGTATATGCAACAGATGAGGACTTCTTTGTGTGAAGGAGGACTTTATGCTGATCTAACAGTAGATGGCGATGTTGTGTAAAGTTTCCTTACTCACTCTACTGTAAAAAAGTCTCTTGTTCTTTTTGGTTTCACTTTCTCTCCCTGATGCAATGCTGTATCACTGTACATATTTTTACCTTATTTTCCAGAAGTAAAGAAGTTATCCCATGTAATCTGCTCTGAGAACTTTCTTCTGCAACTGGGAAGCTGGAAGCTGTGCAACACTAAAGGGGTTAGTGAGCAGGGCCAACCTGCTGCATCTTCCTCATCTTCTGTGGGGGTGGGGGGGTGGTTGCATATTTTTTGAGGCCAGTAACCTTTTTCTTATTTTTGCATCGATTGAGCTGTGTGAGGACATAGTCAGCTCAGGTTTTTATTGATATCATTTTGGGGTGCACGAGCACTATTTTATTGATTTTTCCATGGACTGGTGACTGAATCGCGGCAATTCTGGCTTTTCAATTCTGTTGTTTTTTACGTACTGGTTAATTCATTTTACGTTTTTATAGATCAGATTTCTACAGATGCCATTATATCACACCTAATTAATATTTTAGATTTTTTTTATTAGTTTATTTTCGTATTGGGAAAAGAGGGGAGATGAACTTTTATTTTCTTTGATATTTTTTGAGTATCTTTTACAGATTTTCTGATCCTCATAGGGGATATGATATGAACTTTTATTTTTGTGACGCCCTGGCCTATCAGGTCGTCACAGGGTATTGTGCAATCTGCCCTTCTGCACAGTATCCACCCTCCTTGGTTAACGGATCCCAGTCCTATGGTGTTGTTAATAGCTTGTCAAACAAAATCCTAGGAACATTTCCCACTTGAACCCACCAGACACACCATTGGAAGGCCTGAAGGGAATAGGGCCGCCCATATGGGGGTTGGTGAGGGAGAAGTGAGGAAAGTGGCAGGAAAGTCGCAGGGGATAGTGTCAAGGGGCTTGGACAGCCGAGGAGGGCAGCCGACGGCCTTGAGCTATCACCGGGCGGGGGCCAGGGCACGACGGGGTATGTGGACCCCAGGCCGGAAAGTATCTTCACGCGTTCCGGTAATTTAGGTGACGGGGTGAAGACTTCAAGTGTCATCCCCAACCCGCTCCAAGATCGGGGTACTAGCGCACCGATGGGATAGGACTTTCCCAATACTGTTCAAGAAAATCCTACGCGTGAACCCTGAGAGCAAGCTCACTCCGTTAGCAATACGGGTGAGCCGGACCTGGAGAGTTTCATACCAACGGGTCCAATTGAGACTAAGGTGACAGGATTAGGGCCGCAGACCAACAACAACACCAGGGGCACAGATCCAGGCGTGCTCCTCGCAGACTACAGTGGTGCTCAGAACTTTGGTTTACAAGCTGTCGGTGTGATTATTTTGGGACTGAGTACCTTAAAAGCCCCATACACCTATCTCCCCAACGGCACCCGAACACCATCCTACACCAACGGGCCCCAGGACACGAACCCCCTACCCACGGAGGGGATAAAACATCAGGCTGCCACACCATCGTCACCAGGCTCCCCAACGGCAGCGGTGGTTCCTCACATTACCACGCACCGTGGGTGGCGTCACAAACTTTCCAAACCCCCACCTGTACATATCTACCCCTTCTCTTTTAATCGAGTAGCCGCGTGGCCCCCGGGTCCGGAGACCCCTCGAGCCACTGCGGATCCGGATCCGAGTGGCGGCAGCAAGCCAGCTGCTCGCCCAGGGGCGGTACATTTTCTTTTATGCTTTTTTCTTCTCAATGTTCTTTTTTTTGTTGTGGAAAGTAACAAAAATACACAGTACAAACTTTTCTTTTATGTTTTTTAACTATTTTTTACAGATTATTTGATACTCATACGGACCATTTATTTGCAATTCCTTGATCACTTGTACTATAAGCTGCAGTTTTGTTATGGAAACATCCAAACAGACGCCCCTCTCGATTAGAACCACTTAAGAACTTGCTCTTTAACACAGTGGCGTCTAAATGGTTAAGCTAGCTCTTCTGTACGAAGCAGGTGCACACTGAATAACACAGCCTGCATATGCTGTATGTGGCACCGGCTTACCTTCTACATATGCAACACACATCCATCATACACAAGCTATGGATGAAGGTCAAAAGGTTACGTCTATGATACCGTAGAACATTATATGACTGTTCTACTTCTAGGCGACTGTTTGGAGTCCAGTGATGCAACAGCACACCACATGGCCAGTCATGTTACTACAAGTAAAACTTATTGCACTTGACATTGTCCAGCTTGAAGGACTTTTTTTTTTGCGTATGTATGTTTTTAGGACTAAAATAATTTTTGATGTAGGTTTTTTTTGGGGGGGGGGGGGTTACAGACTCTTCTTTACTTGGACATTCAACTTTGATGTAGTCTGTGGTCATCATGCAGCTAAGATGCGCCCAGAAAAAGACAAATCTACATACTATCCCATAGAACTGTCAAAATAAGCTGCATCCAACAACAGAAAATGCAACACAATGGTTATAAAAGGCGGGCAATGTAAATTAAAAAAAAATAAATATCATTTTTAGCTCAAAATACATGCAGTAAAAAAAAAATAAATATATATATATACACACAGTACAGACCAAAAGTTTGGACACACCATCTCATCTCTAGAACAACTGTTAAGAGGAGACTGTGCAGCAGCCTTCATGGTAAAATAGCTGCTAGGAAACCACTGCTAAGGACAGGCAACAAGCAGAAGAGACTTGTTTGGGCTAAAGAAAACAAGGAATGGACATTAGACCAGTGGAAATCTGTGCTTTGGTCTGATGAGTCCAAATTTGAGATCTTTGCATCCAACCACCATGTCTTTGTAGAAAAGATGAACGGATGGACTGTACATGGCTGGTTCCCACCGTGAAGCATGGAGGAGGAGGTGTGATGGTGTGGCGGTGCTTTGCTGGTGACACTGTTGGGGATTTATTCAGAATTGAAGGCATACAGAACCAGCATGGCTACCACAGCATCTTGCAGCGGCATGCTATTCCATCCGGTTTGCGTTTAGTTGGACCATCATTTATTTTTCAACAGGACAATGATCCCAAACACACCTCCAGGCTGTGTAAGGGCTATTTGACTAAGAAGGAGAGTGATGGGGCGCTACGCCAGATGACCTGGCCTCCACAGTCAGCAGACCTGAACCCAATCGAGATGGTTTGGGGTGAGCTGGACCGCAGAGTGAAGGCAAAAGAGCCAACAAGTGCTAAGCATCTCTGGCAACTCATTCAAGACTGTTTGAAGACCATTTCCAGTGACTACCTCTTGAAGCTCATCAAGAGAATGCCAAGAGTGTGCAAAGCAGTAATCAAAGCACAAGGTGGATACTTTGAAGAACCTAGAATATAAGACATATTTTCAGTTATTTCATATTTTTTTTAAATATTTCATTCCACATGTTTTTATTCATAGGTTTGATGCCTTCAATGTGAATCTACAATTTTTAGAGTCATGAAAATAAAGAAAACTTTTTGAATGAGAAGGTGTGTCCAAACTTTTGGTCCATACTGTGTGTGTGTGTGTGTGTGTATATATATATATATATATATATATACAGTCATATGAAAAAGTTTGGGCACCCCTATTAATGTTAACCTTTTTTCTTTATAACAATTTGGGTTTTTGCTATTTCAGTTTCATATATCTAATAACTGATGGACTGAGTAATATTTCTGGATTGAAATGAGGTTTATTGTACTAACAGAAAATGTGCAATCCGAATTTTATCAATATTTGACCGGAGCAAAAGTATGGGCACCCTTATCAATTTCTTGTTTTGAACCCTCCTAACTACTTTTTACTGACTTACTAAAGCACTACATTGGTTTTGTAACCTCATTGAGCTTTGAGCTTCATAGGCAGGTGTATCCAATCATGGGAAAAGGTATTTAAGGTGGCCACTTGCAAGTTGTTCTCCTATTTGAATCTCCTATGAAGAGTGGCATCATGGGCTCCTCAAAACAACTCTCAAATGATCTGAAAACAAAGATTATTCAACATAGTTGTTCAGGGGAAGGATACAAAAAGTTGTCTCAGAGATTTAAACTGTCAGTTTCCACTGTGAGGAACATAGTAAGGAAATGGAAGAACACAGGTACAGTTCTTGTTAAGCCCAGAAATGGCAGGCCAAGAAAAATATCAGAAAGGCAGAGAAGAAGAATGGTGAGAACAGTCAAGGACAATCCACAGACCACCTCCAAAGACCTGCAGCATCATCTTGCTGCAGATGGTGTCAATGTGCATCGGTCAACAATACAGCGCACGTTGCACAAGGAGAAGCTGTATGGGAGAGTGATGCGAAATAAGCCGTTTCTGCAAGCACGCCACAAACAGAGTCACCTGAGGTATGCAAAATCACATTTGAACAAACCAGTTACATTTTGGACAAAGGTCCTGTGGACTGATGAAACAAAGATTGAGTTGTTTGGTAATACAAAAAGGCATTATGCATGGAGGCAAAAAAACACGGCATTCCAAGAAAAGCACTGGAGGTTCCATCATGCTTTGGGGCTGTGTGGCCAATGCCGGCACCAGGAATCTTGTTAAAGTTGAGGGTCGCATGGATTCAACTCAGTATCAGCAGATTCTTGACAATAATGTGCAGGAATCAGTGACGAAGTTGAAGTTACGCAGGGGAAGGATATTTTAGCAAGACAATGATCCAGAACACCGCTCCAAATCTACTCAGGCATTCATGCAGAGGAACAATTACAATGTTCTGGAATGGCCATCCCAGTCCCCAGACCTGAATATCATTGAACATCTGTGGGATGATGTGAAGCGGCTGTCCATGCTCGGCGACCATCAAACTTAACTGAACTGGAATTGTTTTGTAAACAGGAATGGTCAAAAATACCTTCATCCAGGATCCAGGAACTCATTAACAGCTACAGGAAGCGACTAGAGGCTGTGATTTCTGCAAAAGGAGGAGCTACAAAATATTAATGTCACTTTTATGTTGAGGTGCCCATACTTTTGCACCGGTCAAATTTTGTTTAAATGCAGATTGCACATTTTCTGTTAGTACAATAAACCTCAATTCAATCCAGAAATATTACTCAGTCCATCAGTTATTAGATATATGAAACCGAAATAGCAAAAACCCAAATTGTTATAAAGAAAAAAGGTTAACATTAATAGGGGTGCCCAAACTTTTTCATATGACTGTATATATATATATATATATATATATATATATATATATATATATAAATGTACCAAATGTGAACAGGCACCAACCAAAAAACAACATAGCTACAAAAGCATATCCAGTGGCACTCAATAATATAAGGATACATCAGCATTTCATTACTGCTATAAGAATACTGGAGAAAGGAGAAACATGCATAGCTAATGTGAAAAATGAGTAAAAAGACATAGACATTGCGTTACTGCTTTGGAAATATTGACAAAAAGAGATTCTTTACTTATGTATTGGCCAATGCATGTGAGCCCGATGACCAACTGCAAGGTAATCTCATTATGTCGGGAGCCTAACTGTAAATGCCTCTATGTGCAATTATAATTATTTTGGCTATCTGGCTCACATGGATTGACCTAAGTTAAGAGAAGTTTTTTAAAGGTATATTTTTAACATTTTCTTAAATGCACATATTGAGGCTAAAAATTATTTTTGCAATTTGGTTTCATTAAACATCTTCCACCGTTTTGATTTTGAAGATTTTTTGTGTCCCTCCACAATTAACTTGATCTATGGTAGTAAACCAGCTGAGAGGAGCTCAGAAAAAGATAGACTGAAAAGTTACACACTCCTTGTCACATCATTATAAAGGCTGCCTGACAGATTCTCAGTTAACTCATTCTGCAGCCAACACAGAGGCACAGCAAGATCAGGAGGCAGTTGGTGCAACATTTTTAATTAAACCCAATTACAAAAATGATTGCTAGCCTCAATGCTACAGGCATTTTTGTTTCAGTCCAACAAAAATTGTCTCCAAAAGAAAACAAACTCAACATTAAAATTGTATCACCAATAAGGAGAAGTGGTGGAAGACAAGTCTGGAGAAGCTACAGCCATGGCAGATAAGTCCAGTTGCTCTGGATGGGTCTCTCTGAGTGATGGGCCTGGGGCCCCCACCCCCTCTGCCCCCCCTCACCTGAATAAAAATATATGTCAGAACTTTTGACTGGTAATCTAATATATAAAGCTGAGTGTATGTATATGTGTGTATGCATGTGTGTGTATGTGTGTGCATGTGTGTGTATGCATGTGTGTGTATGCATGTGTGCGTGTGTGTATGTATGTGAATGTGTGTGTATGCGTGTATATATATATATATATATATATATATATATATATATATATATGTGTGTGTATGTGTATGTGTGTATGTACTGTATGTATGTGTGTATATATACAGTATATATGTGTGTGTGTGTATGTGTGTGTATTCTGTGTGTGTGTGAGTGTATAGATGTATGTGTGTGTGTATGTGTGTGTGTACAGATGTATGTGTTAGTGTATATGTATATGTGTGTGCATGTGTGTATAGATGAATGTGTGAGTGTATGTGTGAGTGTGTGTATATGTGTGTGTGTGTGTGTGTGTATAGATGAATGTGTGAGTGTATGTGTGAGTGTGTGTATATGTGTGTGTGTGTGTGTGTGTATAGATGTATGTGTGAGTGTATGTGTGTATGTGTATATGTGTGTATGTGTGTGTATAGATGTATGTGTGAGTGTATGTGTAAGTGTATGTGTATATGTGTGTGTATGTGTGTGTATAGATGTATGTGTGAGTGTATGTGTAAGTGTATGTGTATATGTGTGTGTATGTGTGTGTATAGATGTATGTGTGAGTGTATGTGTAAGTGTATGTGTATATGTGTGTGTATGTGTGTGTATAGATGTATGTGTGAGTGTATGTGTAAGTGTATGTGTATATGTGTGTGTATGTGTGTGTGTATAGATGTATGTGTGAGTGTATGTGTGTATGTGTGTGTGTGTGTGTGTATTCTGTGTGTGTGTATAGATGTATGTGTGTGTATGTGTGAGTGTATGTGTGAGTGTATGTATGTATGTGTGTGTGTGTGTGTGTATGTCCGCTAAATGAATCCGCACTGTCGCATTTACAATCACAAAACTTTGCACAGATGCCTCATGGGACTCAGGGAACATCATAGACTATGTTATGAGGGAAAATTTAACCCCGTGCTGTACAGTTATTCGCTAAAAAACCTGCTTACTGTACTTTAAAGTGAATGGAGCTGGGAGCTACAGGTCATTAATGGCAGCTGTGATTGGTTGCTATAGGCAACAAAAGACATTGTTAGTATAAGAAGCTTCTGTGTGAGGTAATATGATGTCGGTGGAAAAACGGATAGAGAGAGAGACAGAGAGAAACAGAGAAAGAGAGAAATAGAGAGTATCAGACAGAGACAGACAGGGAAAGAGGGAGAGAGACAGAGAGGGAGACAGAGAGATACAGAGACACAGACAGAGACAGACAGAGAGACATAGAAAGAAACAGAGAGAGATAGAGAGAAACAGAGAGAGATAGAGATGGATAGAGTGAGAGACAGGGAAGACAGACAGAGAGAAAAAGACAGAGACAGACACAGTCAGACAAAGACAGACAGAGACAGACAGAGAGGGAGTGAGAGAGTGGGAGAGAGACAGTTAGAGACTTAGTTACCATCCCGGGCATCACCAGGTACCACGGCTAGCATATATATATTATAGTTCATTAGGTAAGTTGAATTCCCAAACCGTAGCTTGAGATGAGCAGCACGGACTGAAGGCGCTGGTGCAGTGCTGAGCAGTGAAAGCAATTTACAGAACAGCACCTGGAGCAGTGAGAAATAGCAGAGCTGGAGGATGGACTGATCTGATGTTTGAAACAGCAGAGTTGAATATGCTGAATGTCATCTTAGTTGTGTAATGGCAGAATTAGGTATGCTGGATAGCACCTTCATCATAGAACACCAGAACTGAGTATGCAGAGCCGCAGCTTGGAACTGCAAAACTGGGTAATATGGTATGGCAGATATGAATTTGTCAGTAGACTCACTTTGGGGAATATGCAGCAGAGCCCTGCAGTAAAGCAGAGCTCAGTTTGACAGTTTCACAGGTATTAAGTCCATAAATGCAGTAGAAATGCCAGACTACCTGAATACTCAGGCTGAGTGCAGCCACCTGAGCCGGCCTACTAAGCCTAGATGTGTGATATTAGAGGTGCTACCCCACGCGTATAGGACAGAGGGAGACGAGCACTGGGGAATGAGGACGCAGAGCTCGGCGCTGTAAGTAACATAAATATTGTATGTATATAGTTTAAATATTTTCCTTTTTTCGCTCATTTCTTTTTCATCCTCGTTTTGATGTCTTTATAGATTTTGCGGTTTGTCGGGATATCTGGGACGACCGACGTCAGAGCTTCATTCCCTGTTTGTAAACGCGGGAGGAGGATCGCGCTGTGTTTTGACAACACAGTTTCTATTGACCTGTCTATTGTGCCAAAAGCTATGTGCAGCGATTAGAGAGTCCTTATCTACACTTGGTTTCTAATGGCAACTGGCAGCGAGACGGTACGAGACAGAATGTCTGCCTTATGTCAGTTATGTAACGGGTGCGTCGCTGGGAAGACGTCGCTACTCGTCAGATGCGCATTGTTTCTACAGGACAGGGATGGCGGTCGTCATTGTAGAAGATTCTATCTCAATAACCTGGAAAATAAGCAACGCCATTCATAAAGATGGAAGAGGAAACATTGGTCCATTCAGCGAGAAATCCTGGACGGCGCTGCCCTGGTGTATGGATAACAGCAGGGGTGGAGGAGCACAGAACCATGGGGGAAGTAGGGTGTATCCAGAAAAAAAGATACAAAAGCTCGCAAAACTCATCAATGTGCCGGCAAAATCCAAAAATAAGTGCAAATCCACCGGGAAGAGTAGAAGTGAGCATGGACGGGCAACAGCTGGGGGCTGGAGAAAGTGGGCGAAAGACGGGGGTCACCCCTCATACACCGTAATGCTCACCACTGAGAATATTTGAGAGGAAATATCAATATATGTGATTGGGAAAGTGACTGATAATAATCATATCTATCATCTATCTATCAAATGCAAAGAAGCTTTATTACATGATTTTCCAAACCAAGTGTGCAATAGGGACTGTAGGAAGGATGGATGGGGGCACATCCAGGGTGGAGACTGTAGGAAGGATGGATGGGGGCACATCCAGGGTGGGGACTGTAGGAAGGATGGATGGGGGCACATCCAGGGTGGGGACTGTAGGAAGGATGGATGGGGGCACATCCAGGGTGGGGACTGTAGGAAGGATGGATGGGGCACATCCAGGGTGGGGACTGTAGGAAGGATGGATGGGGGCACATCCAGGGTGGGGACTGTAGGAAGGATGGATGGGGGCACATCCAGGGTGGAGACTGTAGGAAGGATGGATGGGGGCACATCCAGGGTGGGGACTGTAGGAAGGATGGATGGGGGCACATCCAGGGTGGGGACTGTAGGAAGGATGGATGGGGGCACATCCAGGGTGGGGACTGTAGGAAGGATGGATGGGGCACATGCAGGGTGGGGACTGTAGGAAGGATGGATGGGGGCACATCCAGGGTGGGGACTGTAGGAAGGATGGATGGGGGCACATCCAGGGTGGAGACTGTAGGAAGGATGGATGGGGGCACATCCAGGGTGGGGACTGTAGGAAGGATGGATGGGGGCACATCCAGGGTGGGGACTGTAGGAAGGATGGATGGGGGCACATCCAGGGTGGGGACTGTAGGAAGGATGGATGGGGGCACATCCAGGGTGGAGACTGTAGGAAGGATGGATGGGGGCACATCCAGGGTGGGGACTGTAGGAAGGATGGATGGGGGCACATCCAGGGTGGAGACTGTAGGAAGGATGGATGGGGGCACATCCAGGGTGGGGACTGTAGGAAGGATGGATGGGGGCACATCCAGGGTGGAGACTGTAGGAAGGATGGATGGGAGCACATCCAGGGTGGGGACTGTAGGAAGGATGGATGGAGCACATCCAGGGTGGAGACTGTAGGAAGGATGGATTGGGGCACATCCAGGGTGGGGACTGTAGGAAGGATGGATGGGGGCACATCCAGGGTGGGGACTGTAGGAAGGATGGATGGGAGCACATCCAGGGTGGAGACTGTAGGAAGGATGGATGGGGGCACATCCAGGGTGGGGACTGTAGGAAGGATGGATGAGGGCACATCCAGGGTGGAGACTGTAGGAAGGATGGATGGGGGCACATCCAGGGTGGGGACTGTAGGAATGATGGATGAGGGCACATCCAGGGTGGGGACTGTAGGAAGGATGGATGGGGGCACATCCAGGGTGGGGACTGTAGGAAGGATGGATGGGGGCACATCCAGGGTGGAGACTGTAGGAAGGATGGATGGGAGCACATCCAGGGTGGAGACTGTAGGAAGGATGGATGGGGGCACATCCAGGGTGGGGACTGTAGGAAGGATGGATGAGGGCACATCCAGGGTGGAGACTGTAGGAAGGATGGATGGGGGCACATCCAGGGTGGGGACTGTAGGAAGGATGGATGAGGGCACATCCAGGGTGGGGACTGTAGGAAGGATGGATGGGGGCACATCCAGGGTGGAGACTGTAGGAAGGATGGATGGGGGCACATCCAGGGTGGGGACTGTAGGAAGGATGGATGGGGGCACATCCAGGGTGGAGACTGTAGGAAGGATGGATGGGAGCACATCCAGGGTGGGGACTGTAGGAAGGATGGATGGAGCACATCCAGGGTGGAGACTGTAGGAAGGATGGATGGGGGCACATCCAGGGTGGGGACTGTAGGAAGGATGGATGGGGGCACATCCAGGGTGGGGACTGTAGGAAGGATGGATGGGAGCACATCCAGGGTGGAGACTGTAGGAAGGATGGATGGGGGCACATCCAGGGTGGGGACTGTAGGAAGGATGGATGAGGGCACATCCAGGGTGGAGACTGTAGGAAGGATGGATGGGGGCACATCCAGGGTGGGGACTGTAGGAATGATGGATGAGGGCACATCCAGGGTAGGGACTGTAGGAAGGATGGATGGGGCACATCCAGGGTGGGGACTGTAGGTAGGATGGATGGGGACACATCCAGGGTGGGGACTGTAGGGAGGATGGATGGGGGCACATCCAGGGTGGGGACTGTAGGAAGGATGGATGAGGCACATCCAGGGTGGGGACTGTAGGAAGGATGGATGGGGGCACATCCAGGGTAGGGACTGTAGGAAGGATGGATGGGGGCACATCCAGGGTGGGGACTGTAGGAAGGATGGATGGGGGTACATCCAGGGTGGGGACTGTAGGAAGGATGGATGGGTCACATCCAGGGTGGTGACTGTAGGAAGGATGGATGGGGGCACATCCAGGGTGGGGACTGTAGGAAGGATGGATGGGGGCACATTCAGGGTGGGGACTGTAGGAAGGATGGATGGGGGCACATGCAGGGTGGGGACTGTAGGAAGGATGGATGGGGGCACATCCAGGGTGGGGACTGTAGGAAGGATGGATGGGGGCACATCCAGGGCTAGGACTGTAGGAAGGATGGATGGGGGCACATCCAGGGTAGGGACTGTAGGAAGGATGGATGGGGGCACATCCAGGGTAGGGACTGTAGGAAGGATGGTTGGGGACACATTCAGGGTGGGGACTGTAGGAAGGATGGACGGGGGCACATCCAGGGTGAGGGCTGTAGGAAGGATGGATGGGAGCACATCCAGGGTGGGGAATGTAGGAAGGATGGGCGCACATCCAGGGTGGGGGCTGTAGGAAGGATGGATGGGGGCACATCCAGGGTGGGGACTGTAGGAAGGATGGATGGGAGCACATCCAGGGTGGGGACTGTAGGAAGGATGGATGGGGGCACATCCAGGGTGGGGAATGTAGGAAGGATGGGCGCACATCCAGGGTGGGGGCTGTAGGAAGGATGGATGGGGGCACATCCAGGGTGGGGACTGTAGGAAGGATGGATGGGGGCACATCCAGGGTGGGGACTGTAGGAAGGATGGATGGGGGCACATCCAGGGTGGAGACTGTAGGAAGGATGGATGGGGCACATCCAGGGGGAGGACTGTAGGAAGGATGGATGGGGCACATCCAGGGTGGAGACTGTAGGAAGGATGGATGGGGCACATCCAGGGTGGGGACTGTAAGAAGGATGGATGGGGGCACATCCAGGGTGGGGACTGTAGGAAGGATGGACGGGGGCACATCCAGGGTGGGGACTGTAGGATGGATGGATGGGGACACATCCAGGGTGGGGACTGTAGGAAGGATGGATGGGGGCACATGCAGGGTGGAGACTGTAGGAAGGATGGACGGGGGCACATCCAGGGTGGGGACTGTAGGAAGGATGGATGGGGGCACATGCAGGGTGGGGACTGTAGGAAGGATGGATGGGGGCACATCCAGGGTGGGGACTGTAGGAAGGATGGATGGGGGCACATCCAGGGCTAGGACTGTAGGAAGGATGGATGGGGGCACATCCAGGGTAGGGACTGTAGGAAGGATGGATGGGGGCACATCCAGGGTAGGGACTGTAGGAAGGATGGTTGGGGACACATTCAGGGTGGGGACTGTAGGAAGGATGGACGGGGGCACATCCAGGGTGGGGGCTGTAGGAAGGATGGATGGGAGCACATCCAGGGTGGGGAATGTAGGAAGGATGGGCGCACATCCAGGGTGGGGGCTGTAGGAAGGATGGATGGGGGCACATCCAGGGTGGGGACTGTAGGAAGGATGGATGGGAGCACATCCAGGGTGGGGACTGTAGGAAGGATGGATGGGGGCACATCCAGGGTGGGGAATGTAGGAAGGATGGGCGCACATCCAGGGTGGGGGCTGTAGGAAGGATGGATGGGGGCACATCCAGGGTGGGGACTGTAGGAAGGATGGATGGGGGCACATCCAGGGTGGGGACTGTAGGAAGGATGGATGGGGGCACATCCAGGGTGGAGACTGTAGGAAGGATGGATGGGGCACATCCAGGGGGAGGACTGTAGGAAGGATGGATGGGGCACATCCAGGGTGGAGACTGTAGGAAGGATGGATGGGGCACATCCAGGGTGGGGACTGTAGGAAGGATGGATGGGGGCACATCCAGGGTGGGGACTGTAGGAAGGATGGACGGGGGCACATCCAGGGTGGGGACTGTAGGATGGATGGATGGGGACACATCCAGGGTGGGGACTGTAGGAAGGATGGATGGGGGCACATGCAGGGTGGAGACTGTAGGAAGGATGGACGGGGGCACATCCAGGGTGGGGACTGTAGGAAGGATGGATGGGGCACATCCAGGGTGGAGACTGTAGGAAGGATGGATGGGGGCACATCCAGGGTGGGGGCTGTAGGAAGGATGGGGGCACATCCAGGGTGGGGGCTGTAGGAAGGATGGGGGCACATCCAGGGTGGGGACTGTAGGAAGGATGGATGGGGCACATCCAGGGTGGGGGCTGTAGGAAGGATGGGGGCACATCCAGGGTGGGGACTGTAGGAAGGATGGATGGGGGCACATCCAGGGTAGGGACTGTAGGAAGGATGGATGGGGGCACATCCAGGGGGAGGACTGTAGGAAGGATGGATGGGGCACATCCAGGGGGAGGACTGTAGGAAGGATGGATGGGGCACATCCAGGGGGAGGACTGTAGGAAGGATGGACGGGGGCACATCCAGGGGGAGGACTGTAGGAAGGATGGATGGGGCACATCCAGGGTGGGGGCTGTAGGAAGGATGGGGGCACATCCAGGGTGGGGACTGTAGGAAGGATGGGGGCACATCCAGGGTGGGGACTGTAGGAAGTATGGATGGGGGCACATCCAGGGTGGGGACTGTAGGAAGTATGGATGGGGGCACATCCAGGGTGGGGTCTATGGAAGTCCATGGCTTATCATGTTCCCTGCTCTCTATGACATGCTGTCACATACCGCGCTGCTATCTCCACTGCGCTCTCTTCTTCCCCCAGCAGGATATATGTTTTCTATTTCTCCTTCATGGAACTGATATCCTGGAGGAAATAGGAGAGTCTCCTGAAGTGAGTGTCCCTCACTGCTGAGTATTTGGTGCAGTGTAGCAGGAAGGGGGTCTCATCCTCAGGGTTACAATGGTGGCATAGTCTATCCTCCCTTTGCTTGTAGCTCTGTCTGTGTTGGACAGATTCGATGGCCGGACTGTGGCCACTGGGTCTATACCAGCTCAGGTTTCTCAGGGTCTGGGGCCGGTGTGTAGTCTCTCTGTAGACTCTGGTACATGGTGATGATATCATTCCTCCAGTCACTGACACCTCTCCTGGCCCTTGTCTTCCACCTTCCTGATTCTGGCTGCTGTCAGGCTGCAGGGATTGGTCATTTTCTCCAGTTGTGTTTTCGTGAGCTGTTCTGGGGTCCTAGTTCATCTGGACCACCTACATGTATTAGGGCTTTATGGTGATGCACCTACATCCATGTCTTTACAGGATTGTGAATAAAAAGTTTTTTTATGGGATGGTGAGTGCTGCCTATTTTTCCTTCTTTTCACTTTGTTAAAATATCAGAATATTGGCGTGACAAAATATTCTGCATCTTTATATTTGCAAAAATAATAATGTTTCAATGTACTGAAACTTTTATGCATTAATTATATTTATCAGTAAAAGGAAAACTTTTATATCAAAGAAAAAAAATTTATTGTGAGATTTGAATTCAGGAGGTGAGAACCGATAAAGGGTATATTCGGGACGTTACAAAAAAAATGTTCTCAAGCACTAACAGGCAGGTAGTTGCTACCTACCTGCCTATTGTGGTGGGTGCAGTTCTTCGTCAGCACAGAGGGGTCACAGACCACTTCATTGTCACGGGGTATGTAATGATAGGACAGGAGCCCCTAGGCTGGCTCTCAGACTTGAGACCCTGCACTGACCCTTACTTCGGAGGTAGGCTTGATGGTAGTAAGGTCCGAGCCCTCAGCGTGACCCTAACTCATGTCCAAACCCTGATCTTACTCCCCCTCTCCCCCACCCTTGGTGCGGGCCGGAAAACACAATAACAAAAGCCCACAAAATGACACGGACAAGGGAGAACGGAGACTCACACATGCAGCACACATAACACACAGGAGAGAAAATTTGTGTACAGGGGAGCCACGAAAAAGGAAGGAAGTAAAACACAACTGGGGAATGTTCATACCATTTAAAAGCGCAACACAGATCACCATAAACAGTATCACCACCAAGACTGCGATCGGTGGAGCTTATGCTGAAGCTATCATCAGCACCTACTGGAAGGAAGCCATGCTTTAAATAGGGAGGAGACAGCTGCACCTGACAATAAGCAACCTGAGCTTTTAGGTCCTGCTTCCCTGTCTGCAGGAGTTAACTCTTGCAAAGCTGAAGACCAGAGAACATGAACCAGCCGATGCCCGGCTCTGGTGGAACAATCCAGAATCCTCAGGTTGCTTGTCAGAATCGGTAGTGTGAACAGTGTCTGATGACTCCGTGCCACCAGGTGCGTGCAGAGCTGGACATCGCATGACATTCAGCCAGCGATTCTGCAGCTTCCACTGATGTCACGTTAATAGAGCGATGGCTTCTCATCCGCTCAGCTCTGTAGACGGGGAGGGACATTATCATTGATTCGGACCTGACTCTGGCCTCAATGTCTCATACGGATTGTCCCCCTCTAGATGCATGGTGATACAAAGTGGCCTGATCTACATTGCGGTGGCCACATGCACAAGACTTATATTTTTCTGTCTTTTCCTCCTTTTCATTTTTTTGTTAATCTTTCTAATGCTGTTGGAAATATTGTAAAAAAAAATGAAATACTTTTCAAAAACCTCGTCCTCCTCATTGTGTCTCTCCCCTCCGGAGTTTTTCCTTGGTTCCCGTTAAAGGTATTTAACTTTCACAGCGGGGAACCGGCAGTTCCCCTTCTGGTAATTCAGCAAAGCGTCTTTTGTAGTGTCAAGGTTAACAATCCCATAATGAAAAAGAGAAGTAAAAATGGATTTCCATCATAAGAGGCAGAGATTTGTGCAGGGGTCTCGTGGGTCTGGGGTTGCGGGCAGTGTGCAGCGCGGGTGCACCGGCTCCTCTTTAAGGATAACTTAATGATAAGTGATTTGCGGCTTTGTTGTCTTCCCTAGGACGATACGCTGTATCCTCCTGGACTTGCTTCAATGCGAAAGTTCAATATTTTCCTCCCTCTGATATTAAGCTTTGCCTTAAAGGGCTGTAGTTAAATGAATACGTCTGTAAAGGTTTTCACACTTACTGATAAATCTGATTTTTTCTCGCAGAGAAAAGAGGAACAAATCGATTCTTAACCAATCAAATTCGTTTAGAATTTTTTAAAAATTCAAGGATTCAGGTAAATACAAATTTTGGGTGATTTGCTTCCCCGAATACAGTAAGATGACAGCTCCATGATTGTCATTATTCTCCATTACGGGGACAGGGGGTTGCAAGTAATGAACTCTTGTTCTCTCCTCTCTTTAGTCCATCCCGTACCTGCCGCACCCTGCCTAGGCCACTTTAACCTTGGGTGTAGTCTGGACAGGGGGTAATCTGGCCTGTTACACCGTGTGACCACTGCCAGGGACCACAGACTCAGGATGGCTGTGACGAACAGACTAGAGGCTAGCGCCCACTAAGCAGGATCCCGAGTACCCAAAAACCTTTAACCCCTGCACAGGGATCTAGAATTACTGCAGGGTCCAGGAGGTCACTGCCTATGGAAGGCTGCAGTCCAGAGGAGAGTAGTCGTCAGACAGGGTCACACCAGGAGGTATAAAAAAGGGACAAAATCGGCAGGCAAGAGAATAGTCAGAAAATCAGGCTAAGGTCAAACTGGAGATAGCGGTGAAGTCCAAAAAACAGCAGGCAGGAGATTGGTCAGTGAACAGGCAGAGGTCAAAACACAGGGATCAATATACAGAGCAGGGTGTGAACTAGAGACAAGCATGTACCTAGTCTATATCTGGTGGTGACCAGCAGACTGGAGGAGGAATAAGAAGGATGTTATGCCTTCCCATTGACCCTAGCAGAAAGATGGTAACTTCAGCTGGAAGGCATACACCACCACAGTCAGCCAGTGTTACTTCACGTCCTAGTGAAAGCCAGCTTAGTGGATGGGCGGAGCCTGCACCTACCAGAGACACTGACTCCTTCCCCATCACCAATACTGCCACGGCGGAAATACGGCAGTGTCTGGTGATCGAGCAGAAGGTGCAGGAGTGGACTCTAGTGTAGACATGACACACTGGTTCTCTTCCATGGCTGTTCACATGTGTTTTGGTCCCCGGCTCCTGCCAAGGTTCCTAAACCCCAAGCTCTGCCCGGGTGTTTCCTGGTACTCAACCTAGGATGTGCATAAGAGCTCTCCCCACCTCTTAAAGGGGCGGCAGCGTGCACACCTTTAAAAGGTGTCCCCAGCCTATTGCTGAGAGGCACCAGGTACTTAATGCACCCTCCCCTTTTGGGCAGGACCTGAGCAATTCATTAGGTTTCTAACCTAGTCCTGTCGTGTTGGTCCAGTCTGTTGCTCTGGTCTACCTATATCCAGCACCAGCCTGTAACCAGTTCTGTGCCTGATAAGTTCCTGAACCTGTTCAAGCCGGTGTTCCAGTACCAGACCTGTTCAGTGTTACTGGACCCATCTAGCCTGCTTTCCTGTTCATGTTCCTGGACCGGTTTTCTTTGTTTCCCTAAGTCCTGCTACCAGTCTGAATCCTGCTAGCCCATTCCTGGGTCATGCCTGATGACCTGTGCCAGTAGTTAACGACCGTGCCAGTGTCCTCTAGTATTTGATGTCCTGTGCCAGTACTTGATGTCCTGTGCCTAATGACCTGTGCCAATGTAACGGGGTGCCGCGGGGGTTGCAGTCGTGGCCCCTTTGCGTGACAGGCTAACCCCCGGCCCCGCCGTCACTATTGGGACAGGGGATTGTTTTGTGGGGCAGAGTGTGGATGAAGGAAGCACGTTGACAGACGCAGGAAGATTCTGCAGGCGGGCATCAGTTGAACCAAACGGCATTTTATTGCACATAGTTTCACAACAGGCTCAATGCACGAATCTTGTAACAAGCAATCACAATTCCTGCCGGGAAAACAACTGCTCCTGTCTTCTCTTCTCAGAGGACCTTGCCCGGCTACTTCTAGTCTCCTTCACCTGGGCTCCCGCTCCGGCTACCACAGATTTGACCCACACAACTCTGCTTCACCGACTAGGGCGGGCTTTGCACGCTGCGACATCAGTAACAATGTGTTACCGATGCTGCAGCGATAGTCCCGCCCCCGTCGCACGTGCAATATCTAGTGAAAGCTGCCGTAGCGATTATTATCGCTACGGCAGTTTCACACGCACATACCTGCCGTACGACGTCCCTCTGGCCGGCGACCCGCCTCCTTCCTAAGGGAGCGGGTCGTGCGGCGTCACAGCGACGTCACACGGCAGGCGGCCAATTGAAGTGGAGGGGCGGACCGTCCTTCTCATTGCAGCCGGCGGCAGGTAAGGTGAAGTTCCTCGCTCCTGCGGCTTCATACACAGCGATGTGTGCTGCCGCAGGAGCGAGGAACAACATCGTACCTGTCGCTGCACCGGCATTATGGAAATGTCGGAGGCTGCAGCGATGATACGATAACGACGCTTTTGCGCTCGTTCATCGTATCAAAAAGGATTTGCACGTTGCGATATCGACTGCGACGCCGGATGTGCGTTACTTTCGATTTGACCCCACCGACATCGCACGTGCAATGTCGCAACGTGCAAAGCCGCCCTAGGACACTTTCTTTCTCCTTTCTTTTGCTAGCTGCCACCATAGCTCCCACACTCTGCCCCCGTTGCTCTTGCTCCCCCGTCCCGGAATCAACTGCCTCAAACTTTTTCCCTTACAGCACTCTCTCTCCCTCCCCTAAGCTGCCGGCTCCTCCTCTCTCCTGCACTGTTTCTATGGGGACAGCCGTCCCACCAGGCCACTAGGGGGAAACCCAATAATACAGTAAAAACACAATTTATCATTAACATTAATATTAACAGCTTAATCTACCCCCAGCGTGGGGTATCTTCAGGGGGAAAACTGCGCCTCCTTGTAAGGGGTCCGTCCCACCCCTTACACCAGTACCTTGCAATTCCTGCCATCCTGTTCACAGTACACATCCTGTATCAGAACTATCTGACTCCTAGTACCTATACTGTCTGTGGCTCCATTCCAGTCCTGCTCCACTCAGTTGCTACAGTCCAGGACACTGCACTCGGAGTGGCACTTGGCGTCTACCGGCAGCCAAGTTCAACCTCACTATCAGGGGCTCTGGTGAACACCTGGTAGGCGCTTAGTTAAGTCCCTCTCACATAAGGGTAAGTCCGGACCCCCCTGTGGTCCAGTGGGTCCACTCCCACTCGAATCCATAAGCGTTACACCCTCCCTGTTGCTTCTTCCTCTCTTAGTCTTCTGGAAGAGAGATTAAGTAGCCAAAAGCTACTAGGAGGCAGGAACCCAAGAGAAGACCGCCTTGAGACTGGTTGAGGATCTGGATGGACTTTCATGAGTTTCAATTGATGTAAGGTTGTCTGAGTTGAGTGAGAATGATAAAATTTCGGAACGAAAACTGCGACAGTGATCGGTGGAGCCAGATAGTGGCACAAGCCCAGGTGCACCATTGACCTTGGAGTGGGAGAAAGATACTTATGTGTTTTCTGAATCGTTGTAATGCTATGTGCGCACGTTGCGTACAAGCCCTGCAGAAATTTCTGCAGCGATCTGAAGAGCACATGTGCGCTTTAGATCGCTGCAGAAATGTCCGTAGTGAGCGCCGATTCCATGCGCTCTGCCTGCAGCTCCTGCCATAGACAGAGCAGGAGCTGCCGGCAAAGCGCAGGAAAGAAGTGACATGTCACTTCTTTTTGCGCAGCGATTCGGCAGTAGCCGAAGCGCTGCGCTCTTAAACGCCACGTGCGCACGGCCCCTGCACAGTCTCCATAGACTGTGCAGGGGACACAGGACGCATGCAGTTACGCTGCGCTACAAAGCGCAGCGTAACTGCATGTTTTTACGCGACGTGCGCACATAGCCTAAGTCTTATACCTCCATGTTGGAAGACTGGTAAATAAATGTTTTTTTTTCAGTTTTATTGGGGAGCTGGTGCTTCGACATACTACATGGGGCTTGGGTATACATTGGCCTGGGCCTTCTTACAAATCCATGGCTGAATAATTATCACCAAATCCACCATCTGCTGCGTGGACTCATCTGTTGGTGTTCACATTATGATTATGCTTTGCATTGTCCGCACAGTGTTGTGTTTGGAAGGCAGAAGCGGGACATGCTGGGATTTGTAGTTTGGGAGTCAGGACCGCAGTATAAAGTTCCTAATACTACAGAAGAATGTGAGACTTTGGATCTTTAATCCCTTTAATGTTATCGATCATTTTGATTCTGTTTCCAGAGCCATTATTTGGTAACATTTTGCATTTAGAAGTCAAGTTATATCGATTTTTAAGCAGGATAGTTACAACATTTTTCAAAATATTTCCAAAAGACAGCTGGTGTTTTATTTCTGTCACGGTCGTCTCCTTGTTTTTTAGGGACTAGTGACAGCTTTAGGACTGGAGCCTCTCATTTCCATCTGGGTCTCTATATTTAACCCCATCACGACAGCCTTACGGAGATAAACGGCGGCAGAATCGGGTCCTTATTCTGATCTGCCGTTTATAAACGGCGGTCAGAAAAAGGTAAATAGCGCCCCCCAGCGTCAGAAAATCTCCGGGGTTTCAGCTACCGAGGGTAGCTGAGACCCTGGAGATCATGATTCGGGACGGTCACATGATCGCCGTTACACACGGTGTAACAACGATCACATATAAGAAAATATAATCGTTGCTGAAAATGCTTTTTCTCCCATCTGACATGATCAATCATGTTAGATGGGAGAAAAATGTTCTCCCAAGACCCCCTCTGGTCCCCCGGTGCTGGCACGGTTCTCCACGCCCCCCCCCCCCCGACCCCCACCATGTTTTCAGCCTCCAAAATGGCGACCGCCAGCTCTGTGAGGCCGCCGAGAAGTGTCACAATCTGGTGATCTCTTTCACATCTGAGAGAGATCACCAGATTGTGACATAAGTAAAAGCTCACCCAGTCCCCTCCGGTCCTTCCCCGGTGCTGGCACAGTCCCACACGGCCCCCCCTCCATGGTTTCAGCCTCCAAAATGGCGACCACCAGCTCTGTGCGGCCGCCGAGAAGTGTCACAATCTGGTGATCTCTTTCACATCTGAGAGAGATCACCAGATTGTGACATGAGAAAATGCTCACCCGGTCCCCTCCGGTCCTTCCCCGGTGCTGGTGTGACGCCCTGGGAAAGCCAGGGGTCACAGGTCACAACAACATACACACACACCCCACATTCCCTGCAGGTACACCAGCTAACCTACAAATCCTTGTTGCCTTCCTCCAGGGGCTGGTGTCCACACCAGGGGGTGGAGCCAGGCGGTTGGTGTCCGCCCACCTAGGAGGTCACAGCCCTGGAGGCAGGGAGTACCAGGCAGTTGAGCCCAGGCAGGGCAAGTGTGAAGTCTAGCTGAGGGCTAGAGCGGAGTAACGAACCAAGTGAAAGGAGAAACAACAGAGTGTAGCTCAGGAGGGAGCTAGAGTGAAGTGAAACAGCAGTGAAGTGACAGAAAGCCTGAAGTTGGTCTGTGGCTGTGTGCCCAGACGGAGTCAGCAAGGTCAGCAGACGGCGGTGAAGGTCTGCAGTGGGACTGTCTGGAGGTTACTGGAAGGACCCCGTTGGCTGTGTGCCCGGTGGTCTGGAGCGGATACAAAGGGCAGTCAGCACCAGAGCAGGGGCTTTTCGGATCCCAGCAAGGCTTGGAGTCACTGTAAATTGCTAAATCCGTTAGTGAAGGGGACGTAGATCTCCCAACAAGCAAGTCCTGATTGACGGCAAAGGTCCAACCACAACGGGGAAACACCGCCACCGCCAAGGCACCAGTTTCCCAGGGCCGGCGCCTGCGGGCAAAGTGTGGAGCTCCTCCGGCCCAGATTGCAGTCGGGGAGCGGGTAACCGGTGGGAATCCATCGCTACCAAACAAACATTTCAAAGGTGCAGGGAAGAGACCGTCACCGCTAACTGCAGGGAACCGCAGCACCGTGAACCATCCGAGGGACCCGTCCAACCAGCCGTTTGTTTACCGAGAACTGTGTCGTGTTTACTGGCTGAGTGAGTACCTTCGTGCCGCAAGGCACAGCGCTGCCCCTGCGCCCCTGCACCCCACTGGGCCCCGGGATCACCAACCCCTACCCACGGAGGGACAACACAACAACTGGCTGCTCCGCCTCACCATCCACGGGACCTCCACATAGAGCAGCGGTGGTGTACACTCAATCACCACAACCGTGGGTGGCGTCACGGACATTATCCCAACACCCCAAACCCCCCTTTCACTCACGGGCGAGGAGCGCCGCTAGAGAAACCCCCGGGATCCGGCCCACGGCTCGAGCCACCACTGAGCAGCCGCCGGACCCGAGCAGAAGGGGTGAGCGCGGTGTGCTGACACCCTCCTCCCCGCCCGCGACACTGGCACAGTCCCACACGGCCCCCCCTCCATGGTTTCAGCCTCCAAAATGGCGACCACCAGCTCTGTGCGGCCGCCGAGAAGTGTCACAATCTGGTGATCTCTTTCACATCTGAGAGAGATCACCAGATTGTGACATGAGTAAATGCTCACCCGGTCCCCTCCGGTCCGTCCCTGGTGCTGGCACAGTCCCACACGGACCCCCCACCATGTTTTCAGCCTCTAAAATGGTGACCGCCAGCTCTGTGCGGCCGCCGAGAAGTGTCACAATCTGGTGATCTCTTTCACATCTGAGAGAGATCACCAGATTGTGACATAAGTAAAAGCTCACTCGGTCCCCTCCGGTCCTTCCCCGATGCTGGCACGGTCCCACACGGCCCCCCCACCATGTTTTCAGCCTCTAAAATGACGACCGCCAGCTCTGTGCGGCCGCCGAGAAGTGTCACAATCTGGTGATCTCTTTCACATCTGAGAGAGATCACCAGATTGTGACATGAGTAAATGCTCACCCGGTCCCCTCTGGTCCTTCCCCGATGCTGGCACAGTCCCACACGGACCCCCCACCATGTTTTCAGCCTCTAAAATGGTGACCGCCAGCTCTCTGCGGCCGCCGAGAAGTGTCACAATCTGGTGATCTCTTTCACATCTGAGAGAGATCACCAGATTGTGACATAAGTAAAAGCTCACCCGGTCCCCTCCGGTCCTTCCCCGGTGCTGGCACGGTCCCACACGGCCCCCCCACCATGTTTTCAGCCTCTAAAATGGCGACCGCCAGCTCTGTGCGGCCGCCGAGAAGTGTCACAATCTGGTGATCTCTTTCACATCTGAGAGAGATCACCGGATTGTGACATGAGAAAAAGCTCACCCGGTCCCCTCCAGTCCTTCCCCGGTGCCCAAGTACCGTCAATGCCCCCTCCCCCATTCTCCTCCAGCTTGTCTAATAGCGGGCGCATGCGACCGCTGCAATCAGCTTCTTCTGTCCCATCTAACGTGCTCAAACATGTCAGATGGGTCAGAAGTGTGCTCCCCCGGTCCCCTCCGGTTTCCCCTGGTACCTCAATAAAATTACAAGTCCCCCGTGGCCCCCCTTCTTCTCTCCTGCTCCAAAATGGCGGGCGGAGGAGGGGACGCTGCGCTCACCCACTGCTCGGGTCCGGCTGCTGCTGCTGCTGCTCGGTGGTGGCTCGAGCGGTGGGCCGGATCCCGGGGACTCGAGCGGCGTTCCTCGCCCGTGAGTGAAAGGGGGGATGTTGGTGGTTTAGGGATATTGTCCGTGACGCCACCCACGGTTGTGGTGAGGTTGTGACACCACTGCTGCTCTGGACGCGGATCCCGGGAGCGATGACAGGGAGCAGCTTGGATGTTGGTTCTCCCCTCCGTGGGTAGGGGGTTGGTTGTCCCGGGGCCCGGTGATGGGGTAGGGATGGTTGTCAGGCGGGTTACGGGGCCTGGTGAGGTGCAGGGTCGCGGGGGCAGCGCTGTGCCGCACGGCACGGTGGTACTCACTCAGCCAATGATGAATACAAAGTCTCCGGTAAAACAAACGGCTGGATGGACGGGTCCCACAGACGGCTGCGGTGTTTCTCCTCCCGGTAGGTTGATGGTGACTGCCTTTCCCTGCACCTGTGTTGTGTTCACGGTTCCAAAGGCTTCCCACCGGTAACCCGCTCCCCAGCTTGGATGGGTCCTGAAGGAGCCCCTTTTGCCCGCAGGCTCTGGCCCTGGGAACTGTAGCCTTGGCGGTGACTGTGTTTCCCTTCACGGTTTGAGCGGTTGCCTTCAATCGGGTCTTGACTGCTGGGAAACCCCGAAGGTTCCCTTCGCTAACGGATTTGACCGGTTTTACGGCGACTCCAAGCCTGGTTGGGGTCCGTAGGCCCTGCCGAATGGTGCTGGCTTCTCTTTGCTCCCCGATCCGGTACCGCCGGGCCACCGCCCGTCCACGGTCCTTATGGTTTACTCCGATTAGCCTCTCCTGCAGACGTTCACCTCCGTCTGCCAACCTTGCTGTTTGTGCCCGGGCCACGCACCCGGACACGGTCAGTCTCCTCTACTGCCACTTCACTCTCCAAAACTAATCTCTAACTGACTCCTTTTCCCGCCTCCAGGACTGTGAACTTCTCGGTGGGCGTGACCAACCGCCTGGCCCACCCCCTGGTGTGGACATCAGCCCCTGGAGGAAGGCAACAAGGATTTTGTGTTTGACCTAGATGTGCCTAACCGGGGTGGGGGGTGTGCAGGTGTAGTTCCTGTGACGTCCTGGCTTGCCCAGGGCGCCACACATGTGCAGTGTTTCCACAAAAATCTGCCTCCTCCACATAGCAACCAGTTTCATTGGCTGCTGGCATTTTATCACTGTGATAGATCCTATCAAAGTGATAAAATACCCAAAATATTTACGGAAATGGCAGCATTTGGGTCTGCCTCCCTCTTCTCTCTCTTGTAGTTGATCTGGGAGAGAACAGAGAGAGAGACTACATCTGCTGCTGCTTCTTGTCAAAAAAAAAGAATAGTTTATCATAAATTCAGCAAATATCCTCACCCCAAATATCCTCACCCCAAATATCCTCTCCCCAAATATCCTCACCCCAAATATCCTCACCCCAAATATCCTCACCCCAAATATCCTCACCCCAAATATCCTCTCCCCAAATATCCTCACCCCAAATATCCTCACCCCAAATATCCTCTCCCCAAATATCCTCACCACCTCTTTCAGCATTCCCCTTAGTTAGAATTTTTAATTTTCTATTTTAGATCAGGGTTAGGGTTAGTGTTAGGGTTAAAAAAAAAACAAAAAAAAATTGTATTTTTTCTTTTTCAGAACATTCACTGCTGAGCAGGTATACACGCTGCTTGCCGCCAGCAGTTCAGGCTCAGATACAGAGTCTGCCTCTGAAATCGAGGGATTTTAGGATAGTGACTGAGTGAGTCATCAGTCGCCACTGCTGGAGCTTCGGCGGCTGGCCCTGTCACTGCTGGAGCTTCAGCGGCAGGCCCAAGTACTGCGGTCCCACCTGAACTATGGTATCCCAACGAATCATTTTCCCCCCAAATTTCCCCTTTCATAAGTGTGGCGCCCCAGGACCTGGTCGCCACAACAGCATTGCCCTCCCAAAGGGTTAATGCTGAGCCTGGGAGTAATTGGGAGATCTATTGGCCAGTAAGTTAACACCCAACACAGTTCTCCCTCCGGCCAGCAGGGGGAGCTCTGAACCTGGAACTTCAGGGAGCATTCCTTAAGTTTGGATGAAGGGAGGAAGTAGTGGTTAGTCTGGAGACAGGAGTGAAAGAGGACAGACGGAGAGTAGTGCTGCCTTGTGGAATTGGGGCCTAGAGCTGGAATAGCTTGGCCCAGTGAAGCAAGAGGTGCAGAGAGGCACAGAGGAGACTCGGACATCGGAGTCTGTGGTTGCCAGGGTTATAAAATCCTTCCCTGGTGGCTGAATCCGGAGGGCAGGAGAGCTGCAAGCCCCTGGCCCAGAAGCAAACTGAGGGTACAGCTGCATCCCAAGGGCCTGGTGTGGACTCCAGCAGAGAAGCACCAGAGAGGGCCTGCGCAGTCTACCCCACAGAAAAAGGGGCGAACCACCGGTCCCAGCAGCAAGAGGGCAATTGCTAACCCAAAGTGCAGTGTCCTAAACAGCAAAGAAAGATTAAGGAGTAGGCCTCATACTCAACTGGCCAAAGATCACCCCAGGCACTTCCAGGCCGGCCGGACCATCTTTACCATCTGTGACGGTCTCCCTGGACTAAACTTCTGCCGAGTAAAAGAGGAGAAGGTAAAGAGACTACTGTTTGTGCCTGTTTCTTTCATTGCTTGTCGGCCCTGCACCGTGCTAGTCACACAACACCATAGACTTCCACAAGCACCAACTGTGTCCCGGGGCACCGCTCCACCTGTGGGGAGTAGTACCACCATTGCTGCCACTTCATCACCCCGGAGGCCTTACACAGCAGCGGCGGCTTAATAGCCGCATACCACAGGTGGAGTCACGAACACAAACTTAAAGTCATCAGCCACATATTCTACTGACACCCACCAGGGCCACGGAGCCGGGCCCAGCCACCACTGACTACCACCGGACTAGTCCGGCCCGGCACCGGGTGTCCCATAGCCCTGGGGTGGGCGAGTTATAAGCAGCCCCTGGAATCAAAATAAACATAACCAATTTTGCCCCCTTTGATTTTTTCAAAATCTTTATAAACCAAGATGTACTACTACTAGACCTTATTGTCCAACAAACCAATTTGTATGGCCATCAATATTGCTCCCAAAACCCCAACTCCATCCATTCCCGCTCTTGGATCCCCACAACCGTCTCAGAAATAAAAAAAATTTTAGGCCTTACCCTCAACATTGGTTTAGTAAAAAAAAAACACTCTCCGCTAGTACTGGGCTACTAAAAGTGTCCACAGCACCCCTGTGTTTGCAGCCGTAATGCCCCGATCCCGATATGAGACCCTTTTACGATTCTTGCATTTTAGTAATAATGCCCAAGCCCCCCAAAAAAATGACCCAAACTATGACCGCCTTCATAAATTGAGAGCCCTAAAAGCTTCCTTTCTAAATTCATACACCCCTGAAAAAAATGTTTCTGTAGACGTGTCCCTTATGAGTTACAAGGGCCGTCTGTCTTTCTGCCAATTTATACCCTCCAAACGTGCCAGATATGGTATAAAATTATATAAAATGTGCGAAAGCACAATCGGGTACACATGCACCTTTCTAATATACGAAGGTAGGGACCGCCAAATTAATCCCCCAAACTGCCCCCAGACAATTGGCATCCCAGGCAAAATTGTCTGGGAGCTAATGACCCCATTTTTACAGCAAGGATACCATGTGTACACAGATAATTATTACACCAGTATCCCCCTTTATAAATCCCTCCATGCTGCAAACACAGGGGCCTGTGGCACAATCCGTAAAAACAGAGTTGGTCTACCGTCACAGTTGGTGTCCAGACGTCTGGAGAAGGGTGCGTCCTGCTCACTGGCAAGTGACCATCTTCTTGCCATGGAGAGATCGCAAGGACGTATTCATGCTCACCACCCTGCACGCGGGCACCACTGTGACGGTCAGAGACAGGGGCACCACCAGGGACAAAGAGAAGCCAGTCTGTGTTGCAGACTATAACAAATACATGGGAGGCGTAGATCTGTCGGACCAGGTGCTTCAGCCTTATCTGGTCAAGCGGAAGACAAGGGCCTGGTATAAGAAGGTAGCAATCTACCTGATCCAAATAGCTACTTATAATAGTTTTGTGCTCTATAAAAAATCGCAAGGACCACTTGCCTTCCTCCAATATCAGGAGACAATTATTGAGCATCTCATTTTTGACTCGTAGGCACAGGAGGAAGCCTTCCAGTCGGAGGATGTGCGAAGACTGTCGAAGCGCCATTTTATTCACCCCATCCCTTCCACTCCCACCAACAACCGTCCTCAAAAAAGATGTCGGGTTTGTAGCAAACACGGCAGTAGGAGAGATTCTCGCTACTACTGCCCCATGTGCCCGTCCCAACCAGGCCTTTGTCTCTCCCCCTGTTTTGAGACCTTCCACACAACTAACCATTACTGAATTGCCATCACTTCCCCAAAGTTGTATAATTTTATTTTTTTTCACATAATTGATATTTTTGGTTCATTGGACCCCAGCAGAGATTCTATTGTTACGTGTCAAATAAAAATTACTATTTTCATCAGAAAAACACATTTTACCCCATTTCACAAATAATTCCAGGACACAATCATCCCATCCCAAACTATTATTCAGACAAATCCTCGTCCACATGCCCACGTCTGCATACTCCAGAATGTGGACCCCACTAACGTTCTTGAAAAGTCTGATCATTTGACAACTTCCCAGGACTCGGTCACTCACAAACATTTTATTTTACCATTTATCTTAGTTTGACGGTATTACGACTGTCATGCTACACAAAACTTGTCTTTGCATTTATATTACTTCTTTATCTTGGTGATATGGGCACGATCATTTTATTGGAGGATCTCTAATAATGAGGCTGTTCCATATTCATACGCTATGGGCTATACTGTATGGTTCTTGCCGAACCTCCTGGACAGGCCATAACTTTTAGCATTCTGTAGGATATTGGTTATTTTGTGCACATAGCGGTTCCTACCTTGGCGGGCAGAAACCTGTTATGATGTACCACGTCGCTTGGCACATTCATCCCTCCTATAGGGATTGATGGGGCTAGGAAGACGTATGACCAGTCTCTTTGAAAAATAAACCTGTCCTTCTTGCCCCGCTGGTGTTCATTCATCTTTGGAACAGACTCAGGTTTGCCACATAGTGGCTGCTTATTCCTCCATATTTTGCCCTTCACTCTTTTCTTCCACACTTTTATTCCTGCTACAATAGCAATTACGAAATAACTGTTTTCTTAGCAAGACCAAGTTTTATAATCAACAAATATGTTTTTAGAGGCATGCCGCCCTTTGTGAGGAATAACTCCTGGAAAGATTTTCTTGTTTGATAGCTCAATGTCTCTGTAAGCCTTGAATGGGTCCTGGAATTCCATCAGTTTTACCCTGAAGACCAAATGGTGCACCATCTATTATAGGCACATGCATGCGTTGCATCAACTGCATACAAAATGGTGGTGACAAACTAGTCACTACCATCATTAGATACAGTGCCTACAAGTAGTCTTCAACCCCCTGCAGATTTAGCAGGTCTGATAAGATGCAAATAAGTTAGAGCCTGCAAACTTCAAACAAGAGCAGGATTTATTAACAGATGCATAAATCTTACAAACCAACAAGTTATGTTGCTCAGTTAAATTTTAATACATTTTCAACATAAAAGTGTGGGTCAATTATTATTCAACCCCTAGGTTTAATATTTTGTGGAATAAGCCTTGTTTGCAATTACAGCTATTAATCGTCTTTTATAAGACCTGATCAGGCCGGCACAGGTCTCTGGAGTTATCTTGGCCCACTCCTCCATGCAGATCTTCTCCAAGTTATCTAGGTTCTTTGGGTGTCTCATGTGGACTTTAATCTTGAGCTCCTTCCACAAGTTTTCAATTGGGTTAAGGTCAGGAGACTGACTAGGCCACTGCAACACCTTGATTTTTTCCCTCTTGAACCAGGCCTTGGTTTTCTTGGCTGTGTGCTTTGGGTCGTTGTCTTGTTGGAAGATGAAATGACGAGCCATCTTAAGATCCTTGATGGAGGAGCGGAGGTTCTTGGCCAAAATCTCCAGGTAGGCCATGCTATCCATCTTCCCATGGATGCGGACCAGATGGCCAGGCCCCTTGGCTGAGAAACAGCCCCACAGCAGGATGCTGCCACCACCATGCTTGACTGTAGGGATGGTATTCTTGGGGTCGTATGCAGTGCCATCCAGTCTCCAAACGTCATGTGTGTGGTTGGCACCAAAGATCTCGATCTTGGTCTCATCAGACCAGAGAACCTTGAACCAGTCTGTCTCAGAGTCCTCCAAGTGATCATGAGCAAACTGTAGACGAGCCTTGACATGACGCTTTGAAAGTAAAGGTACCTTACAGGCTCGTCTGGAACGGAGACCATTGCGGTGGAGTACGTTACTTATGGTATTGACTGAAACCAATGTCCCCACTGCCATGAGATCTTCCCGGAGCTCCTTCCTTGTTGTCCTTGGGTTAGCCTTGACTCTTCGGACAAGCCTGGCCTCGGCACGGGTGGAAACTTTTAAAGGCTGTCCAGGCCGTGGAAGGCTAACAGTAGTTCCATAAGCCTTCCACTTCCGGATGATGCTCCCAACAGTGGAAACAGGTAGGCCCAACTCCTTGGAAAGGGTTTTGTACCCCTTGCCAGCCTTGTGACCCTCCACGATCTTGTCTCTGATGGCCTTGGAATGCTCCTTTGTCTTTCCCATGTTGACCATGTATGAGTGCTGTTCACAAGTTTGGGGAGGGTCTTAATTAGTCAGAAAAGGCTGGAAAAAGAGATAATTAATCCAAACATGTGAAGCTCATTGTTCTTTGTGCCTGAAATACTTCTTAATACTTTAGGGGAACCAAACAGAATTCTGGTGGACTGAGGGGTTGAATAATAAATGACCCTCTGAATAAACTTTTCACAATTTAAAAAAAAAATAAAAAAAAGAAATAACATTCTTTTTTGCTGCATTTCACACTTCCAGGCTGATCTACAGTCCAAATGTCACAATGCCAAGTTAATTCCGAATGTGTAAACCTGCTAAATCTGCAGGGGGTTGAATACTACTTGCAGGCACTGTATATATATTACAGGGTATTATTTTCAAAAAATACCTTTATGTGGGTTTTATGTTGTTCTTGTACCACATAGGCTCTGGAAATATGACAATCTACTATTCCAAATAGAGATAAATTTGCTTTCCAAAATTGAAATATTGCTCCTTCTCTTCCGAGGTCTGCTGTTTGTCCAAACAGAACTTTTTGACTACATGTGAGGTATCGCCGCGCTCATATGAAAGTGGTAGCAAACTATGGGGTCCAAGTGTTGGTGTTACTTCTTGAAAAAAGTGAGAAAATTGATGCTAAAGCAACATTTTTGTTAAAAAAATAAAAATTTTCAATATGACAACCTAATGTTATCAAATTCTGTGAAGTACCTGTTAGTCCAAAATGCTCACTATACCCCTAGATAGAAGCCTTAAGGGGTCTAGTTTCCAAAATGGGGTCACTTGAGGGGGGTTCCTGCTGTTTAGGTACCTTAGGGGACCTGTAAATGCAACATGGTGCCCGCAATCTGTTTCAGCCAAATTTGCTTTCAAAAATTCAAATATTGTTCCTTTCGTTCCAAACTCTCCTATTTGCCCGTACAGAGGTTTCTGACCACATGTGGGGTATTGGCGCGCTCATAAGAAAGTGGGTAACAAAGTGTGAGGTCCAATTTTTGGTGTTACCTCTTGAAAAAGTAAGAAAATTAGTGCTAAAGCAACATTTTTAGGTAAAATGTTATTTTTTTTTCATTCCACATTACTTTAGTTCCTGTGATGCACCTGAAGGGTTAATAAACTTCTTTGATGTGACTTTGAGTACCTTGAGGGGTGCAGATTTTAGAATGGTGTCACTTTTGGGTATTTTCTATCATCTAGGCCTCTCAAAGTCACTTCAAATGTGATGTGGTCCCTAAAAAAATGGTTTTGTAAATGTTGTTGAAAAAATGGGAAATTGCTGATGAACTTTGAACCCTTCTAACTTCTTAACCCCAAAAAATTTTGTTTCAAAAATTGCGCTGATGTAAAGTAGACATGTGGGAAATGTTATTTATTAACTATTTTGTGTGACAGAACTCTCTGGGTTAAGGGCATAAAAATTAAAATTTTGAAAATTGCAAAATGTTATTTTTTTTTTGTCAAATTTCAGATTTTTTCACAAATAAGATAAAAAAATATCATCCTAAATTTACCTCTAACATGAAGCCCAATATGTCACGAAAAAACATTCTCAGAATCACCGGGATCCATTGAAGCGTTCCAGAGTTATAACCTTATAAAGTGACACTGGTCAAAATTACAAAAAATGGCCTGGGCATTAAGTACAAAACTGGCTTCGTCCTTAAGGGGTTAAACAAAGTTTGCTTTGTTTTGGTGCTTTATGAGTTAATCCAAGTTTTGTTGCCAGCAGCCCATTAAAGCTAATTTGTAGCCGTGTCCCTTTAGGTTTAAGTAGTGGTGTTTCTCAGTAATCCTTGCTGACTATACAATCCAGTTGTATTCTAGCCGCCTTGGTAGAAGGTGTTACGAATCGGCGCCGCCAAAGCCGCAAGCAGCCTGTTGCGGTTCCTGTTGCACCCAGGCGCCAGCTGCCGTTCTTGGCCGTGCCTTGGGTCGTCCAGTTGGCTGCTCCTTCCACCACGTCTAAGTGTGCAGAGGCGGCTAGTGCGCATGCGTGCGCCGATTCACCCCGGCCAGAGCTTAAGTCCGGTGTTTTGCCTAGTGAGCATGCTCAGTCTGATTGTGTCATTTCTGAGACTAAGTCCTCAGTTCAGGCTACTGAGCATGCTCCCACAATTAACCCTAACAGCCTCTTTGCACAGGTACTTGGACTTCGTGCTGTGTCTAAGTTCTGGGATGTGCCTACTGAGCATGATCAGTCAGATAGTCTGATTTCTGAGTCTGTTGTTCAGGCAACTGAGCATGCTCAGGCACTTAGTGCACCAGAGGCTAGGTCTGGTAAGGACCTCACTGAGCATGTCCGTGAGGTGGCAGGCCCTGATAGGGCAGAGGGTGTCAGGTGTCCTGATGATGTGGCCACTCCGGACTGGCTCACCCCTATGATCTGGCACCTTACTATTGGTCGTCAGATGATGACTGGTGAAGTGTTTGGGGCGTGGCTGTCATGAGGTCATCAATGACGTGGCGGTTCCTGATAGGCCGCTGGTGACCTCGCTGATGACATGGCACTCTGCTATTGGACCTTTGTGGTTCCACCTTTGGTTTGGAGCGGACCCAGGTTATAAAAGGGGCTGGAGACAACATGGAGGTGCGCAGTCTTCACTTAGAGTTCATGGTGGCATAAGCCTTGTTGGCAGCGGTAGGTAGGGCTAGGCGAACGGTGCCTGTCACGCCAAGATTTGTGGCTCAGCACATGAGGGTCAGGCGCCGTGCTGCTTGCTGCCGTTCTAGTTGTGCTATAGCAGTCCAGTGGCGTTAACTGGGCTTCTGCTGCTGCGTCACCTGTTCAGTTGTGCCTCCTACGCACACGGACAGCAAACCTGCTGCGTCACCTGTCCAAGAGTGCCCTCTACAAACACGGACCGCGCACCTGCTGTGCCACCTGTCCGGTTGTGCCCTCTACGCGCATGGACAGCGTATCCCAGAACCCCTGTGGAGTTAACAGGGTGTTCCTGGATTGGGTGTGTGAACCCTATTTGCCTCCTCGGCTTCCCAGTCAAATGCTACTGGTGTGACTACGTGGTCTGACGTGTCCTTCACACACGTGGCCAGTCGAGTGGTGACCAGAAACGCTAATCGGAGGACCGCTCGGCCTGACGTGTCTTACACACGTGGCCGACAGGGTGCTGTCGCGGTGGTCTTCTTGGTCAATGCTACCTGGTCACCATCCAGCCTGACGTGTTCCTTGCACACGTGGTCGGAGTAGCGCTCGTTCCACCGAAACGCTAACTGGGTTGTCATCCGGTCTGACGTGTCCCTACACACGTAACCGGTTCCCAGGTCTCCTGGGTTATCTCTGAGTTATCAGCTCTATAGTCTCCGCCTAACCCACATGGTGCCAGCAGCTCCATTGCCATCTGGAGCATGGTTGTCCCCGACTGGCGATTGGGATATATACTCCCTGGTCCTAATCTGCCGGTCCCCCCGTAACAGAAGGTTCTGCTGAGGATTTCTCCCGAAGTCACTGTTTATCCTTTTTGTTGCCCTTTTCCCACATTTGTCTTTCCTTCCCTTGTGTCTCATTAGTACAGCAGTGGGTCTAGTGAACCTCACCTGCCTCTCATTAGCCAGGGCATCTACAGGCCTTTTCGGGGTTTTGGGTTCCTGCTCGGCGACAGTTGCACAAACTTTATAGGGACTGGTTAGGATAGTTTGGATAGTAGCATGAGAAGATAGGAGGTGTCCAATCTATCCCTCTCACTAGCTCCAAGCTCTTCATTGTTATCGTGTCCCCTTTGTTTGTTGTGTTTCTTTGTTGCACATCAGATGCCCGTACGTTATATTATGTTTTAGTGCTAGAAGAAAGAAGCGCTAATAGGGTTTTACCCGATAAATAACAGGTTAGTAATATAAATTAATACACTCACCGAAAATGGTTGTGAAGGGTCACAACCACCATAGATAGCATAGGATAATGGTGGCTGCCGCGGCCCCACGTGCAGAAGTCTTCAGTATAAGAGAAGAAAAAGGGGTTAAACCCGCGCAATCCGCCAAATAAGATGTAGATATGTTGATAGATTAATCACTCTTTTATTCCATAGGTCTACGCGTTTCAAGGTACAAAGACCTCTTCCTCAGGACCAGAAAATCAACAGATGTTGATTTTCTGGTCCTGAGGAAGAGGTCTCTGTACTTTGAAACGCGTAGACCTATGGAATAAAAGAGTGATTAATCTATCAACATCTCTACATCTTATTTGGCGGATTGTGCGGGTTTAACCCCCTTTTCTCCTCTTATACTGAAGTTATATTATGTTTGACATTAATTACCATATTTCCTTTTTGCCCCACAATGCATGTTCAGGAGATCACACATGGTCACCATGGCCTTTTTTTGTGAAAACCAACCGTCCTCAGCATCCTTAGGGAAGGCAATCTGTATCCTTTGTGGATCTGTGATTAAAAAGCCAGGATAAGAGTTTGCTCTGATCCCTTCATTGTTACCGTTGATCACAGCGCCTCCGTAGGTGAAATAGAAGTGAAAAACACCATTCTCTCGATAGTTTATGGCATGTCTTATCCTTTTTAGCAACTTTATGGAAACTGAGGACAGAAGATCGGGCCAATCTGATTATTGTCCCCCTATACAGAGACCCCACAATGTCTTTGGTTCTTCTCAGATGACCCCCGCTCTCTGCTCAGCTCGAAGAACTTTGCAACAGTTCCCAGCTCATAATATAGCTGGATTTCCATCCGACACTTTCCAGTGAGAATAGCGGCAATTATCCAATGTTTGTCTTATGTGAATCGCGTCTGCTTGTCACGCAGCTGTTTGCCCGTCCTGACAAAGATAACTGATTTTTTATCCCAGACGAGCGCCTTTCAGATCTCGCTATTTCAATGCTGAATCGGGCTCTGTTGCCATATTTATTATTATGTTAGTTTAGCTCAGACACAAAAACTGCAGACGCGTCTTTTAAGTTTCACAATGGTTTTGTTGGTTTGTTTAATGCAATTTCATTTGTGCCTGCTAGCAAATTTGAGAACGCTTTTCACATTTGCTAATGCATAATTACAAAGCAAATTAATACCCACCTAGTTATTCTTGATGGAACGGTTTATTTTGTGTACTGTGGAATATGAATAGAGACCCGTGACCCGCGCCGGCTGCAGACGGCATCGCTGGCTCATCTAATGCACCAGTCACAATAAAGACGAGAGTGTCGTACGGGGACAGAAAATGTATTTCTTATATATGTACAAATTAGGTATTTTTCATGCTTTTATGCAATTATATATGTAACATAATGAAATGTTATTTGTTATGATCTGGAACCATGAAAGACCACCATAACTCATTGGTAAAAGTTGACAAGAGCATTGGCAACTAATCTGGCCGCCATCCGCTTACTAACCATCAACACTAGAAGTAGCCGAGGGGTGAACTAACATCCTGTGCACCGCAAACCCAGCCGGAGAACTAGCCATCCTAAAGGAAGGAAAGATGAATAACTCTCTGTCTCAGAAAATAGACAAAGAATAGCTAGCCCCCCACATTCAAAGACTGCGGGGATATAGGAAAACACAATACACAGATAGATGATAGGATTAGCAAAAAGTGAGTGCCCTACTGACTAAATAGGACAGGATAGGAAAGGGACTTATGGTGGCCAGAGAAAAACCCTGCAAAATTCCAAATTCCTGATAGTACAAAAAGGCCCTCAGATCGCACGATCTGCCCTCCATCCTATACCAGGCGCTCTTGTCATACCAATGAACAGAAAACAAGAATCATTACAAATTCAAAAAGCCACAAACATATGGACCTATAAGAGCGATACTCCAAACAAAACTGCAGGGAGTTTCCCAGCTAAGCAACTGAGAGGGAAAATCCCTTCATGCAAATAAACTGAAAACAACCACAGCAAATGACAAACTCAGATAAGAGTAAAAGAACCAAACAACAAATAAAGAGCAAAGCACTTATCTGGGGTTGATGTGGTCTGGAGCAGGATGAAGCAGGCTGGTGATACAAAGAACAACTGACATCCGGCATCGCCAGCTATCAGACCAGGATTTAAATAAGCAGAGAGTTAGCAATGGAAACGCCCATTGCTCAACACACCTGGTCTATGTCCAAACCATTCCTGGCCACAAGAGGAAGCCTCCCAGCAGCCAAAGCATAACTGACATTCACAACAGTTATTGTCACGGGTGTGACATGGGTGATAGACAGTCCTGTGGTCTCTGGCAATTGAAGGTCACAGCATTTGGCTGCGCAAAATGCTCACTCACTTTCTATTGTTCCTGCTGTAAGTATTCTGTGTACTTGGTATCTCCTCTGCTGGGTTTTCATCCTTTTCCATTTAGGTCCCTGCGGTGCTCATCTTTCCTTCAGCTCCTAATCATCTGTATTTCCCCCTTGGGTTTAAATACTCTCATTTTCCCTGGACTTGTGCTGGAGATATTTATTTCCTTCACAAGCTCTGGATGCAAGCAGGCGGCTTGCACTCATCTGTAGGACGGTTGCTGTTCTTTGCTGAACTTCTTCCTGAAACATCTGGAGATAAGTTGTTCGTGTGCTTTCCCTATGTGTGTGCGTCTTCTAGTGGAGTTGACAAAGAGTTCTTCCCACCTGTTCCCTATCTAGAGTCCAGCTCTATGGTCATCGTAGGGTCAGGTATCCAGCTCAGTGCTAGGTGCAGAACCTAGCTAGGGTCGTGAGGGACCCCAGGGGCCAGCGGTAGGTTTGGTCAGGGGTCACCATCTCCCCCTTCCCTAGACACAGGGTTTCCCTTCCCTTCCTTTTTGACATTCGCTTGGTACTTCCCTTACCTAACGTGACAGTTATAGGCTGACATTTCCATTTTACTTGTAAGCATCAACACATTATCACTAGATGGTAGAGAATGGAGCATATGTAATCTTATTATTAGATGGTGAAGTGAGTAGAGTCATCTCATTATGAGAGGACAGGATCAGTAGAGGCATCTTATTACCACTGGCCACTGAGCAAGGGTGGATCAGTGGTTAGCAACGTTGCCTTAAAGTCCTGGGTTCAAATCCCATTAAGGACCACATCTGCACAATGTTCTCCCTGTGTTTGCAAGGATTTCTTGCTACACTCCAAATAAATACTACTAAGGATTTTAAGAGGAGTCGGTGATGATGATGTATGTATAGAACTGTGTAAACAATGGCACTATATAAGTGAGTAAAATGTATTAATTTATTATTAGAAGGTAGAGTCAACTCATTAAAGAGCAGGATAAGTAAGCTGCCTCATTATCATTAGAGGGCAGGGTCAACAGAGTCATTTCATTGTCATTAGAGAGCAGGGTCAGCAGAGTCATCTCATTATCATTAGAGGGCAGGGTCAGCAGAGTCATCTCATTATCATTAGAGGGCAGGGTCAGCAGAGTCATCCCATTATCATTAGAGGGCGGGGTCAGCAGATTCACCTCATTATCATTAGAGGGCAGGGTCAGCAGACTCATCTCATTACCATAAGAGGGCAGGGTCAGCAGAGTCATCTCATTATCATTAGAGGGCAGGGTCAGCAGAGTGATCACATTAATATTAGATGGCAGGGTCAGCAGAGTCATCTCATTATCATTAGAGGGCAGGGTCAGCAGAGTCATCTTCTTATCATTAGAGGGCAGGGTCATCAGAGTGATCACATTAATATTAGATGGCAGGGTCAGCAGAGTCATCTCATTATTAGAGGGCAGGATCAGCAGAGTCATCTTATTATCACTAGAGGGCAGAGTCAGCAGACTCATCTCATCATTAGAGGGCAGGGTCAGCAGAGTCATCTTATTATCACTAGAGGGCAGAGTCAGCAGAGTCATCTCATTATCATTAGAGGGCAGGGTCAGCAGAGTCATCTCATCATTAGAGGGCAGGGTCAGCAGAGTCATCTCATTATCATTAGAGGGAAGGGTCAGCAGAGTCATCTCATTATCATTAGAGGGCAGGGTCAGCAGAGTCATCTCATTATCATTAGAGGGCAGGGTCAGCAGAGTCATCTTATTATCACTAGAGGGCAGAGTCAGCAGAGTCATCTCATTATCATTAGAGGGCAGGGTCAGCAGAGTCATCTCATCATTAGAGGGCAGGGTCAGTAGAGTCATCTCATTATCATTAGAGGGCAGGGTCAGCAGAGTCATCTCATTATCATTAGAGGGAAGGGTCAGCAGAGTCATCTCATTATCATTAGAGGGCAGGGTCAGCAGAGTCATCTGTTATCATTAGAGGGCAGGGTCAGCAGAGTCATCTCATTATCATTAGAGGGCAGGGTCAGCAGAGTCATCTGTTATCATTAGAGGGCAGGGTCAGCAGAGTCATCTCATTATCATTAGAGGGCAGGGTCAGCAGAGTCATCTCATTATCATTAGAGGGCAGGGTCAGCAGAGTCATCTCATTATCATTAGAGGGCAGGGTCAGCAGAGTCATCTCATTATCATTAGAGGGCAGGGTCAGCAGAGTCATCTGTTATCATTAGAGGGAAGGGTCAGCATCTGCTGTATTGAGGAGTCATTCAAATTCTGATACAGGTTCTTAATAATGAAAGTGTTGCAGACTGAAGAAAATGGACTTCATTGAAGCCTCATGCAGCAGCACATAACTGTGCACTGCTATGCAGAGTTTATTCACTTGGCTTTCTTCACTAACCAAAATCAGAGGCTTTGAAATAGAGAAACAAAAGGAGGAATTTATGAAGATCAGTATTTTATATAGTGGTCTTAATAAATACCACAATGACTTAAAATGTGCCTAATTTATCAAAAAGGCACATGCATAGGAGGGAAGGTTGTACGCACTCTGCTACTAAGTCCTGAGAACCTTGTGCAACAAAGACAAGGGAAATTATTGAAAAAATATTCACTATATGATAAATTGCTACTTTTTTTCGCCTCTACAACTGGTAAATGATACATTTTGGTTACAGTTTCAATAGTGATGTGTGGAAGGTATAAATAATATGTTTTGATGTCTAAGAATTATTATGCAGTGAAGCAAATGACAGTTCTCCAATTTTAATTTAGGTTTTCTCAATTTTGTATAAATGAGTCTTAATCTTCTCTTGCTGTCAGAGTATGTGTCCTCCAGCTTATAGCCGAGGCAGTAACGCTGTACACCGCTGGTGGACAATGCTCTGTGAGCTGAGACCTGGATACAATTGTGTCCAATATAGACAACGCTGTGTGAGCTAAGACCTGGATACAATTGTGTCCAATATAGACAACGCTGTGTGAGCTAAGACCTGGATACAATTGTGTCCAGTGTAGACAACGCTCTGCGAGCTGAGACCTAGATACAATTGTGTCCAGTGTAGACAACGCTCTGTGAGCTGAGATCTGGATACAATTGTGTCCAGTGTGGACAATGCTCTGTGAGCTGAGACCTGGATCCAATTGTGTCCAGTGTGGACAATGCTCTGTGAGCTAAGACCTGGATACAATTGTGCCAGTGTAGACAACGCTCTGTGAGCTGAGACCTAGATACAATTGTGTCCAGTGTAGACAACGCTCTGCGAGCTGAGACCTGGATACAATTGTGTCCAGTGTAGACAACACTCTGTGAGCTGAGACCTAGATACAATTGTGTCCAGTGTAGACAATGCTCTGTGAGCTGAGACCTGGATACAATTATGTCCAGTGTAGACAACACTCTGTGAGCTGAGACCTGGATACAATTGTGTCCAGTGTGGACAATGCTCTATGAGCTGAGACCTGGATACAATTATGTTCATTGTAGACAATGCTCTATGAGCTGAGACCTGGATACAATTGAGTCCAGTGTAGACAACACTCTGTGAGCTGAGACCTGGATACAATTGTGTCCAGTGTAGACAATGCTCTGGGAGCTGAGACCTGGATACAATTATGTTCATTGTAGACAACGCTCTGTGAGCTGAGACCTGGATCCAATTGAGTCCAGTGTAGACAACACTCTGTGAGCTGAGACCTCGATACAAATGTGTCTAGTGTAGACAATGCTCTGTGAGCTGAGATCTGGATACAATTATTTTCATTGTAGACAACGTTCTGTGAGCTGAGATCTGGATACAATTATGTTCATTGTACACAACGCTCTGTGAGCTGAGACCTGGATCCAATTGTGTCCAGAGTAGACAACACTCTGTGAGCTGAGACTTGGATACAATTGTGTCCCATATAGACAATGCTCTGTGAGCTGAGACCTGGATACAATTGTGTCTAGTGTAGACAACGCTCTGTGAGCTGAGATCTGGATACAATTATGTTCATTGTAGACAACGTTCTGTGAGCTGAGATCTGGATTCAATTATGTTCATTGTAGACAACACTCTGTGAGCTGAGACTTGGATACAATTGTGTCCCATATAGACAACACTCTGTGAGCTGAGACCTGGATACAATTGTGTCTAGTGTAGACAACGCTCTGTGAGCTGAGATCTGGATAAAATTATGTTCATTGTAAACAACGTTCTGTGAGCTGAGATCTGGATACAATTATGTTCATTGTAGAGAACGCTCTGTGAGCTGAGACCTGGATCCAATTGTGTCCAGTGTAGACAACGCTCTGTGAGCTGAGACCTGGATACAATTGTGTCCAGTGTAGACAACGCTCTGTGAGCTGAGACCTGGATACAATTGTGTCCAGTGTAGACAACGCTCTGTGAGCTGAGACCTGGATACAATTGTGTCCAGTGTAGACAACGCTCTGTGAGCTGAGACCTGGATACAATTGTGTCCAGTGTAGACAACGCTCTGTGAGCTAAACAGCCCGGAGCCCGGACTTCTCACTGATACATTGTAGCAAACAAGCAGAGAGATTAGAGCAGCTGCTGCTCATGTACCGGATCGGATACAATTTTATCCGAAAATAACTGTGTTTTCATTCACTGACAACAAACACATATGCTAAGAATGGTGGAGGATGGAAACACAGAAGTGTAATGGAAGGTTAGAGATGATAGTGATTCATCCTTATTTACCTAAAACTGGAAATCCCATTTATTTTCCTTTGTTCTCACATCTGCAGCGGATCCCAGTCATTTGTATTTCCACGGAATTAAAAGCAAAATAGGAATAAATCCTTTAATTCATCCATTGCTTCCTTTGCTTTGACGGTTGTGGACATTTAATTTATTCTGCATTGTTCCAGAGGTTAATACCGGCGGCCCCCGGCTTATAATGCCTTTTATTGTGATTACCGTGTGTAGTGAACGATTGTCTGTGATTGGGATTATGGTGTCATTGTGGAGATATGAAACCAGAAATAGGAGCAGACTGTGAGGAGCAGCGAGCGATTACCCACAGACCCCCCACTGCTTGCATTTAATTAAGGTAAAGCATGTGTTTCACCTTATGTGGCCCCTTCCCCGAAACCTCCTGCACCCATCACCAAATGCAGGAGCTAGTCTTGAAAATCAGAAATCATCACAAGATTATAGTAAGTTCCAAAATTTCGGAAATGAAGGCTACATCATATCACTTGTAAGTGATATGATTTGTATGGGTTTTATATGGGATTTTACATTTTTCTTTCAATATTTTATATTTTTACTAATATTAATACATTATAGGGGGAGTTGTCCCGGGGTTTGAGGATTCCAGAAACGCTGTAAAAACTACTAGAAGGTTCCATAGGTCAATGCGGGTCAGCGGTAGGCATGGAATTTCTCACAAACATAACCAAGAGTGACCTATGGACCTTTGTTCTTAGAACAAAGCTCCATAGGATTAGATGGGTGTTGTGGGACATTACTTCACTGGACTACATTGGAACTTCCAGGATTTCTTTTGAAGTAATAAATTAACTAAATTATAACTATTTTTTCCTGTGTGTGTCTGTTAACTCTACACTTATTGGGTTAGTTATGGGGGTGTCTGATAGATGCCTCTCCATTACTAACCCCTGGGCTTGATACCAACTGACACCTCAGAGCTTGTATCAATACCCCACAAGTATTACCCCGATTACCACCACACCAGGGCAATCAGAAGAACCGGGCAAAGTGATTAGCAATGGGGTGTCTCATAGTGTTGCCGGCTGTATATGTTATGGGGTAGTTGTAGGCCTTACATGTTATGAGGTCACTGTTGCATTTGTATATGTTATGGAGGCACTGTTGCAGGCTATATATATATTATGAGGGCAGTGCTGCAGGCTGTATATGTTATGGTGTCACTGTTGCCAGCTGTATATGTTATGGGAGCGTTGTTGCAGGCTCTATATGTTATGGTGTCACTGTTGCAGGCTGTATATGTAATGGGAGCAGTGTTGCAGGCTGTATATGTTATGGTGTCACTGTTGCAGGCTGTATTTGTAATGGGAACAGTGTTGCAGGCTGTATATGTTATGGTGTCAATGTTGCAGGCTGTATATGCAATGGGAGCAGTGTTGCAGGCTGTATATGTTAAGGGGTCACTTTTGCAGTGGTATATGTTTTAGAGGCAGCGTTGCAGAAAGTATTTTTTATGGGACGTTGTTTTCTGACTTCATTATGGGGCACTCTTGCAAGCTGAATCTGTTAAAGGGGCACTGTCCAGACTAAGTTTGTTATGCAGCACTGCACCAAGCTAAATAATTTATGTGGGGGCTGTTGCAGGGGTAATTGGTTACAGAGGCATAACTCCAAGCTAAATTTGGAATGTGGTCAATGTGACCAGAGCTTCAGGCTGTTTTTATTATAGGGAAACTGTTCCAGGATAAATTGTATTTTGTACATATTGAGCCTTTTGGTTGTTATTCTCACTTTATCAGATAAAAATAAACAATTGAGATGGAAAATTTACGTTTTTCATTTAGTCGCCTAATCATTCTCCGCACATAGTGATATTTTCCTAAGAAAAACAAAACTTCACTTTTACTCTCTTAAATATTTAGGTCTCATTTTTATTAACCTTTTGGACTAATGACAGCACTTGAGATGTCAATTAAATAATTAGTTAGCTGTAGTACCCGGGCGTTGCCCAGGATAGTAACTGTCTGTCTCTTTCTGTGTTTCTGTCTGTCTGTCTGTCTCTGTGCGTCTGTCTCTGTCTCTCTCTATCTCTGTGTCTGTCTCTCTCTAGCTGTCTGTCAGTCTCTTTCCCTGTCTGTCTCGTTCCAGGTCTGTCTCATTCCTGGTCTGTCTTGTTCCAGGTCTGTCTCTTTTTCCACCTATTGCGTTCCAGGTCTGTCTCTTTCCCCATCTGTCTCTTTCCCTGTGTGTCTCTTTCCCCGTCTGTCTCATTCCCAGTCTGTCTCGTTCCGGGTTTGTCTCGTTCCAGGTCTGTCTCTTTCCCCATCTGTCTCTTTCCCCATCTGTCTCTTTCCTCGTCTGTCTCTTTTTCCCTGTCTCTTTACTTGTCTTTGTCTCTTTCCTTGTCTCTTTTCTTGTCTCTGTCTCTTTCCCAGTCTGTCTCTTTCCCCGTCTGTCTCTTTCCTTGTCTCTTTACTTGCTTCTGTCTCTTTCCCTGTCTCTTTACTTGTCTCTGTCTCTTTCCCTGTCTCTTTCCGTGTCTGTCTGTCTCTTTCCCTGTCTGTCTCTGTCTCTGGCTGTCTCTCTGTCTATTTCCCTTTCTGTCTGTGTCTGTCTGCCTTTGTCTGTCTCTTTGACTGTATGTCTCTCTCTCTGTCTCTTTCCCTGTCTGCCTCTTACTCTGTCTGTGTCTATGTCTGTCTGTCTCTTTCTGTCTCTCTCTGTTTGTTTCTGTCTCTTATCCGTCTCTCCACCGAAATCTTATTACCTCACACAGAAGCTTCTTATACTAATAATTTATTTTGTTCCTATAGCAACCAATTACAGCTCCTATTAATAACCTAATAGCTTGCAGCTCCATTCACTTTAATGGAGGCAGGTTTTTTGGAGAGTAACTGTAAAGCGCGGGGTTAAATTTTCCCGTCAAAAGATAGTGTACGACGTTCCCTGGGTCACATGAAGCGTCTGTGTAAAATTTCGTGATTGTAAATGCGACTGTGCAGATTCCTTTAGCAGACATACACACACACACACACATACATACACACACTCAGCTTTATATATTAGATGATCAAAAATACAAGGTGCCTAATATTTCTGCGCACAGTGTATGAAAATATACATCCTCAGTTACAAAAATGTTGACACTGTGTAAAGTGTACAGAAATCAAGACAGCAAAGATTTGGAAATTTTCTTTTGGCCATATTTTATTCACATAGATCCCATGGTGAAAACTGGATATTTTTTCATTTTACTTGAAAAATTAGCTCATTTGGATATTGATGGTAGCTACACGTGTAACAAAAATTGGAAAAGGGAGTGGTACTAATGAAAAACAGCAGGAAGGTCAATTTTCAATTGAGTCACAAGCCTGTATATAAAGGACATGTCATAAAGGCAGAGTCTCTCAGAAGCAAACATGGTCAGAGGTCACCAATCTCGGAATAATGAATAATTGCATCTGAAAAATCTGGAATAATTTCATGAAAACTTTCCTCAATATAAAGTTGCAAAGACTTTGAATATACCACCATTTACAGTACAACATATAAAAAAAAATCTGGAGAAATCCATGTGCACAAAGGACAAGGCCAGCGGTCAGTACTGGGTGCTAGTGATCAGTATTGAATGCAGGTGGCACTGCATTATACACAGGCATGATTTCATTGTGCAAATCACTATATGGCTTCAATAACACAGTACATCCAGAAATAATTGTCTATGTATAGTGATGTGTTAACCCAAACTGTAAAGTTCAGGGTCCGTACTGAACACATAGTGTTTTTGCACATGGTCCCGAACACGAATTTTTAAGGGGAAACCCGTGTTACAGTTCGGGTTCAGTGGCTGTAAAAAAAAGCACATTATTAAAAAACATTATGATTATACTTACCGGTCCCGTGACGCGTTCTGCAGACCCACTATCTCCCAGCCGCTTCTGCTTCCGGGTCCGATTATTAACTTCCAGGGATATTCACTGCACTGCTCATCACTCAGCAGTCTTCGAATTTTTTTGGCTGTGATCGCGGTGACGTCAGGGTTCACCCGAGTCCATGGCTTAGCCATGGACTCGATTGAACTTTGACTATCACTGTCAAGGTACGGTTCCACTTGCGTACAGCAGCCTGCAGCTGCCCTTGGAAATGGCAGATTTCTAGGCGCTTTACCCGGCACATCCAGCAACCCTGATGACGGCGGAACGCTGGGCAATATAGGGGTTAATTCCAGCTTTGTATTCTCAGCTGGTACTAAGCCTGAAATTCATTGTGTCACGCCAAATTAGACATAGCCACCATGAATTTCTAGTAAAAAGTAAAAAAAAACACAACACAGAGAAAAAAATGTTTTTCTATTAGAAATAAAACAAAAAAAAAGTAGAGACTCGATCTGTATTACAAAAAATACTTAGTCCAACGTAGTCCACAGGGAGAGCCATGTCAGCTCTGCTTCATCACTCTGTACAGACAAGCGTCTCAACAGAGCGAGAAGCAGGCTGACAGTGACAGTCAAAATTCAATCAAGTCAGGGTGAACCCTGATGTCACCGCGAACACAGCCAAAAAAAGCTGAAGATTGCAAGACTGCCAAGTGACGAGCAGTGCAGTGAATACCGCCGGAAGTTAATGATCGGACCTGGAAACAGAAGCGGTGGGAGACAGAGTCTTCAGGACACGTCACGGGACCTGTAAGTATAATGACGATGTTTATTAATAACTATATTCTTTATTTTACAGTCCCCACCGACCCATCCCATAACTGTAAAGTCCAAGCTCGGGGTTCGGAAGCAAGTTTACGTTATCTCCATCCCCGAACTCGAACTTTACAAGCAGTTTGGGCGAGTATTCGGATGATCCCGAACATCGGGGGGTTCGCCCATCACTAATTATGAACACAGATTTCTGTGAAGTCTATTATTCAAAGAAGAAGACTAACATCAACACAATCCAGAAATGCTGCCATTTTCTCCTGTCTAAGCGCATTTATAATTGACAGTGGCAAAATCAAAAACTGTTTTATGGTTAGAAACCACAGACACCGTGTCCTACGGATTTAGGAGGAAATGGACCATCCAGCTTGCTATCAATGCACAATACCATCATCTCTGATGTATGGTGGCATTAGTGGCTATGCTCGGGCAGATTGCACATGAAAGGTGCCATCAATGCTGAATTTTATATAGAGGTGTTAGAACAACATCCGATCCATCCAGACAATGACTATTTCAGGGAAGATCTCTAATAATTATGAGCGAGCACTTAAATGCTTGCGTGTTCGGTACTTGAATTGAGCAGGTCGGACGTTTGGAAGGGCTTGACTCGAATAATGAGTATAAAGGAAGTCAATGGGAAAGCCAAGTATTTTTCTGAAAGACCCTAATAGGATGGCTGGAGGGCAGCAAAATCACTGAAATGAATGGAAACTTTGCTCAAATAGAATGGGACCAGCATGGGTAAGACGCCTGGACCCATCTGTGACTCCCAGGTCATTGTTTGGAAGAATGTTGTCAGAGTATTATGCCACTTTATTGGAGTGACAATAAAACATACAGAGCCAAAGATACAATGGATTTTACAGGAAACCATGTTAGGAAACATCTTTCCTGTATAATGAATTATATATAAGGCAAAATTAAAAAGAGAAGGAAAAAAAATGACTCCTCCACCCCTTAATAGCCGGGCCATTTCTCACCGTATTTCCTCATTGGCTATGACTACAATAGATGACATAGTAAACACAGAAATAAAACTACACCCACAAGTAGTCAACTGTAAATGTAATTTTAAAATTTTACTCCCTCTCATCTAGGCATGTGTTGCGTTACATGATCAGATACATCCATTTAATTTCTGAAGTAGGGACTCTGAACCTCAGAAAGCCTATGCAGGCAGTTAGAGAACAGCCAAAAAATCAAAAGGAAGAGGGACACTGATACACCCTGTGTTAGACATGAAGGAGGGCTCATACACATTCTGTTAAAATTGTTAGGTAGTGGGACTCCTAAACTAGTAAAGCCTATGCAATAAGTACAAGGGCTGCAAAAACTTAAAAGGAAGGACTGCAATACATCCTGGAAGACACATAGAGGAGGGCCTCAGAAAACGTTTTATTTTTCACATTTTTGAGGAGTGGGACTCCTAGATGGTAAAGCCTATGTACTAAGTGCAAGTGCTGAAAAACATTTACCTCTGGGGAGTATAAATCTATATATGTAAGAGAATTGAAGAGGTAGGCCTCACACACACCCTGAAAAAATATAAAGGACGGCATCATACACACACTTGAAAAATTAATAGCAAGGGTTGCATGCCTCTAAAAATTATAAGTGGCTGCCGTCTGTTTACCGTCTTGAAATGTGGAGCAAGAGTGGTCTGATGACCCTCTAAATATTTTGAGCGAGGGCCACCTAATGACCCTTGAAAAATTTGGAGCAAGGGGTGCCTCATGACTTTGTTGATCTAGTGGGAGAGGAGGAGGTGCAAGACAAGAAAAAGAAGAAACCATGAACCCTTCACCTTTTTTCGGGTGGAAAGGGGTGCGTGGGAATACACCAGAAAAAAAGGAACATTAGAATTGGCTTTATGTTCCGCTGCTGTCATCTGCTGGGGTTGAGAAGTCTGGGCCAACCCATTTTGATAAGAGTCAGCCTGTCATCATTTTCAGTTGACAACCAGATGCACCTATCAGCTATTATGTCCCCGGCAGCAATAAAATCCGACTCTGACAAAACACTAACAGCAGGACAAGCCAGCACCTCCAAGTAGTAGAGGGACAGTTTATACCACGTGTCCAGCCTGGATACACCCCACAGAGGAATCATAGAAGATGCTGGTACGGTCTGCAAAGTACTCCTTTACCAATTCTGAAACTTTTCCTTCTTTGTCAGACTAACCCACACATCAGGGTCAGGGCTCTGCAAGGGTCTAATGAAATTGTCCCAGACCTTGATAGTGTTCCCCTGCCTCTGTTGGTCTTGCTGTGTGTCTCCCTACTCTCAACTCCTTGGTCGCCCAAGGAACTATGACCTCAGCTGACAGCATTGTCAGTTGGGAATTTTTTATCTAATTCTTCTTCTAGGGCCTTCTGGTATTGCCCCATTTTACTAGCCCTCTCCACCTCAGGAAAGAGAAATGTAAAGTTCTCTTTGTAGCATAGGTCAAGAAGGGTGAACAACGAGTAATCACATTTAGCCAGTTGGCCAAAATGCGTATAGTGCAAGAATCATGGAAAAGGCAACAGGACAAAAAAATCAGCCATGTGTGCCAGACTCCCAACAGGCAAGACCTCACCATCCCCACCAGAAGGATGACTCTCCATCTCCTCCTCCCGGTCATCTTCCAGCTCCTCCTCTTCAGCACATCCACGTGGAACAGATGGGTGAAACTTGCTTTTGTATCTCCTGTTACTCCTTTTCCTCCTCGTTATCACCCAATCCACCCTGAGAAGATGAGATGAGGTTGGGTAGTATCACCCTGTGTACTTTCTACCTCCATCTTAACCTGATTCACATGCGAACCTTCCTCTTTAATTGTGAGCAGCAAGCGTTTCAGTGGACACAGAAGCGGGATGGTTATGCTGATTATAGTGTCATAGCCAGTCACCATCTTGGTTGATTCCTCAAAGTTTGTAGAACCTCACAGATCATCCATGTCCACTCGACGGTTCTTATGCACAGAGGCTGACTAAAATACTGACGGGTGTCTTGTAGCTGGTATTCAACTACATCGCTCTGCTGCTCACAAAGCCTTGTCAACATGTGCAATGTTGAGTTCCAGCACATGGTCATGTTGCACACCAGTTGGTGAGCTATCACTTGCAAGCTCTGCTGCAGTACTGCCAGACCAGCTCCCTCTAGCCACCCCACTTCCTCTTCCTGTCTGTTGAGGTGCTGAAGATACTTCCTCCTTTGTGCTGCTGTCTTCACTCTGCATGGCACCTTCCCAGGTTGGGTGAGTGACTTCATCGTCCACCACCTTGTCTTCTACTTCCACACTCTAGTTCTCATTCTGACTTGTTAGTTGCCAACTAGTGATGTTGTTAAGCTATGTCTCATCATCATCTACCTCTTGAGACACTAATTGCCGTTCCCCACCATTGCCTTCTTCTGATCATGGCTGCTCTAGTACGTGGGCATCACTATACACAATCTCCTCATGTCCCTTTTGAAACATTCAAGGTGAGAGGTCAGAAGTAATGAATAGAAATGTAAAGTTCTGCTTGGTGTGCCAAGTGTGGGATCACTTGTCTTCTGGGACTAGCCATGGTGAGAGGAGGAAGGATCAGGGTGAGGATTATGTGGTCCAGACTCTTGGCAAGTGAGACTGGACCGAGTGGAAGACAGGGTGGTACTAGGAAACATTATCTGGCATCAAACCAAACACCTGTTTGCACTGTTCTGGTTTCAAGAGTGTTGTACTGCACCTCCCCTGGAAAGTGGAACAGGAATCTAGGTCTTATATGTGAATAAGGGGTACTTTGCACGTTGCGACATCGCTACTGCGATATCGTCGGGGTCACTTCGAAAGTGACGCACATCCGGCGCCAGTAACGATGTCGCAACGTGTAAAGCCTAGATGCGACGATTTACGATTGCAAAAGCGTCGTAAATCGGCGATCTGTGTAGCGTCGGTCATTTCCATAATTTCGGGACAACCGATGTTACGATGTTGTTCCTCGTTCCTGCGGCAGCAGACATCGCTGTGTGTGAAGCCGCAGGAGCGAGGAACATCTCCTTACCTGCCTCCACCGGCTATGCGGAAGGAAGGAGGTGGGCGGGATGTTTACGTTCCGCTCATCTCCGCCCATCTGCTTCTATTGGCCGCCTGCCGTGTGACGTCACTATGACGCCGCACGACCCGCCCCCTTAGGAAGGAGGCGGGTCGCCAGCCAGAGCGACGTCGCAGGGCAGGTAAGTGCATGTGAAGCTGCCGTAGCGATAATGTTCGCTAAGGCAGCTATCACCAGATATCGCATGTGCGACGGGGGCGGGGACTACCGCGCTCAGCATCGCTAGCATCGGCTAGCGATGTCGCAGCATGCAAAGTACCCCTAAGTGTATTTGTTTTGCTCCTGAAGCAGGCACAGTTTCACCTGGCCCATGGCCTCGGACATTGGGTGCACCATCAGCAGGTCCATTTCTTTGTTCCTTACGCATTTTAAGTTAGGTATATCATATATGTCTGTAAATATTCGAGGATTAATAGGGAAATAAAAATAGTAGCCCTGAAAAGGACTTTTGTTTTAATGATGCAGCACCGACATACAATTACTGCAATAGCAATTTAACCCTGCCTTTATGCCTTCTCTAATCTAAGTTTTCCCTCCTAGATCAACTGCTTACAGAGGAGAGTGTGCCGAGCATCACTTCACCGAGTCCAATATATAATCTAATGATGCCATGCAGTCCTCCAATCACAGTAATGTCAGTAGCCAACATGGCGCGTTCAGGCACCTGCGATTCTCAATCTATCAACAAACATACTCGAGCACCCCGATGCTCATCCTAGAATCGAGCAGTGGCGAGCAGCTTGACAGTGTAAGCCACGTCCTGCCTCCGTCACACCAGCTCGTCTCCACAAAAGAAGAATTCTGGTGATGTACCGGCCGCCTGTGATGCACCAACAGGGTCTTGGAGGGGTTACTTGTCACTGTAGGTTTGGGATGTCACAGCGGCCTGGCCCGGTTCCGTGACCACAGCGGTGTCAGTAATACCAAGATATGTGAAAACACACAATGGGGTATAATAATCCAATAAATATATTTGAAGTATATAAATATCATACAAACATGTATCAGAGAAAAGAACTCTGTAAAATAATACAAAGTAGACAAAAGAGACAATATCATGGAGGAGGTAAATCTCATCAAGGTGGGGACCAGGTGACTAGATTACTATCAATTACCTTTAGTAGTCTGGGGAGGGCAACAAAATGCAGGTTGGGTGAAAAACACTCATTATCCTACTTCCCACAGACCTAATACCCTAGTAAAATCCTGCTTATAATCAGAGGGTTACATTCATTGTGACCCACAACAACCCGTGATCCGTACAATATAATACCATAAACAGTGGATGATCAGGGGTGTTTGCATTAAGGTACACATAGTAAACATATTACATACCCTTTGAGTGGATAAGCAGGATTCAATAGTCCCCGGTCCAGGCCAGACGCGCGTTTCGTGATCTTTTTCAAGGGCCACCACATGTTGGTTTGGGATGTCACAGCGGCCTGGCCCGGTTCCGTAACCACAGCGGTGTCAATAATAGAGGGGATGGGGATGTGGAGTATGTCTTCATGACGCCACCTGTGGTGTGCGGCCAAGTATTAGCCACCACTGCAGGAGGTCTTCTCTGGGGCGGATGACAACGCAGCTCGGACGGTACAGCTCTCTACAGGCAGAGCTCAGGCCCCAGGGAGAATGTTGGGAGTAGTAGTCGCCTATGGCGCAGGGGCGCAATGATGGGAGCGCCGGCATTGATGGGACGACACAGAGGTTGCAGTCAAAGTTCCTTACTCATTGAGATTACACTGCCTTTGGAGTGCCGTGCTCTGCTGTTATGAACTCCAGCTGATCCCAGATAGTTCAGAGGTCAAGGCCGGTGTTTCATTCTGTGTGTCCTTTCTGGTGGTCTTCCCTTCACCCCAACTCCTGGGCCGTGGAACGGATCACAGGTGCCTGCTGCACTCCCCGTGAATCCTGTGATCCCCCTCCTTCCTAAGAACCCGGCTTGAGCCTCCAGCTCCGGACCACGGGCCCCTTTCTATTCTTGTCACTTCTGACTGATGTCTGTTCCTGGTGCGGACCCCCACTGGTGCTAACTGAATTATGAGTGTGATGGCTCCTAACTTCCCCTGCAGGTGCCCCGCTTCCCGGGTTTCTGAACTAGTGGGCAAAAGGTCCCATATCTCATGATGGCCACCCCCGACACCTACCCTAGCCCAGTCCCAGTGAAAGAGCTCCAGGGTTATGTGTTGGATGTATTTTGGTGGTTTACCGATGATGACCTCCTCCGTATCCAAGATGAATAGTGCACCTCGGGTGAGGTGCAGTACCCTGTGGCGACTGAAGCCGCAGGGGCGCCATACCTGCAGTCCGGACCTTTCACCAATACAAAAAATTTGGCGCATTATTAAACTAAAAATCTCAGACTGTGGAGCAGCGAGAATCCAAGATCCATCAAGAATGGGACAACGTTCCTTTTCTACAACTCCAAAGATTGTCTCTTTACCTCCCAGATATTTGCAGACTGTTGTATGAAGAAGAATGAATTCTACAATGGTGGTCCAAGCACAACTTTTCTGAGATGTCACTGCCATCAATTTTGTATACGAGTTTGTTTTTTCAAAAAAAATGGAATATTGTCCAATGGTCAACTTCTGCTCTGTGTTCAAGTAATAATGTGGATAGAATATGGCGCTAAGAGATTTCTGAATTCATTACATTCTTGTTCCCTTTATATTTTACAAAACGTTTTGGGACTGAGGTTGTGTATACTTATAATATTTTCTTGCACAGTCACTCGTAGGTTTGTTTGGTCTCATTTTCCCTTCCTTTTTTGGGTGGGTTTCTAATTGAAGGAAGCTTGCCATATTTGCTCCCTTCGAGTTTCCGTACAAGCTCCGATTTTGCACCTGTTGTTGTCTCCTAGTCATTGTTACACCCGTTCTCTGCTCATTGGTTACAACTGTAAGCCCCTTCCTGCCCCCATTTAAGTCGCATTGCACTTTTGTTTTATAAAATATAATTTAAGGCTTCCTCTGCCGATATTTTGACGGCCAGAAGAAAATTGAAAATAAATGAGATCTATCCATATAAGGAAAAGTGAGTGACTTTCCATTCAGATACATGCAGCTCGTACCCGGAGGAGGCCTGACAGATCCTTTGTGTACAGTGACTGCCTCTGACGTTATGAGACACGTTCCTTTCTCGTGTTCTCTCTCCACCGGCTCTCCCACTCTGTGGAAATAACTGCTAATTGCAGGTGAGTCAGCGGTAACGTGGACATGCCCCCTCAACTGCTCAAATGCCAATGAATTGACTCCGATGACTAAAAGTGAATGTCTGCCGGTTCTGCAGACTGACTCATTAATTATGATAATATCGAGTGATTGGACACTTCAACAATTAGCATCGGAATCTAGATATCATCTCCAGGTGCTGGGGTCCTCCGAGGACAAAAGGAAAAGGCAAAGGACATGGGGGTGGGGGGTGGGGAGAGGGAGAGGGACACAGAGCGAGCAAAAGGTGAGGACCTGGAGGGGGAAGAAGGAGAAAGACATGGAGAAGGAAAAAGGTGAAAACACAGAGGGTGAAGAAGGCAAAGGATATGGAGGGAGAAGAAGGCGAGAGTCATGGAGGAGAAAAAAGGCTAGGAACACGGAGGAAAGAGAAGGAGGACTCGTAGGAGGCAGAACATGTGGGACACGGAAGGGGTAGAAGGGGTAAATGGTGAGGGACACCAAGAGGGCAGAAGATGAAGACACAGAGGATAAAAAGGAGAGAGGCATGCAGGGGGAAGAAGGTGAAGAACACAGAGAGGGTGTCGCGGGCGGAGGAGGGGATGCTGCGCTCACCCACTGCTCGGGTCCGGCTGCTGCTGCTCGGTGGTGGCTCGAGCGGTGGGCCGGATCCCGGGGACTCGAGCGGCGCTCCCCGCCCGTGAGTGAAAGGGGTTGGTTTGGTTTAGGGATATTGTCCGTGACGCCACCCACGGTTGTGGTGAGGTTGTGACACCACCGCTGCTCTCGACGGGGATCCCGGGAGCGGTGGCAGGGAGCAGCTTGGATGTTGTTTTCTCCCCTCCGTGGGTAGGGGGGTTGGTTGTCCCGGGGCCCGGTGAGGGGTAGGGATGGCAGGCGGGTTACGGGGCCTGGTGAGGTGCAGGGTCGCGGGGGCAGCGCTGTGCCGCACGGCACTGTGGTACTCACTCAGCCAATGATGAATGCAAAGTCTCCGGTAAAACAAACGGCTGGATGGACGGATCCCACAGACGGCTGCGGTTGTTCTCCTCCCGGTAGGTTGATGGTGACTGCCTTTCCCTGCACCTGTGCTGTGTTTACGGTTCCAAAAGCTTCCCACCGGTAACCTGCTCCCCAGCTTGGATGGATGCCGAAGGAGCCCCTTTTGCCCGCAGGCTCTGGCCCTGGGAACTGTAGCCTTGGCGGTGACTGTGTTTCCCTTTACGGTGTGAGCTGTTGCCTTCAATCGGGTCTTGACTGCTGGGAAACCCCGGAGGTTCCCTTCGCTAATGGATTTGACCAGTTTTATGGTGACTCCTAGCCTGGTCGGGGTCCGTAAGCCCTGCCGGATGGTGATGGCTTCTCTTTGCTCTCCGATCCGGTACCGTCGGGCCACCGCCCGTCCACGGTCCGTACGGTTCGCTTCAATCAGCCTCTCCTGCAGACGGTCACCACCGTCTGCCAACCTTGCTGTATGTGCCCGGGCCACACACCCGGACACGGTCAGTCTCCTCTCAACTACCACTTCACTTCTCAAACTCCAAACTGATCTGACTCCTTTTCCCGCCTCCAGGACTGTGAACTCCTAGGTGGGCGGGACCAACCGCCTGGCCCACCCCCTGGTGTGGACATCAGCCCCTGGAGGGAGGCAACAATGATTTTTGTGTTTGACTTTGGTGTGCCTAACCGGGGTGTGGGGTGTGTTGGTGTAGTTCTGTGATGACCTGGCTTGTCCAGGGCGCCACAAGGGCAGAAGGTGAGGACATGGAGACCAGTAGACCACTGCACAACCAGCTCTGTCCTCACCTATTGTTCCCTCACCCATCCCCTGTAGACTGTGAACCCTTGTGGGAAAGGTTCTCTTTCCTCCTGTACCAATCTGTTTTTGTAATGTTCATGATTGTTGTACTTGTTTTTTATGTATACCCTTTTCACTTGTAAAGCTCCATGGAATAAATGGTGCTATGATAATAATAATAATCATAATGCAGAGGGAAGAAGAAGAGGGACATAGAGAGGGTAGGAGGTAAAAACACAGACGGGGATGAAAATGTAGCACCCCTGCGGTGCCACAAATGTAAAGGAAACCCAAACACCGGAATATCCGTGCCAGTCAACACATCAGTACCCTCAGACCACACACACGACCCCAACACCAAACTGGGAGACTGCCTAGCAACAGGTAAAAAGGATGGGCACTGACTGGATAGTCGCCACCCAATCTGTACGGAGAGACCCAGCGAGGGGAGGTATACCACCCCAGCAACGGTCAAACCGCTCGGATCCGGGTGTCGCTACTCATGGCTCGAGGGTCTCCGGACCCGGGGGGCTCGAGGTCACTCTTAATTGTAGATGGGGCGATTTACAGGGGAGATATAGTTCGTGACGAACGTCACCCGTAGTGTGCGATAATGGGGAGTACCGCCGCTGCCATTGGGAGTACCCGAGGTGATGGAGTGCGGCAGCTAGGTGACGTGTCCCTCCACGGGTAGGGGATTACCCCGGGACTCTGGTTAGTACCTTGGGAATGCAGGAGCTCGCAGTCTCGCTGGTTCCAGGGGTTATAAGGTACTCACTCAGAAGAATGCAGACACTGACAACGTAGTAAACCAAGTCTCTGACTGCCGCTGTCTCCTGGGGGGAGCTCGTCCAGGTCCCGTCCCCTGCAGCATTACCTAGTGGTCTGTGGCCTCTCTCCTGGCACCTGAATTTGGATGGTCTGTTGTGGCCCGTCAGCCTGGAGCTTTCCGGGCCCCGCTCCCCGCTGTGGCTAGCAAAGGATCTTGCTCTCAGGGGCTCACGCTTGGGATTTCAGTGGGCTGCCTATCATGGAAAGCCCTATCCCCCTCATTGCGCTAGTGCCCCCGACCTCTGAGCTGGTGGGAACAGCCCATGGAGGCCCTGTCCTCCGCAGGTTAATTGCCGGGTTGCTTGCAGCTTCTCCCATACCTAGGGTCCGTGTACCCCGACGTGCCTTTGATCCCAGCCCGGTTTTTGAACTGCGGCTGCTGGCTATCCTCCATGATTAGCTCAGCACCCAGTCACAACCTCCCGCAACCGGGTCTCTGACTCCTCCGGGCCCAGACCACCGTCTGCGACCTAGGATACTTCTCCCCTGTAGAGGATGAACACAAGAGGAGGAAGGGCACTACCCGTGGGATCTCCAGGTATACAGAAAACTGGACCAATTAGAGAAAGAGGAAAGGAGTATACCAAACAAGGGATCACCACATTATTAAACGATCAAGGAGTTAATTTTATTGTACACATGGGAATGTGGTGTTGTGGCCAACGGAAATGTACACTAGGGAGGCGAAGAGACAGTTATCCAACAGAGAATGCTATATAGCGTTACCATCAGATCCAACGAGCATTTTTAAAAAGAATCTGGATAGATTCCTGACCACAGCGCATGATCAAGGCACCATAACTTTGAAGGAGAAAAATTTCTTAACAACAAAGGACCCAGTAACACCAACATTTTACATGCTACCCAAAATTCATAAAGGCCGTCCGGAGCCTCCGGGTAGGCCAATAGTTTCAGGGATCGGTGGTTTACTGGAGAGGCCTTGTATTTATTTGGACTTTTATCTCCAACCATTGGCACAATCTTCCCCTTCTTATGTGAGGGACTCTACTCACCTGATTGACCAATTGGCACAATTGGAAGTTCCACCTGAGGCCCTTTTGGTTACGTTAGATGTAGAGTCCCTATACACCTCAATTGACCATAAGTTGGGATCAATGGCGGTGTCCTTTTTCCTTGACAACAAAACAACCGGGAACAGGAGGCACGATTCCTTTCTTCTGGATCTACTTTTCCTAGTGCTTGACAGGAATTACTTTGTGTTCGACAGGGTCTATTACCGCCAGACATCCGGGACCGCTATGGGGGCGTGCTGTGCACCACCCTATGCTAATATCTTTTTAGGGTGGTGGGAGGAGCTATATGTCTATACCCTGGAACAGTACAAAACCAATGTGGTCCGGTGGTTTAGATATATCGACGATATCTTGTTTTTCTGGTCGGGGACTCTTGATCAATGCAAATTATTCATTGCCACCCTGAATAACAACAGTCTAAATATCAATCTGACTTCCAACATTTCCTCTGAGTCTGTTGAGTTCCTTGATCTTCGGATCACGAAAACAGAAGGGACCATTTGCACGACTTTATACCGCAAACCTACAGCAACCAATAGTCTGCTACATTATAGCAGTTTTCACCCAATGCATGTTAAAAACGGCATCCCTAAGGGACAGTTCATGAGGGTGAAAAGGAACTGTAGTAATAACATCGATTTTGAATCACATGCCCTTGATCTGACCAACAGGTTCCGCAAAAGGGGATACCCGAAGAGGGTGGTTTCTGGAGCACTACAAACTTGCAAGTCTATAGAACGACAGACTCTACTTCAACCGAAAATACGGACAAAACAGACAATTGTGAGTATCATCACACCATTTAATAACCAGTGGCAAGATCTCTATGGTTTGCTTCACAATAATTGGGATATTCTACGGAGTGACAAAAAGCTGATTCCCTTTTTGGGCGTAAAACCCAGGCTGGTAGCGAGGAGGGCCCAGAATCTACGGGGTATCCTCTCAAGCAGTCATTTCACCAGACCGAAGCAGAGCCTGGGCACCGGCGTCAGACTGAAAGGAACCTTTCCCTGTGGAGCATGCACAGTGTGCCCTTTTATGGTGGCTGACGACCATTTCTCCTTACCTATTCCTCCTAGGTGAATTTCTTCTGGTGCCTATTACAACTGTCGGACCAGGAACGCCGTGTATGTCCTCATCTGCAGCTGCCCCAAACTGTATGTTGGTGAAACTACACAGGAGGTAAGAAGGAGGGTTCAACAGCACTTTTCAAGCATCAACACGGCTAGCACAGATCTAAAGAAGGGCAAAGTGCTTACCTCGGTAGCTGCCCACTTCCTTACCCATCATGGAGGGCGTTTCAACACGGTTAAGATAATGATTGTTGACTCTGTTAGACAGAACATTAGGGGTGGGGACTGTACCAAGGAACTCCTTCGGAAGGAATCCCGGTGGATTTACACCCTTAAGAGTCTGGCTCCACACGGCCTAAATGAAGAATTACTGTATACTGGTTTTTATAACATCATTTGAAACTGTGGGTCCTCACAAGCTATTTTTGTCATCACGTTTGTCTCTTTTTGCTCACTAGTCTCCTGTTTTTGGTTAGGAGGTGATATTCAAGCAAGCAGAATGAGAAGAAGGACATCTAGGACGAGGGATGAGGGAAGAGTTGACACGATGACAACATCGGACTTCTCATATTGGATCATCTTCGTACCATCCCTGTGGTGCCGACCTATCTTGATGAAGCATCTCAATTGTCTTAATGAGATCTCACGGACATCAATTTGTTCATGACGTGTTGGAAGGAGAAAAGTCAGAAGAGGGGTAAAAGGAAAAGGAAAAAGAGAGGAAATAATGAAGAGGCACAGAATAGAAAGAAAAAGAAGAAGTAAGAAATAAAAGGAAAGGACTATGACGGCGGAGGTTACCAAACCAAACTATATCGAATACCTTTTTTGGCTTGGTCTTCTACGTATATACTCATCCTCTGATGAGACCTATGGACCCCTGAAGGATAACTCTTTTTCTCCTTGTTAACTTTTACCCCTATTTTGCATTCTTACCATTGATGTAATTATAGTGTTCCTAGTTATATCCCATGAGGGGACAACACGGTGTACTGTCTACCCTATTTTTGAGCTTAGATGGATGAGTCTGCCGACTATTTCCATGTTTTGAGAGCCCTGGGTGAGCTCGACTACTGTTCTCTGACCATGATCATTCTTTGATTAACCTTCTGTAATACTAATCCGATGGTTTCTGACTGATTCCCACCTTGTGTGGGGTCTCCACAATCCTGTTCCCTATGCTCCCTGTTCCATCATAATCCGTCTGTAGTTACTACACCTTGCCTTCAGGGTAGAATAGTGGGTCAAAGCCCTTTGTGGAAAGATTTGCGTATGCACTGGTTGGGACCATATGTCGCCCCTTCGGCTGTGACGTGTGGTCTTAATTGTGTTAGGGCATGTCTCCTTAAAGGCAATACCATGTATTATCTAATGATGATGAGCCCCACATGTGCATGGTATCTGCTGGAAACAGCGCATTCCGATAAACTTTGGTTGTATCATCTAAATAAATGTAACTGTGATTATATTTTGAGTTTTGGATTTCCATATTATGTGGGGTTTCTGTAGTCTGGTTCTCCTGCTCCCCATTCTGACTCGCCTGCTGTATACCTCTGCAGTGTATATATATATAGTCTCCTCTCTCTATGTACCTTTGCAGTGTATATATACAGTCTTCGTTCTCTGTATACCTCTGCGGTTTATATATACAGTCTCCGTTCTCTGTATACCTCTGCAGTGTATATATACAGTCTCCGCTCTCTGTATACCTCTGCAGTGTATGTATAGTCTCCGCTCCCGGGGTGGAACGGTGGGCTAGAGTCCTGTTTATAGTTATTTCTGCTTGTGCTTATACATTGGTTGGGACCGTATGTCACCCTGGTGGGTTTTGACATGTGGTCCTTTGTGTATGAGCATGTCCCCACAGGGGCAATATCTTGTATCATCTAATGATGATGAGTCCCATATTTGTACAGTACTTGCTGGAAACAGTGTATTAGGACGAACCTTGTTCGCACTAACCAAATAAATATAATTGTGATTATAATCTGACCATTGGACATCCATACTACTGATCACATATTGGTCAAACGAACATCATTTTTGTGTGCAGACTTGTTATTGTCCTGTTCTCTGTTCATCCTGATCGGTTTGGCATAAACCTGGATTTGTTCTGTACCTAGGGTTGGATATTGAATTGGGGGATTGTTGCTGTCCCCCATACGAATAAAGAGGTTAAAAAGCCTTGTGCTAGCATCTCTACCTTTCTCCTACCTAAGTACAGATTGTATTATATTCTCTGCTTGTGCTTATACATTGGTTGGGACCGTATGTCACCCTGGTGGGTTTTGACATGTGGTCCTTTCTGTATGAGCATGTCCCCACAGGGGAAATACCTTGTATCATCTGATGATGAGTCCCACGTATGCACAGCACTTGCTGGAAACAGCGTATTAGGACGAGCTTTGAGTGCACTAACCAAATAAATATAATTGTGATCATACTCTGACCATTGGACATCCATACTACTGATCACATATTGGTCAAACGAATTTTATGTTTATGTGCAGACTTGCTATTGTCCTGTTCCGTCCTGTTCTGTACTTGGGGTTGGATATGGAATTGGGGTATTGTTGCTGCCCCCCATACGAATAAAGAGGCTAAAAAGCCTTGTGTTAGCATCTCTACCTCTCTCCTACCTAAGTGCAGATTGTATTATAAAGTGCGTTTTCGGCGATATTTACTGTGTTTTCCCTTTTTCACATGAATGCGTGCACCCATTGATATACATGGGGGGAGCTTTGATACTGCACGTCAATATTTAATACCTGTAATGCTGCACTTTGTATGGGGTTATAATCTGTCGGTATTTTGAACATTTGCGCATGCGCAGTATGGGATGAGGTCGTTCCTCCCCTTCTTTATCATGTGATGTAAAATAGACAGCCAGCGCTGTATATAAGTGTACATATTGAATCGATCATCAAATTACAGTTTCCAGGTGCTGTTAGAGTGCATATCATTTAAACGACATGCTTAGGGACATACAGTGGTATGTTTGATAAAGCGCTACTTGTTTACGACCAACGCATGCGCAGTATGAGCTGTGGGCGTGTATCTGTCTGCCACATGACCCAGGCAAGATGGCGGCCGCCATTAGAACGCGGCAAACATATGAGATTCTCCAGCTGCGGCACTGGTGAGTCCTAATGAATTTCTTGTATATATAGGGCACATACCGAAGCGGCACATAGCTTTCTCCTTTCCCCTGAGGAAGCCACCCTTAGAGGTGGCGATACGCGTGGGGTTATCCCTTGGGAAACCCTCTCCTTATGCGACTTCCATTTGCATGCTTCTTGGTATTTTTCTGGCATCTCACCGATAGTGAGTATAGACCTAAGGGACCCTGAAGGCTTGGTGTAGATAAACTGCCCTGATCTTCTGGGCTACACTGGTTTTTGGTTACGCTGTCCCCATATAGTAAGAACTGTGTAGCCAGTCATACTAAGAGTTAATACCGCAGCCTGATGTTTATTTAGCATCTTCATTTACACCTTCTGGATATTTGGAGGCCTGGGCCTTTCCCAAATTGCATGTAGTGTTGTAAACTGTATTATTATCTGCGGTATATCCAACTGATCCATCACTCAGGACCATTGTTGTAGCAATGCAATGTGTAGTTATTGTCTATAATATATGTATGTCGCATTAAGGAGAGGTTACGCATATTATATTTGTATAATCATTTGTTATATACACTATACTATATATATTGTTTCCCAATGTGATTGGTTTAATGCCATGGGCTTTTTAAGTGTTTTTATTACCTTTTGTGTGTGCCACACTTCCGGTGCGGACTTCTGGTTTTTTGTGTACAATAAAATTAACTCCTTGATCGTTTAATAATGTGGTGATCCCTTGTTTGGTATACTCCTTTCCTCTTTCTCTACTAGGATACTTCTCCCCTGGGAGATCCAACTCCCAGCTTCCTTGAGCTCCTCACTGCTCAAGGGCTACCACTCAACTTCCTCCCACTTTGCTCAACTGGAGCTGACTAACTTGTCACCTCCCACCTCCCTGTCTGACCCCTAGGTGGGCAGCCCTATTCCACAGTAAGCAGCCCACTGGTGTGCCTGACAGGTGTGGTGCAAGGTGTCACAAGGATTTGTGAATGCTGGTGGAGGCAGTACTGCAAGATAGGGACCTAGAACCATGGGGGGTTGAGTCCTGCACGGGGAGAGAAAGATTCTGCAGAACCCTGTGACGACCTGACTAGTCCAGGGCGTCACAGAGGGGCCAGTGGTCAGTTGGAAAGTTGGCAGGAGGAAGTCAGTGAGTCGAGTGAGGAGAAGTTGAGAGAAGGAGGTTGAGAGTAGTAGTGAAGGAGTGAAAGTACAGAAAGAAATGAAAAGACCTGAAGTAACAAAGTCCCATGTTTCATGATGGCCACCCCCTATCTACCCCAGGCCATCCCCCCAGTGGGAAGGCACCTAACTGTTTGTGGTGTGTGAATGTGAGAAACACCAGTGATTAACCTCTCCTTACCTGGGATGAGTACTACATCTTAGGCCTCCTTCAGACATCCGTGTCTCCAGCACGTGTTTGGTCCGTTTCCTCAAAATCAATGGGTCTGCGCTCACGTGCGTGTTCTGCCATGGACCGTGTGTCCGTGTGGAGCATAAGTGTGCCCGTGTGCTCCACACGTAGACATGTCAATTTTTCTCCGGCATCACGGGTGCCACATGGAACGCAAACAGACCCAACGGAGGTGTTTCGTGGGACACACGCCGGAGAAAACACACGTGTCTAAGAAAAAAATAAAAAAACTTTACTCCCCTTCTCCAGCCCTCCCATCTCTGCCGCTGCTGTCACTTGCTACCGACCGCCGCTCATTATGCTCATTGCATATTCACTTCACTGCGGCCGGAAGCAGCAGCAGCGGGGAGTCTGCAGGACCGAAGATCGAATATCAGCACCACGGACAGCGAAGCCAGGGACAGGTGAGGAGAAAGTTCCCGTTCCGAACACACGTGTGCCATAAACACGGCTCACGGAGAGCAATATGCTCCTTTGACACGTCCGTGAAATACGTGCGTGATTTTTACGGACGTGTGAAAGAGGCCTTAAAGGAGATGCTGTACCCTGTGGTGACTGAAGCCTCAGGGGCGCCACAAATGTGCGGAAACTCTGCCCTTCCTGCAGGTGTCATTAGCTTGAAATTGAAAAAAAGAGGCTTGTATAAATGCGGAGGGGCCGCGGCAGAGCTGAAGACCCTACACACAGTCCGCCCAGATGCATGAAAAGGACATTGCACCAAATCTTCAATAATGAATTACAGGCTGCAGATTTCTGCACTACAGTTATCTATTAAATCAGTATAACCGCCCCTTCAGGGCCATATCTTTACTTCCACATATAAAATCGTGACGACAGATTCTCTAAAAAAATTTCAAATTTTTGATAAATTCATAAATACATGCAAATCATATCTATCAAAATGTACTACTGACATGAAGCACAACATGTCACCATCAGAAGTGAAAGAGTTTGCCTGGTCGGTGAGAATAGGCTTCGGTGGTGCGGGGTTAAAAAAGCAACAAGCGGAATATTCAGGGGAGAAGCCGGAGAAACATAGGCACGAAAACTTCCCACCTCTGACCAGGTGACGGGACGTCTTTAAATACAAGCCATAGAGTGAAGCTGCGCACGTTGTGAAGGAACACGCACCTCTCCTCCTCCTCCTCCTCCTCCTCCTCCTTCTCCTCCTCCTCCTCCTTCTCCTCCTCCTCCTCCTTCTCCTCCTCCTCCTCCTTCTCCTCCTCCTCCTCTTCCTCCTCCTCCTCCTTCTCCTTCCATCAGTCTCAGGCTGCATTCACACATCCGTCTATTTTTATATCCGTGTAAAACTGTCCATTTTTTTCTCATGTTTCATTGCCATTGCTTCCATGTGAAATTCCTTCTGCCTTTCTCATGTGTTCTAAAAAATGGAAGGAGGTTGAATGTCTGAACTTTTAATACCCAATGGATTCTGTCTGTCCTTTATACTTGTAGGATTTATGCCCAAGAGAGGATTGACTGATAGTAAAGGTCCCATCAAAAGAAAGGTTGTTTTGTCATGGCTGGTGGATACACGCAAATTGGTTCATTTTTATACAGTGAAGGAAATAAGTATTTGATCCCTTGCTGATTTTGTGAGTTTGTGAGCTGACAAATACATGAACAGTCTATAATTTTAAGTGTAGGTTAATTTTAACAGTGAGAGATAGAATATCCAAAACAAAATCCAGAAAATCACATTGTATAAATTGTATAATTGTATTTGCATTTTGCAGAGATAAATAAGTGTTTGATCCCTCTGGTAAACAAGACTTAATACTTGGTGGCCGTTCCTTTGTTGGCAGCCCAGCAGTCAGATGTTTTTTGTAGTTGATGATGAGGTTTGCGCACATGTCACCAGGAATTTTGCTCCTCTCCTATTTGCAGATCATCTCTAAATCCTTAAGATTTTGAGGTGATCACTTGGCTGCTTAGAGCTTCAGCTCCTCCATACGTTTTCTATGGGATTAAGGTCTGGAGACTGGCTAGGCCACTCCATGAACTTAATGTACTTCTTTTTGAGCCACTCCTTTGTTACCTTGGCTGTATTTTTTGGGTCACTGTCATGCTGGAAGACTCAGCCACAAGCCATTTTTAATGTCCTGGCGGAGGGAAGGAGGTTGTCACTGACGATTTTATATTACATGTCTTCATTTATTGTCCCACTGATGCGAGGAAGTAGTCCTGTGCCCTTAGCAGAGACACACCGCCATAACATAATGGTTCCTCCTCCATGCTTGACAGTGGGGACGGTGTTCTTTGGGTCATAGGCAGCATTTCTCTTCCTCCAAACACGGCGAGTTGAGTTAAGGCCAAAGAGCTCAATTTTTGTCATCTGACCCAAGCACCTTCTCCCAATCACTCTCAGAATCATCCAGGTGTTAATTGGCAAACTTCAGACGGGTCGGTTGCACATGGGCCTTCTTCAGATGAGCCTGCTCCACATGGGCCTTCTTCAGAAGTGCCACCTGCACATGGGTGTTCTCCAGAGGGGCCGCCTGCACATGTGCCTTCTTCAGACGAAGCGACTGCATATGGGCCTTCTTCAGATGGGTCGGCTACACATGGGCCTTCTTCAGACGAGCCGGCTGCACATGGGCCTTCTTCAGATGGGTCGGCTACACATGGGCCTTCTTCAGACGAGCCGGCTGCACATGGGCCTTCTTCAGACATGCCGCCTGCACATGGGCCGGCTGCATATGGGCCTTTTTGAGCAGTGGGACTTTATGGATACTGCAGGATTTTAATCCATTACGGCGTAATGTGTTACCAATGGTTTTCTTGGTGGCAGTGGTCCCAGCTGCCTTGAGATCATTAACAAGTTCCCCCATGTAGTTTTAGGCTGATTTCTCACCTTCCTCATAATCCTGGAGACCCCATGAGGTGAGATTTTGCATGGAGCCCCAGATCGATATCGATTGACACTCATTTTGTATTTCTTCCATTTTCTTACTATTGCACCAACACTTGTCTCCTTCTCACCCAGCGTCTTACTTATGGTTTTGTAGCCCATTCCAGCCTTGTGGCGGTCTATGATCTTCTCCATTCAAGTCTTGTGCAGGTCTATGATCTTCTCCATTCCAGCCTTGTGGCGGTCTATGATCTTCTCCATTCCAGCCTTGTGCAGGTCTATGGTCTTCTCCATTCCAGCCTTGTGCAGGTCTATGGTCTTCTCCATTCCAGCCTTGTGCAGGTCTATGGTCTTCTCCATTCCAGCCTTGTGCAGGTCTATGGTCTTCTCCATTCCAGCCTTGTGCAGGTCTATGGTCTTCTCCTTTCCAGCCTTGTGCAGGTCTATGGTCTTCTTCTCCATTCCAGCCTTGTGCAGGTCTATGGTCTTCTCCATTCCAGCCTTGTGCAGGTCTATGGTCTTCTCCATTCCAGCCTTGTGCAGGTCTATGGTCTCGTCCCTGACATCCTTAGAAAGCTCTTTGTTCGCCCATGTTGTAGAGGTTAGAGTCTGACTGATTAATGGAGTCTGTGGACAGGAGGCTTTATACAGGTGACAATGTAAGACAGCGTCTGTAATGGAGGTAACGAGGGGATTAGGAGTGTCTAAATGTCTGTAGGAGCCAGAACTCTTATTGGTTGGTAGGGGGTCAAATACTTATTTCTCTCTGAAAAATGCAAATACATATATTTAATTTATACAATGTGATTTTCTGGACTTTATTTTGGATACTCTATCTCTCACTGTTAAAATTAAGCAACCCTTAAAATTATAGACTGTTCATGTCTTTGTGAGTGGACAAACATACAAAATCAGCAAGGGATTAAATACTTATTTCCTTCACTGTACAGTTTGTATGACAATATTTCAATATGTTTAGTTTGTACTATGGTTAGTTCCAGAAATATTTGGATAGTGACACAAGTTTGGGCATTTTAGCTTTTTGCCAAAACATATTCAAGACCCAGTTATATAATCAATATGAGCATAAAGTGTCAGCTCCCAGCTTTAATTTGAGGGTATTCAGATCCTAATTGGAGGAAGGGTTTAGGAATTACAGCTATCTAATATGTAGCTGCCTCTTTTTCAAGGGACCAAGGTAATTGGGCAATTATCTCAAAAGTTCTTTAATGGGCTGCATGAGCGATTCCTACATTAATACATCATCAATTAAGCAGGTAAAAGGTCTGGAGCTGATTCCATGTGTTACATTTGCATTTGGAAGCTATTGCTGTGGATCCACAATATGTGATCAAAGGGGCTCTCAAAGAGAGAGAAACATCATCATTGGGCTGAAAAAAAAAAAAAAGAAAAAGAAGAAACCCATCGGAGAGTACAAATGTTAGGAAAGGCCAAAACAACAGTGCAAAAAATATTGTGCACTAGTGAGCTGGGAACAGAAAAAGGCCTGTATGTCCATGGAATACAACAGTGGTGGATGATCACAGAATCCTTTCCATGATGAGGAGAAACCCATTCACAAGATCCCCCCAAGTAAAGACCCCTCTCCAGGGAGTCGCTGTTTCAGGATCTAAGTCCACAATGGATCAGTCATGCTATGGGGTTGTGATGCAGCTAATGGCGAGAGGAACATTTCCCAAGTAGGGGTAAAAATAGATTTATTGAAATTTCAACAAATTCTTGATGCAAACATAACACCATCTGTAAAAAGGCTAAAGTAGGAGGAGGAGAAAAGAGGATGGAGTCTACAAATGGAAATTGATCCTAAACACACATAAAAATCCACAAGACAATCTCAAAAGGCACAAGCTAAAGGTTTTACAATGGCACTCACAGTCCCCTGATCTGAACATCATGGAACATCTGTGGTGAGACCTCAAAAGAGCAGTGCATGCAAGACAAGCCAAAAATCCGACAGAACTGGAAGACATCTCCAAGGAAGAGCAGTGGATGCAAGATGACCTGGAATCTCATAGAACTTAAAGACATTTCCAAGGAAGAGCAGTGTATGTGTGACGCCCTGGACTAGCCAGGTAGTTACAGACATAACACCACACACACCCCCACCCTAGACAGTCACAACAGTCAAACAAAAACCCTTGTTGCCTCCCTCCAGGGTCTGATGTCCACACCAGGTGGGGCGGAGCCAGGCAGTTGGCCCCACCCACCGAGGAGTTCACAGGCCTGGAGGCAGGAAAAGCAGTAGATTGAGTTTGGAGGTGAAAGTAGGAGGACATGAACTGCAAGTGTCTGGGTCGGAGCCCAGGCAATGACAGCAAGGTTGGCAGATGGTGGTGGCCGTCTGCAGGAGTTGGTGGAACTCCGCAGAGCCGTAGGACAGGGGTTGGGCGGTGGCCCACCGGTACTGAACCGGGGAGCGGAATGAAGCTAAGCACACAGGCAGGGCCATCGGACCCCGACCAGGCTTGGAGCCGCCGACAGTAGTCAAATCCGAGTGTGACAGGAACCGTAGGGGTTTCCTAACTACCACGACCCGACAGAAGGCAACAGTCCACACCGAGAGGATATACAGCCACCGCCACAGGCTAGAGATCCAAGGGCCAGCACCTGCGGGCAAAACGGGCTCCTATGGCACTTATACGCCGGGGAGCGGACTACCGGTGGGCAACCACAGGAGTCAGAACATTCTAACAAGTGCAGGGAAAGACAGCCACCATCAGCCGTCCGGGGAGAGCACAACAACACTGCAGCCGGCTGCGGGACCCGTCCATCCGGCCGTTATGGTTTACCAGAGACTTTGTCATTGATTGTCTGAGTGAGTACACCAGTGCCGTCCGGCACCGCGCCGCGCAGTCCCTGCAACCCTGCACCCCAGCCATCCAGCCTCCCCGTTACACCACCGGGCCCCGGGATCACTAACCCCCTAACCACGGAGGGGACAACATCCTAGCTGCTCCCTACCATCTCTCCCGGGATCCCCGTCACCAGCAGCGGTGGTGCCATAATCATCACATCCCGTGGGTGGCGTCACGAACACTCTCCCCAAACAAACCATCCCTTTTCACTCACGGGTGAGGAGCGCTGCTCGAGTCCCCGGGTCCAGCCCACCGCTCGAGCCACCGAGCAGCAGCAGCAGCAGAAGCCCCGGACCCGAGCATGGCGAGCGCGTCCCCTCCGTCCGCGACATATGCAACACGAGCCAGGAATCTCACAGAACTGCAAGATGTCTGTCGCGGGTGGGGAGGAGGGTGTCAGCACTGCGCTCACCCCTCTGCTCGGGTCCGGCTGCGGCTGCTCAGTGGTGGCTCGAGCGGTGGGCCGGATCCCGGGGGTTCTCGAGCGGCGCTCCTCACCCGTGAGTGAAAGGGGATTGGGTTTTGGGATAAAGTCTATTGTCCGTGACGCCACCCACGGTTGTGGTGATTTGTTAGCACCACCGCTGCTCGGTGTGGGGATCCCAGGAGTGATGGTGTGAAGCAGCAAGTTGTTGTGTTGCCCCTCCGTGGGTAGGGGTTGGTGATCCCGGAGCCCAGTGATGAGGTGGGAGATGCAGGGCTTGGTGGGCGCAGGGACGCGGGGGGCAGCGCTGTGCCTTGCGGCACTGTGGTACTCACTCAGCCTGAGACGATGACACAGTTCTCGGTAAAACACACGGCTGGAAAGACGGTTCCCACAGACGGCTGCACTTGCTTTCCCCAGTAGGGGACGGTGATGTCCCTTTGTCCTGCACCTATGTTGTTGATGGTTGCGATGGGTTCCCACCGGTAACCCACTCCCCGGCTTCAAGCTGGACCGGAGGAGCTCTACTCTTTGCCCGCAGGCGCTGGCCCTCAGAAACTGGTGCCCTGGCGGTGGCGGTGTCTCTGCTTTAATGGTTGGGCTGTTGCCTTCAATCGGGGTCCCCTTCACTGACGGATTTGGCAAATTTTGGCGACTCCTAGCCTTGCTGGGGTCCGAGAGGCCCCTGCCCTGGTGCTGACTGTTCTTTGTACACTGCTCCAGACCGCCGGGTCACCACCCGTCCGCGGTCCTTCCAGGAACTTCCGAGCAGTCACCCCTGCGGACAATCACCGCCGTCTGCTGACCTTGCTGTCTCGGTCCGGGCACACACCCGGACCAACTTCAGGCTTTTCAAACTCTTTCTTTTCTGTCACCACTCTTACTGTCCTCCTTTACCACTTTACTTCCTTCACTTCACTACTTGTTTACTCCTTCACCTCCTAAACTGAACTTTACTCTAGCTCTTCCCTGAGCTTTCTGCCTGGTACTTCCTGCCTCCAGGGCTGTGAACTCCTCGGTGGGCGGAGCCAACCGCCTGGCCCACCCCCTGGTGTGAACATCAGCTCCTGGAGGAAGGCAACAAGGATTTTTGGGTTAGCTGATGTGCCTAACTGGGGTGTAGGGTGTGGTGGTGTGATGACCTGTGACCCCTGGCTTGCCCAGGGCGTCACATGTCCCTAAGGACAGTGCATGTGAGACGACACAGGAATCTCACAGAACTGGAAGATGTCTCCAAGTAAGAGCAGTGCATGGAAGACAAGCCAGGAATTTCACAGAACTGGAAGACGAGCCAGGAACTCACAGAACTGGAACACATCTACAAGGAAGAGCAGTGCATACAAGACGAGCCAGGAATATCACAGAACTGAAAGATGTCTCCAAGGAAGAGCAGTGCATGCAAGATGAGCCAGGAATCTCACAGAACTGGAAGAAGTATCCAAGGAAGAGCAGTGCATGCAAGATGAGCCAGGAATCTCACAGAACTGCAAGACATCTCCAAGGAAGAGCAGTGCATGCAAGATGAGCCAGGAATCTCACAGAACTGGAACAAATCTCCAAGGAAGAGCAGAGCATGCAAGACGAGCCAGGAATCTCACAGAACTTGAAGATTTTTCCTAGGAAGAATGGATTAAATATCTTAAAGTGTTTACAATCTGTGATACTTACCAAAGTGGGTGCAACTAGGTACTAACCTTACAGGGTGCCAAAACTTTTACATCCACCCATTTTCCTTTTTTGGTCATTTTAAATGTAAAAAAATAACATTTTGTTTTGCCTAAAATACAAATTAAATGTGTCCTCATTAGTTTCATGTCAATTAGAGAGCATTTCATTTTCAACTTGCTTAACTGTTTACAATAGTACTTTTGACCAGGGGTGCTCAAACTTTTGCATGCCACTGTAGGCTTGTGAATGTCACTACCTCGTCTGCTCGGTGCTGTACACGGCAGGAGACGCTTTTCACCCAGCGCTGAGCATTAATGGGATTTGAGTTTGTACTTTGCATTTGCCGTCATTATTTGGAGGGCATGATTCATGTAATTGCAGTTGTGGACGTGCCTCCATCAGCTCTGTGCAGACGCTGCAGATTTGGGAAGCAGAGGGCGGTGGAGTAAATGGACCGGCATTTTACCTTTCCTCATATACATTATCCAGGCTGGCGCGGCGGCATTGTTGTTGCTGTGGAAACTCGGCGTTTACGGGGTCTTTCTATCCTGAGCAGGCACAATGTTACACCTCTGAGGTATGAGATTTACTGAAGAATCACAGAAAAATCCGGTTTACTCCTTGGGTCTAATAAACAACTTCTAAGCCGTGTTTACGGAGCTCTTAAAGAATAGTCACAACATGCAATCATCGAAAGAAGACTACTTCTTCACAAAAAGACACAAACGCTCCATTTTTGCAGACAGAGTAGCACAGTGCGCTTATTTGTTGCAGAACACACTTAAAGGCACAGTACCTTAAAGTATGACCTACCCCAAAAACTCAAAGTTACAAAAGACTAACTATAAACCTCATTCAAATATATAAAGTTTGGAAAGTTTAAATATTTCTTTGCTGATTTAGTGATAAAAGCTCTGGCCCTTTAAGGAGACTGAAATTGGCTCAATTCAAGGACCCCACTTATGAGCTGAAAGATACAACTGTGGGGGGGGGGGGGTGTCTGTCGGAGCACAGGATATAAAGAACAGGGACTGTGTGTTCACTTTTGATGAGCGCAACTATATGTGGCAAAATCAGTATGGTCCCAGTATATTATATAGTCAAAGGAGATGGTTAGAAGCTGCAATGCAGAAAAAAACTATAGCCGTCTCTTTGTGGTTTGGCTTCTGCCGTTTCTATGTAGAATGTACAGCTTAACCCTTTACAAGCCGCAGTGTCCTCCTGTTATCAGATGAACCACTTTCAAGCAGCTCTGTCCTCCTATTAGCTGATTAACTCTTTACAAGCTGCTGTGTGCTTCTCTTAGCATATGAACCACTTACAAGCAGCTATGTTCTCCTCTTAGCACATTAACCCTTTACAAACAGCTGTGTCCCCTTATTAGCACATTAACACTTTACAAGCAGCTCTGTCCTCCTATTAGATTAACTTTTACACGCTGTTGTGTCCTTCTCTTAGCACATGGACCACTTACAAGCAGTTATGTCCTCCTCCTAGTATATTAACCCATTACAAACAACTGTGTCCCCTTACTAGCAAATTAACACTTGACAAGCAGCTCTGACCTCCTATTAGCAGATTAACTCTTTACAAGCTGCTGCGTCCTCCTCCTAGCACACAAACCACTTACAAGCAGCTATGTCCTCTTCCTAGTATATTAACCCTTTACAAACAGCTGTGTCCCCTTACTAGCAAATGAACACTTTACAAGCAGCTCTGTCCTCCTAATAGCAGATTAACTATTTACACACTGCTGTGTCCTTCTCTTAGCACCTGAACCACTTACAAGCAGTTATGTCCTCTTCTTAGCACATTAACCCTTTACAAACAGCTGTGTCTCCTTATTAGCAAATGAACACCTAACAAGCATCTCTGTCCTCCTATTAGCAGATTTACTTTTTACAAGCTGCTGTGTCCTCCTCCTAGCAGATGAACCACTTACAAACAGCTATGTCATCCTCTTAGCACATTAACCCTTTACAAACAGCTGTGTCCCCTTATTAGCAAATGAACACTTTACAGGCTACTATGTCCTTCTATTAGTAGATTAGCCCTTTAAAAACAATTATGTCTTTTTCCTTTGACTGGACTGTAGAATACACAGGGCATCTTATTACATTATTATTATTATTATTATTATTATTATTATTACATTTATTATTGTTACATTGCTATTTATTCCATGGCACTTTACATGTGAAAAGGGATATATGTAATAAAAACAAGTGCAATAACCATTAACAATACAAAACAAACACTGGTACAGGAGGAGAGAGGACCCTGCCCTCGAGGGCTCACAGTTTACAGGTAATAGGTGAGGATGCAGTAGGTGGGAGTAGAGCTGGTCGTGCAGTGGTATAGTGGAGAGTTACTGCAGGTTGTAGGTTTGTCGGAAAAGGTGTGTCTTCAGGTTCCTTTTGAAAGTTCCCACGGTAGATGAGTGTCTGATGTGTTGAGAGTTCCAGAGTATCGGGGAGGCACAGGAAAACTTTGTATGTGATGGTGGGAAGAGGAGATGAGAGGGGAGTAGAGAAGGAGATCTTGTGAGGATCTGAGGTTGCGTGCAGGTAGGTACCGGGAGACTAGGTCATAGATGTAAGGAGGAGAAAGGTTGTGGATGGCTTTGTATGTCATGGTTAATGTTTTGAACTGGAACCTTTGGTCAATGGGAAGCCAGTGAAGGGATTGGTAGAGTAGAGAGGCTGGGGAATAGCGAATGGAAAGGTGGATTAATCGGGCAGTAGAGTGTTCAAGATAGATTGGAGGGGTGCAAGAAAGTTAGAAGAGAGGCCACAGAGTAGGAGGCTGCAGTAGTCAAGGTGGGAGATGATGAGAGCATGCACAAGTGTTTTTACAGATTCTTGGTTAAGGAATGTACGGACCCAGGAAATATTTTTGAGATGGTGTCGGCCAGAGGTGAAGTGGGCTTGGATGTGTGGCTTGAAGGATAGATGAAGACCAATGTCACTTTATTTGCATCTAGGTCTACGCGTTTCAGGAGCACCTGCTCCCTTCCTCAGGACCGTCAGGTTAAAAATAACATCAAATCTGTCCCACTGGGATCAGACACATCATAAATAATCAAAATGACGTCATAGGGACATCCCTCTTCAGAAAAAAACAGGCGGGAAAAGGGTGCCACGTTGTCAGCTATGACGTTTTACATAAAGACAAAGGAAAAACATCAACCACATAATGTCAAAAAAACCTCTCTAAACTGTGAATCACTGAAAATACAAAAAGTATATATAACATAAAAAACACAGATGTGTATAAAAAAGGGGAATGCATGGTGTAGAAAATAAATAAGACGTGTATATGCATACATGACCACACAAACAGTCAAAGTGAAGTGAAACAGTGTAGAACCCAAAGAAGTATGGGCGCTCAAATCCTCAAGTGCATGCTATATTTAAACAGAGATGGAGAAGTGTTAACATTAGTCTCTGTCGCCACCACAGGAGTATGAAAGTCTGGTCAAAAATAGTGTTAATTGTGACTCCGGTTGGAGCAAGTGTAGAAGAATGTGCAGAAACCAAGAGACTGTGTGTGGTGGCTTTCCCTAGTCTCTCTCCTGTGGTGGCGACAGAGACTAATGTTAACACTTCTCCATCTCTGTTTAAATATAGCATGCACTTGAGGATTTGAGCGCCCATACTTCTTTGGGTTCTACACTGTTTCACTTCACTTTGACTGTTTGTGTGGTCATGTATGCATATACACGTTTTATTTATTTTCTACACCATGCATTCCCCTTTTTTATACACATCTGTGTTTTTTATGTTATATATACTTTTTGTATTTTCAGTGATTCACAGTTTAGAGAGGTTTTTTTGACATTATGTGGTTGATGTTTTTCCTTTGTCTTTATGTAAAACGTCATAGCTGACAACGTGGCACCCTTTTCCCGCCTGTTTTTTTCTGAAGAGGGATGTCCCTATGACGTCATTTTGATTATTTATGATGTGTCTGATCCCAGTGGGACAGATTTGATGTTATTTTTAACCTGACGGTCCTGAGGAAGGGAGCAGGTGCTCCTGAAACGCGTAGACCTAGATGCAAATAAAGTGACATTGGTCTTCATCATCTGAACGAGTGATCTGTTGGCGCGGCAATTAAACACCCTTCTCTATTGCTCTCTGATATCTGGCACTGGGTGGCTGCAGCCGGGGATCGTGTTGTACATGCACATATAGTAGTTGTGACTGTGTTAGAGAAGCCATTTTGTCTCCTTGATAGTTACTAGTTACTCCTCGATAGTTTGGCATCTATCTAAAGTTATGTAACTATATCACATGTCTCATATTGTGTAATATTGTGTAATCAGCTTGAAAAGTATAAAAGAAACCTTCAGATCCAATAAAGCAGCAGAGCTATTTGACTCACTATAATCTCCTGTCTTTATGGTGTTTTAAGCTTGCTCTCACAACCGGCCGGTCCGTCCCTGCTACCTGAGAGGAAACAAAAGCCCGGCTTTAACAACTGTCACAACTATATCAGGTGAGTAATATTACTCCCCCCTCCCCACCCCACACATATTGGGGTAAGACCCTATTTGCGCTTGTTTGTCCACAGCTCTTTCCTATGTCTTGAAGGATAGAGCAGATTTGAGGGTTACCCCGAGGCAATGAACTTGCATGTATGATAAAAAGCAATAGTCAGTATCAAGTAAACTTCAGACTCCTGGTCGATGAAAGAACAAATATTAGGAGGGTCAAAAATAGATACAGTACAGACCAAAAGTTTGGACACACCTTCTCATCTCTAGAACAACTGTTAAGAGGAGATTTTGTGCAGCAGACATTCATGGTAAAATAGCTGCTAGGAAACCACTGCTAAGGACAGGCAACAAGCAGAAGAGACTTGTTTGGGCTAAAGAACACAAGGAATGGACATTAGACCAGTGGAAATCTGTGCTTTGGTCTGATGAGTCCAAATTTGAGATTTTTGGATCCAACCACCGTGTCTTTGTAGAAAAGGTGAATGGATGGACTCTACATGGCTGGTTCCCACCGTGAAGCATGGAGGAGGAGGTGTGATGGTGTGAGGGGGCTTTGCTGATGACACTGTTGGGGAATTATTCAAACTTGAAGGCATACAGAACCAGCATGGCTACCACAGCATCTTGCAGCGGCGTGCTATTCCATCCGGTTTGTGTTTAGTTGGACCATCATTTATTTTTCAACAGGACAATGACCCCAAACACACCTCCAGGCTGTGTAAGGGCTATTTGACTAAGAAGGAGGGTGATGGGGTTCTACGCCAGATGACCTGGTCTCCACAGTCACCAGACCTGAACCCAATCGAGATGGTTTGGGGTGAGCTGGACCACAGAGTGAAGGTAACAGGTCAAACAAGTGCTGAGCATCTCTGGGAACTCCTTCAAGACTCTTGGAAAACCATTTCCGGTGACTACCTCTTGAAGCTCAACAAGAGAATGCCAAGAGTGTGCAAAGCAGTAATGAAAGCAAAAGGGGGCGACTGTGAAGAACCTAGAATATAAGACAGATTTTCAGGTGTTTCACACTTTTTTGTTAAGTATTTCATTCCACATGTGGTAATTCATAGTTTTGATGCCTTCAATGTGAATCTACAATTTTCAGAGTCCTGAAAATAAAGAAAACTCTTTGAATGAGAAGGTGTGTCCAAACTTTTGGTCTGTACTATAAGTCTAGTAGTTTACAATCTTTTTACCACTTCCAGATTTTCTGGCAAAATAAATACAAGAGGGCAAAACAAAATAGGACCCCATCTTTTAGGACAGCTGTCTGGTAGTCAAATCCTTCTTTACGGCCCAGAGACCAATCACTTGGCCTACGGTGTGTTTCTATTTGTTAGCCCTCATAATCCAAAAAATTAGGATTATCCATTTTTAAAAATTTCTTAGTTTGGAAGATTACGATGATGAATGACAACAGATGTATGGCGGTGCCAAGTAGACAACATATGGCGATCTTTACCGGTGACCTCCATCTCACCACGCACAATACGGGACTCTATAGAGGCGCTTTCCAGGATTCAAAGTATTTCCAGGGCACATTTTGCATTTTAATAAAAAAGTATAATCCCTAGAGGTATTCCGACCTAAAATAGAGATGGACCCCATCGCTTGTCATTCTCATTTGGACGTCATGGCTGGCCAAGGAGAAGGCATCATTAAGCTTTTATAAGCCAGATGTAGCCCATCCATGTAGATTAGGCTCACCATTTGGCTAAGTAAGATGACATCTGGGCTGAATAAGAATATCCATCGCGGACGAGCAAATCCCAAGTTATGTCAGGAGAGATTATTTTCTTATGATTCTCGCTCACTGAACCAGCACAGTCAAAATGTCCAAAGTTTGGAGATGAAATTTACAGGGAGAACAGTTTGGGTTTTTTTTTTTCACGCGCTATATTTATCCAGAATATTGGACGCATGCAACCCGGGAGCGGGAAAGGTCACAAAATTCAAGACTTGCTCACATAGAGATTAAGTTAATGTGACAAAGGTTGTTATGCAGTCTTAAAGGATTTTGGCCTTAAAAATCGTTTCTTGAAATAAAAAAGTCAAAGCAAAAAATATCCAAAATAGAAAAAATATTTAAAAAAGAGAAATAAGGTGGCAACAACTTCATATAGCAAATCGCTGCCAAATAATGCTTCCTTTGATACGTCTTCCAGTTCTGTGAGATTCCTGGCTCGTCTTGCTTGCACTGCTCTTCCTTGGAGACGTCTTCCAGTTCTGTGAGATTCCTGGCACGTCTTGTATGCACTGCTCTTCCTTGGAGATGTCTTCCAGTTCTGTGAGATTCCTGGCACGTCTTGTATGCACTGCTCTTCCTTGGAGATGTCTTCCAGTTCTGTAAGATTCCTGGCATGTCTTGTATGCACTGCTCTTCCTCGGAGACGTCGTCCAGTTCTGTGAGATTCCAGGCATGTCTTGTATGCTCTGCTCTTCCTTGGAGACTTCTTCCAGTTCTGTGAGATTCCTGGCTTGTCTTGCATACACTGCTCTTTCTTGGAGACGTCTTCCAGTTCTGTGAGATTCCTGGCTCGCCTTGTTTGCACTGCTCTTCCTTGGAGACTTCTTCCAGTTCTGTGAGATTCCTGGCACGTCTTGCATGCACTGCTCTTCCTCGGAGACGTCGTCCAGTTCTGTGTGATTCCTGGCTCGTCTTGCTTGCACTGCTCTTCCTTGGAGACGTCTTCCAGTTCTGTAAGATTCCTGGCATGTCTTGTATGCACTGCTTTTCCTTGGAGACGTCTTCCAGTTCTGTGAGATTCCTGGCACGTCTTGTATGCACTGCTCTTCCTTGGAGACGTCTTCCAGTTCTGTAAGATTCCTGGCATGTCTTGTATGCACTGCTCTTCCTCGGAGACGTCGTCCAGTTCTGTGAGATTCCAGGCATGTCTTGTATGCTCTGCTCTTCCTTGGAGACTTCTTCCAGTTCTGTGAGATTCCTGGCTTGTCTTGCATACACTGCTCTTTCTTGGAGACGTCTTCCAGTTCTGTGAGATTCCTGGCTTGTCTTGCATACACTGCTCTTTCTTGGAGACGTCTTCCAGTTCTGTGAGATTCCTGGCTTGTCTTGCATACACTGCTCTTTCTTGGAGACTTCTTCCAGTTCTGTGAGATTCCTGGCTCGTCTTACATGCACTGCTCTTTCTTGGAGATGTCTTCCAGTTCTGTGAGATTCCTGACACATCTCACATTCACTGCTCTTTCTTGGAGACGTCTTCCAGTTCTGTGGGATTCCTGGATCGTCTTGCATGTACTGCTTTTCCTTGGCGATGTCTTCCAGTTCTGTGAGATTCCTGACTCGTCTTGCATGCATTGTTTTTCCTTGGAGACGTCTTCCAGTTCTGTGAGATTCCTGGCACGTCTTGCATGCACTGCTCTTCCTTGGAGACGTCTTCCAGTTCTGTGAGATTCCTGGGTCATATTGTTGCATGCTCTGCTCTTTTGAGGTGTAGCTACATACATTCAATGATGTTCAGATCATGGGATTGTGAGGCCATTGTAAAACCTTCAGCTTGCGTCCTTTGATCTTCATCTATTGTGGATTTTGATGCGTGTTTAGGATCATTATCCATTTGTACAAAATGTACAAGTAATCCTCTTTTCTCTTCTTTTTTCCCCTTTTCTCCTCTTTTCAGCTTCAGCTTTTGTATAGATGGTGTTATGATTGTATCCAGAATTTGTTGAAATTTCATTAAATCCATTCTTCCAACTTCCCATGTTATGTTCCCCTTTCCATTGGCAGGTACACAACTCCAAATCATGATTGATCCACCCCCATGCTTAATGGTTGGCGAGATATTCTTTTCCTAAAATTTCCTCCTCTTTTCTCCTTTTTTCTCCTCTTCTCAATTTCAGCTCTTTTACAAATAGTGTTTTGTTTGCATCAAGAATTTCTTGAAATTTCATAAATCCATTTTTACCTCTACCTGTGAAATGTTCCTCACACCATTGGCTGCAACACAACCCCAAAGCATGATTGATCCACCCTCATGCTTAATGGTTGACGAGATATTCTTTTCCTAAAATTCTGTGCCCTTTTTTCTCCACACATACCTTTGATCATTGTGGCCACAGAGTTCTATTTTAAGCTCATCGAACCACAGGACTTGTTTCTAAAATGCATCAGGCTTGGTTACATTTTCTTTTGCAGACTTCTGACACTGAATTTTATGGTGAGGATGCAGGAGAGGTTTTCTTCTGATGACTCTTCCATGAAAACCATATTTGTGTAGGTGTCTCTGAACAGTAGAACAATTTACCACAACTCCAGAGACTGCTAAATCTTCCTGAAGGTCTTTTGCAGTCAGGCAGGGGCTCTGATTTGTCTCTCCAGAAATACAATGTGCTGCTCTCACAGACATTTTGCTTGGTCTTACCAACCTTATCTTGACCTCCACTGTTTCTGGTAACGGACATTCTTTAATTGCATTTCGAACTGAGGAAAGGGCAACTTGAAAACTCTTTGCTATCTATCACCTTCCCCATTTTCATTTTCAGAGTGCTAGGCAGCTGCTTAGAAGAACCCATGGATGCTGTTTTTTGGCACAAGGTTAGAGGAGGCTGGGTTTTTATAAAGCTGTGAAATTTGCATCACCCGACCTTTCCTAATGATGATAGTGAACAAGCCATAACCCTAACAGGCTAATTAAGGTCTGAAACCTTGGTCAAAGATATCTGAGCACACAAATCTCCAAGGGTGTCCAAACTTTTGCTTCGGCCCATTTTCGAACTGAGGAAAAGGGCAACTTGAAAACTCTTTGCTATCTTATCACCTTCCCTTGCTTTGTGGGCCTTCACCATTTTCATTTTCAGAGTGCTAGACAGCTGCTTAGAAGAACCCATGGCTGCTGTTTTTTGGCACAAGGTTAGAGGAGGCTGGGTTTTTATAAAGCTGTGGAATTTGCATCACCCGACCTTTCCTAACGATGATAGTGAACAAGCCATAACCCTAACAGGCTAATTAAGGTCTGAAACCTTGGTCAAAGATATCTGAGCACACAAATCTCCAAGGGTGTCCAAACTTTTGCTTCGGCCCATTTTCGAACTGAGGAAAAGGGCAACTTGAAAACTCTTTGCTATCTTATCACCTTCCCTTGCTTTGTGGGCCTTCACCATTTTCATTTTCAGAGTGCTAGGCAGCTGCTGAGAAGAACCCATGGCTGCTGTTTTTTGGCACAAGGTTAGACGAGGCTGGGTTTTTATAAAGCTGTGGAATTTGCATCACCCGACCTTTCCTAACGATGATAGTGAACAAGCTATAACCCTAACAGGCTAATTAAGGTCTGAAACCTTGGTCAAAGATATCTGAGCACACAAATCTCCAAGGGTGTCCAAACTTTTGCTTCGGCCCATTTTCATCAAAAGATGAAAATACTGTACATATTTTTTGCCTAAAATACAGAAGGAAATGTGTCATTTATAACTTTATGCCTTTTAGAGATCATTTCATCCTCTATTTGGTTAACTGTTCACAATAACTTTAATTTTGACCAGGGGTGCCCAAACTTTTGCATGCCACTGTAAAACACAAATTATACTAAAAACAAGTAGAACTGTTCATGAAAGTATAATTAAAGGGGTTTCTGTGGCTGTGATATTGACGATCTATCTGCCTTACCAGTGGGGGGCCAACACCTAGGATTTCAATGAAAAGTGGGAGTCCGGCCCCTTTAATCAGTGGATCGGTGGGGGTCCTAAGAGTCGAATCCCCACAGATTGGATATCGATGGTCTGTACTTATGACACGTCATTAATATTGATGCCCTGAAAACCTTTTTAAGCTTCGTTTACATAAACCCCTTTAAATTAGGTATGGCTGACGGGCTGAGTCCGGTCCCCGCGGCTCCGGCGCTGTCCGATGTTTACATGTATTTGTCATGTAAAAATGATGCATAAAGACGTCGTTACTCAGGAAAACTCAATAATTGATCAAGGTTCAAAGATCTAATTTCATTATGTTTCAGGAAAAACCTATCAGGCTAAAATTAGAGGCAATGAAAATCAATAGAGGCTGTTACAGTAATTCACTGCCAGAAACCATTCCTCCACCTGATGTATTCTGTAATGGGGTATGGATTTCTGGGGGATGATGAGGAGCGGAATGACTCGCTATTAGCTTACTCAAGAATTTTATTCCGGGGCTTCATTTCTATACTAACTCATAGACATATTATGTGTTTAATGGAAAGCCGCTGTCTGAAAATGCAGAAGAGGATCCATATAATAAAGCTGTGTACTCAATAATGCCAATACAAGCCTTATATTATTATTATATACAGAATATACCCAGGTTATACCAGCTATACATATATAATTATATACAGGAGATGCCCAGGTTATACCAGCTGTACATATATAATTATATACAGGAGATGCCCAGGTTATACCGGCTGTACATATATAATTATATACAGGAGATGCCCAGGTTATACCAGCTGTACATATATAATTATATACAGGAGATGTCCAGGTTATACCGGCTGTACATATATAATTATATACAGGAGATGTCCAGGTTATACCAGCTATACATATATAATTATATACAGGAGATGCCCAGGTTATACCAGCTGTACATATATAATTATATACAGGAGATGCCCAGGTTATACCGGCTGTACATATATAATTATATACAGGAGATGTCCAGGTTATACCAGCTATACATATATAATTATATACAGGAGATGCCCAGGTTATACCAGCTGTACATATATAATTATATACAGGAGATGCCCAGGTTATATCAGCTGTATATATATAATTATATACAGGAGATGCCCAGGTTATACCAGCTGTACATATATAATTATATACAGGAGATGCCCAGGTTATACCAGCTGTATATATATAATTATATACAGGAGATGCCCAGGTTATACCGGCTGTACATATATAATTATATACAGGAGATGTCCAGGTTATACCAGCTGTACATATATAATTATATACAGGAGATACCCAGGTTATACCAGCTGTACATATATAATTATATACAGGAGATGCCCAGGTTATACCAGCTGTACATATATAATTATATACAGGAGATGCCGAGTTTATACCAGCTGTACATATATAATTATATACAGGAGATGCCCAGGTTATACCAGCTGTACATATATAATTATATACAGGAGATGCCCAGGTTATACCAGCTGTACATATATAATTATATACAGGAGATGCCCAGGTTATATCAGCTGTACATATATAATTATATACAGGAGATGCCCAGGTTATACCAGCTGTACATATATAATTATATACAGGAGATGCCCAGGTTATAGCGGCTGTACATATATAATTATATACAGGAGATGCCCGGGTTATACCAGCTGTACATATATAATTATATACAGGAGATGCCCAGGTTATACCAGCTGTACATATATAAGTATATACAGGAGATGCCCAGGTTATACCAGCTGTACATATATAATTATATACAGGAGATGCCCAGGTTATACCAGCTGTACATATATAATTATATACAGGAGATGCCCAGGTTATACCAGCTGTACATATATAATTATATACAGGAGATGCCCAGGTTATACCAGCTGTACATATATAATTATATACAGGAGATGCCCAGGTTATACCAGCTGTACATATATAATTATATACAGGAGATGCTCAGGTTATACCAGCTGTACATATATAATTATATACAGGAGATGCCCAGGTTATACCAGCTGTACATATATAATTATATACCAGAGATGCTCAGGTTATACCAGCTGTACATATATAATTATATACAGGAGATGCCCAGGTTATACCAGCTGTACATATATAATTATATACAGGAGATGCCCAGGTTATACCAGCTGTACATATATAATTATATACAGGACATACCCAGGTTATAGCAACTGTACATATATAATTATATACAGGAGATGCCCGGGTTATACCAGCTGTACATATATAATTATATACAGGAGATGTCCAGGTTATACCAGCTGTACATATATAATTATATACAGGAAATACCCAGGTTATACCGGCTGTAGATAAATAATTATATACATGAGATGCCCAGATTATACCGGCTGTACATATATAATTATATACAGGAGATGCCCTGGTTATACCGGCTGTACATATATAATTATATACAGGAGATGCCCAGGTTATACCAGCTGTACATATAAAATTATATACAGGAGATGCCCAGGTTATACCAGCTGTACATATATAATTATATACAGGAGATGCCCAGGTTATACCAGCTGTACATATATAATTATATACAGGAGATGTCCAGGTTATACCAGCTGTACATATATAATTATATACAGGAGATGCCCAGGTTATACCAGCTGTATATATATAATTATATACAGGAGATGCCCAGGTTATGCCGGCTGTACATATATAATTATATACAGGAGATGTCCAGGTTATACCAGCTGTACATATATAATTATATACAGGAGATACCCAGGTTATACCAGCTGTATATATATAATTATATACAGGAGATGCCCAGGTTATACCAGCTGTACATATATAATTATATACAGGAGATGCCCAGGTTATACCAGCTGTATATATATAATTATATACAGGAGATGCCCAGGTTATACCGGCTGTACATATATAATTATATACAGGAGATGCCCAGGTTATACCGGCTGTACATATATAATTATATACAGGAGATGCCCAGGTTATACTGGCTGTACATATATAATTATATACAGGAGATGCCCAGGTTATACCAGCTGTACATATATAATTATATACAGGAGATGCCCAGGTTATACCAGCTGTACAAATATAATTATATACAGGAGATGCCCAGGTTATACCAGCTGTACATATATAATTATATACAGGAGATACCCAAGTTATAGCAGCTGTACATATATAATTATATACAGGAGATGCCCAGGTTATACCAGCTGTACATATATAATTATATACAGGAGATACCCAGGTTATACCGGCTGTACATATATAATTATATACAGGAGATGTCCAGGTTATACCAGTTGTACATATATAATTATATACAGGAGATATCCAGGTTATAGCAGCTGTACATATATAATTATATACAGGAGATACCCAGGTTATACCAGCTGTACATATATAATTATATACAGGAGATATCCAGGTTATAGCAGCTGTACATATATAATTATATACAGGAGATGCCCAGGTTATACTAGCTGCACATATATAATTATATACAGGAGATGCCCAGGTTATAGCAGCTGTACATATATAATTATATACAGGAGATACCCAGGTTATACCAGCTGTACATATATAATTATATACAGGAGATGCCCAGGTTATACCAGCTGTACATATATAATTATATACAGGAGATGCCCAGGTTATACCAGCTGTACATATATAATTATATACAGGAGATGCCCAGGTTATACCGGCTGTATATATATAATTATATACAGGAGATGCCCGGGTTATACCAGCTGTACATATATAATTATATACAGGAGATGCCCAGGTTATACCAGCTGTACATATATAATTATATACAGGAGATGCCCAGGTTATACCGGCTGTACATATATAATTATATACAGGAGATGCCCAGGTTATACCAGCTGTACATATATAATTATATACAGGAGATGCCCAGGTTATACCAGCTGTACATATATAATTATATACAGGAGATACCCAGGTTACACCAGCTGTACATATATAATTATATACAGGAGATGCGCAGGTTATACCAGCTGTACATATATAATTATATACAGGAGATGTCCAGGTTATACCGGCTGTACATATATAATTATATACAGGAGATGTCCAGGTTATACCGGCTGTATATATATATATAATTATATACAGGAGATGCCCAGGTTATACCGGCTGTACATATATAATTATATACAGGAGATGCCCAGGTTATACCGGCTGTACATATATAATTATATACAGGAGATGCCCAGGTTATACCGGCTGTACATATATAATTATATACAGGAGATGTCCAGGATATACCAGCTGTACATATATAATTATATACAGGAGATGCCCAGGTTATACCAGCTGTACATATATAATTATATACAGGAGATGCACAGGTTATACCAGCTGTACATATATAATTATATACAGGAGATGCACAGGTTATACCAGCTGTACATATATAATTATATACAGGAGATGCCCAGGTTATACCAGCTGTACATATATAATTATATACAGGAGATATCCAGGTTATACCAGCTGTACATATATAATTATATACAGGAGATGCCCAGGATATACCAGCTGTACATATATAATTATATACAGGAGATGCCCAGGTTATACCAGCTGTACATATATAATTATATACAGGAGATGCCCAGGATATACCAGCTGTACATATATAATTATATACAGGAGATGCCCAGGTTATACCAGCTGTACATATATAATTATATACAGGAGATGTCCAGGATATACCAGCTGTACATATATAATTATATACAGGAGATGCCCAGGTTATACCAGCTGTACATATATAATTATATACAGGAGATGCACAGGTTATACCAGCTGTACATATATAATTATATACAGGAGATGCACAGGTTATACCAGCTGTACATATATAATTATATACAGGAGATGTCCAGGTTATACCAGCTGTGCATATATAATTATATACAGGAGATGCCCAGGTTATACCAGCTGTACATATATAATTATATACAGGAGATGCGCAGGTTATACCAGCTGTACATATATAATTATATACAGGAGATGTCCAGATTATACCGGCTGTACATATATAATTATATACAGGAGATGCACAGGTTATACTGGCTGTACATATATAATTATATACAGGAGATGCACAGGTTATACCGGCTGTACATATATAATTATATACAGGAGATGCCCAGATTATACCAGCTGTACATATATAATTATATACAGGAGATGTCCAGGTTATACCGGCTGTACATATATAATTATATACAGGAGATGCCCAGGTTATACCGGCTGTACATTTATAATTATATACAGGAGATGCACAAGTTATACCAGCTGTACATATATAATTATATACAGGAGATGCCCAGGTTATACCGGCTGTACATATATAATTATATACAGGAGATGCCCAGGTTATACCGGCTGTACATATAGAATTATACACAGGAGATGCCCAGGTTATACCAGCTGTACATATATAATTATATACAGGAGATGCCCAGGTTATACCAGCTGTACATATATAATTATATACAGGAGATGCCCAGGTTATACCGGCTGTACATATATAATTATATACAGGAGATGCCCAGGTTATACCGGCTGTACATATATAATTATATACAGGAGATGCCCAGGTTATATCAGCTGTACATATATAATTATATACAGGAGATGCCCAGGTTATACCAGCTGTACATATATAATTATATACAGGAGATGCTCAGGTTATACCAGCTGTACATATATAATTATATACAGGAGATGCCCAGGTTATACCAGCTGTACATATATAATTATATACCAGAGATGCTCAGGTTATACCAGCTGTACATATATAATTATATACAGGAGATGCCCAGGTTATACCAGCTGTACATATATAATTATATACAGGAGATGCCCAGGTTATACCAGCTGTACATATATAATTATATACAGGACATACCCAGGTTATAGCAACTGTACATATATAATTATATACAGGAGATGCCCGGGTTATACCAGCTGTACATATATAATTATGTACAGGAGATGTCCAGGTTATACCAGCTGTACATATATAATTATATACAGGAGATACCCAGGTTATACCGGCTGTAGATATATAATTATATACATGAGATGCCCAGGTTATACCGGCTGTACATATATAATTATATACAGGAGATGCCCTGGTTATACCGGCTGTACATATATAATTATATACAGGAGATGCCCAGGTTATACCAGCTGTACATATAAAATTATATACAGGAGATGCCCAGGTTATACCAGCTGTACATATATAATTATATACAGGAGATGCCCAGGTTATACCGGCTGTACCTATATAATTATATACAGGAGATGTCCAGGTTATACCAGCTGTACATATATAATTATATACAGGAGATGCCCAGGTTATACCAGCTGTACATATATAATTATATACAGGAGATGCCCAGGTTATACCAGCTGTACATATATAATTATATACAGGAGATACGCAATTTATACCAGCTGTACATATATAATTATATACAGGAGATGTCCAGGTTATATCAGCTGTACATATATAATTATATACAGCAGATGCTCAGGTTATACCGGCTGTACATATATAATTATATACAGGAGATGTCCAGGTTATACCAGTTGTACATATATAATTATATACAGGAGATGTCCAGGTTATACCAGCTGTACATATATAATTATATACAGGAGATGCCCAGGTTATACTGGCTGTACATATATAATTATATACAGGAGATGCCCAGGTTATACCAGCTGTACATATATAATTATATACAGGAGATGCCCAGGTTATACCAGCTGTACAAATATAATTATATACAGGAGATGCCCAGGTTATACCAGCTGTACATATATAATTATATACAGGAGATACCCAAGTTATAGCAGCTGTACATATATAATTATATACAGGAGATGCCCAGGTTATACCAGCTGTACATATATAATTATATACAGGAGATACCCAGGTTATACCGGCTGCACATATATAATTATATACAGGAGATGTCCAGGTTATACCAGTTGTACATATATAATTATATACAGGAGATATCCAGGTTATAGCAGCTGTACATATATAATTATATACAGGAGATACCCAGGTTATACCAGCTGTACATATATAATTATATACAGGAGATATCCAGGTTATAGCAGCTGTACATATATAATTATATACAGGAGATGCCAAGGTTATACCAGCTGCACATATATAATTATATACAGGAGATGCCCAGGTTATAGCAGCTGTACATATATAATTATATACAGGAGATACCCAGGTTATACCAGCTGTACATATATAATTATATACAGGAGATGCCCAGGTTATACCAGCTGTACATATATAATTATATACAGGAGATGCCCAGGTTATACCAGCTGTACATATATAATTATATACAGGAGATGCCCAGGTTATACCGGCTGTATATATATAATTATATACAGGAGATGCCCGGGTTAAACCAGCTGTACATATATAATTATATACAGGAGATGCCCAGGTTATACCAGCTGTACATATATAATTATATACAGGAGATGCCCAGGTTATACCGGCTGTACATATATAATTATATACAGGAGATGCCCAGGTTATACCAGCTGTACATATATAATTATATACAGGAGATGCCCAGGTTATACCAGCTGTACATATATAATTATATACAGGAGATACCCAGGTTACACCAGCTGTACATATATAATTATATACAGGAGATGTCCAGGTTATACCGGCTGTACATATATAATTATATACAGGAGATGCCCAGGTTATACCAGCTGTACATATATAATTATATACAGGAGATGCCCAGGTTATACCGGCTGTACATATATAATTATATACAGGAGATGCCCAGGTTATACCAGCTGTACATATATAATTATATACAGGAGATGCCCAGGTTATACCAGCTGTACATATATAATTATATACAGGAGATACCCAGGTTACACCAGCTGTACATATATAATTATATACAGGAGATGCCCAGGTTATACCAGCTGTACATATATAATTATATACAGGAGATGCGCAGTTTATACCAGCTGTACATATATAATTATATACAGGAGATGTCCAGGTTATACCGGCTGTACATATATAATTATATACAGGAGATGTCCAGGTTATACCGGCTGTATATATATAATTATATACAGGAGATGCCCAGGTTATACCGGCTGTACATATATAATTATATACAGGAGATGCCCAGGTTATACCGGCTGTACATATATAATTATATACAGGAGATGCCCAGGTTATACCGGCTGTACATATATAATTATATACAGGAGATGTCCAGGATATACCAGCTGTACATATATAATTATATACAGGAGATGCCCAGGTTATACCAGCTGTACATATATAATTATATACAGGAGATGCACAGGTTATACCAGCTGTACATATATAATTATATACAGGAGATGCACAGGTTATACCAGCTGTACATATATAATTATATACAGGAGATGCCCAGGTTATACCAGCTGTACATATATAATTATATACAGGAGATACCCAGGTTATACCAGCTGTACATATATAATTATATACAGGAGATGCCCAGGATATACCAGCTGTACATATATAATTATATACAGGAGATGCCCAGGTTATACCAGCTGTACATATATAATTATATACAGGAGATGTCCAGGATATACCAGCTGTACATATATAATTATATACAGGAGATGCCCAGGTTATACCAGCTGTACATATATAATTATATACAGGAGATGTCCAGGTTATACCAGCTGTGCATATATAATTATATACAGGAGATACCCAGGTTATACCAGCTGTACATATATAATTATATACAGGAGATGCGCAGGTTATACCAGCTGTACATATATAATTATATACAGGAGATGTCCAGATTATACCGGCTGTACATATATAATTATATACAGGAGATGCACAGGTTATACCGGCTGTACATATATAATTATATACAGGAGATGCACAGGTTATACCGGCTGTACATATATAATTATATACAGGAGATGCCCAGATTATACCAGCTGTACATATATAATTATATACAGGAGATGTCCAGGTTATACCGGCTGTACATATATAATTATATACAGGAGATGCCCAGGTTATACCGGCTGTACATTTATAATTATATACAGGAGATGCACAGGTTATACCGGCTGTACATATATAATTATATACAGGAGATGCCCAGGTTATACCGGCTGTACATATATAATTATATACAGGAGATGCCCAGGTTATACCGGCTGTACATATATAATTATATACAGGAGATGCCCAGGTTATACCAGCTGTACATATATAATTATATACAGGAGATGCCCAGGTTATACCAGCTGTACATATATAATTATATACAGGAGATGCCCAGGTTATACCGGCTGTACATATATAATTATATACAGGAGATGCCCAGGTTATACCGGCTGTACATATATAATTATATACAGGAGATGCCCAGGTTATACCAGCTGTACATATATAATTATATACAGGAGATGCCCGGGTTATACCAGCATGCTCCATATCTTTATACATAAGATGTGTAATTCTCCTTACTCTGTTATTTCCGGGAATTAGTCTATGTGGCTTGCCAGTACAGTGGTATGGAAGGGACATATAGCCGGATCCTGTAATGTTATGGTGTCTTTATGACATGGGGACCATCTATTGATTTTACATCAGTGTAGATAATGATAATACAGATGTACAGTTAGGTTTCTAGTTTAGCAGGTGTAGTGAGTGGAAGCAGGCCTGTGCACCTTTGGCTAGGAGGCAAGCGGTGGCCTCAGCCTGGAGGAGCAGGGAAGACGGCTCGGTGGAACCGTGGTTGACCGGGACAGGGTAGTGGCCCGCGGGTACCGACCCAGTGAACCGACTCGTAAACCGGAGCACAAAGGGGGGTACTCAGACCCTGAAACGAGGTCCAGAAGCCACTGGACCGAGTTAATTAACTGATTGCGGTCTGGACTATAGGTTCTTTTCCACCCAAAGTCACGGCTGAAGACAACAGCCCAACGAGGGGGATAGAAAGCCACCGCACAGGCAGAGAGATCCCATGGGCCAGCGTCTGCGGGCAAAAGGGCTCTCCCGACATTCACAAAGCCGGGGAGCGGGCTACCAATGCTGAAGCGCAGGCAGCCCAAGTACACAACATGGTGCAGGAGAAAGGCCAAGACCACCGAACCGGGTGGGGGACCAGACGCAGCCGGCTGCGGGCACCGACCACCATCATCTTGGTTTACCAGAGACTTGTGTGTGTTACTAATCATGAGTACAACAGTGCCCTCCGGCTGCGCACCTCCCTGCACCGCCCAACCACACAACACACAACACCCAACGAGTCCCAGGGCCATTATGCCTGCTCATGGAGGGGTTAACATCTCCCCCGGGTGCCCAGTAATCACAGCGGTGGTGTCCACCTTCACCACAACCCGTGGGTGGCATCACGAACTCAAACACAGCTCCTGCCGTACACCTACGTCCCCCTAAAGCGTCAGCCCCTTTCAGATCGAAGTGGACCACGATGCCCGGCGAGTCCGGATCCTAGCGGCTTGGTTGCCGTCGAGCACGGGGCGGTACAATTTCAAAACCTGTACATCCGAGTTGAGCACTACAGGTATGTAGAGAATCAGTCTGATAGTGCCAGTATAGCACTGTATGTATAGAATCAGCCTGATAGTGCCAGTATAGCACTGTATGTATAGAGTCAGCCTGATAGTGCCAGTATAGCACTGTATGTATAGAATCAGCCTGATAGCGCCAGTATAGCACTGTATGTATAGACTCAGCCTGATAGTGCCAGTATAGCACTGTATGTATAGACTCAGCCTGATAGTGCCAGTATAGCACTGTATGTATAGAATCAGCCTGATAGTGCCAGTATAGCACTGTATGTATAGAATCAGCCTGATAGTGCCAGTATAGCACTGTATGTATAGACTCAGCCTGATAGCGCCAGTATAGCACTGTATGTATAGAATCAGCCTGATAGCGCCAGTATAGCACTGTATGTATAGAATCAGCCTGATAGTGCCAGTATAACACTGTATGTATAGAATCAACCTGATAGCGCCAGTATAGCACTGTATGTATAGAATCAGCCTGATAGTGTCAGTATAGCACTGTATGTATAGACTCAGCCTGATAGTGCCAGTATAGCACTGTATGTATAGAATCAGCCTGATAGTGCCAGTATAGCACTGTATGTATAGAATCAACCTGATAGTGCCAGTATAGCACTGTATGTATAGAATCAGCCTGATAGCGCCAGTATAGCACTGTATGTATAGAATCAACCTGATAGTGCCAGTATAGCACTGTATGTATAGACTCAGCCTGATAGTGCCAGTATAGCACTGTATGTATAGATTCAGCCTGATAGTGCCAGTATAGCACTGTATGTATAGAATCAGCCTGATAGTGCCAGTATAGCACTGTATGTATAGAATCAACCTGATAGCGCCAGTACAGCACTGTATGTATAGACTCAGCCTGATAGCGCCAGTATAGCACTGTATGTATAGACTCAGCCTGATAGTGCCAGTATAGCACTGTATGTATAGAATCAGCCTGATAGTGCCAGTATAGCACTGTATGTATAGACTCAGCCTGATAGTGCCAGTATAGCACTGTATGTATAGAATCAGCCTGATAGTGCCAGTATAGCACTGTATGTATAGAATCAGCCTGATAGTGCCAGTATAGTACTGTATGTATAGACTCAGCCTGATAGTGCCAGTATAGCACTGTATGTATAGACTCAGCCTGATAGTGCCAGTATAGCACTGTATGTATAGAATCAGCCTGTTAGTGCCAGTATAGCACTGTATGTATAGAATCAGCCTGTTAGTGCCAGTATATGCCGATATGTGGTGATCGCTGCCGTAGCAAACATTATCGCTACAGCAGCGTCACACGCACAAACCTGCCCTGCGACGTCGCTCTGGCCGGCGAACCGCCTCCTTCCTAAGGGGGCGGGTCGTGCGGCGTCACAGTGACGTCACACGGCAGCCGTCTAATAGAAGCAGGGGGGTGGAGATGAGCGGGACATAACATCCCGCCCACCTCCTTCCTTCCGCATTGCCGGTGGAGGAAGGTAAGGAGATGTTCCTCGCTCCTGCGGTGTCACACAATAGCCATGTATGCTGCCGCAGGAACGACGAACAACATCGCTAATAAGCAGAGAACGATTTTTTGTTTCAGGACGACCTCTCCGCGGGAAACAATTTTGACTGCTTTTGCGATCGTTTAAGGTCGCTCATAAGTGTCACACGCTGCAATATCGTTAATGATGCCGGATGTGCGTCACAAACACCGTGACCCCGACGATAATTCATTAACGATATCGTAGAGTGTAAAGCCCGCTTAAGCTACACCATCAATGTAAAAGTAGTGGATAAATTCTTTAAGCAAATGAGCTATGTACTTCGCTTACCTATTCCGGCCGCTACCTGTCTCCTGTCTGTGATTGTCTCTTAGTTCAGACACTGACCATCTTATTCACCACTGCTTGATCTTGTGCAGGTCGTTTTAATGAAAAAGACACTGTGTATAGTGCAACCTGAAAACTATGTAGATCACACATGCACTACCTTTGCTCTTGGGATTAATCTATACTTTAGTTTGTCTGCCTTCCTGTCTGTCTGTCTGCCTGTCTGTCTGCCTGTCTGTGTGCCTGTCTGTCTGCCTGTCTGTCTGCTTGCCTGTCTGCCTGCCTATCTGTCTGCCTGTCTGTCTGTTTGTCTGCCTGCCTATCTGTCTGCCTGTCTGTCTGTCTGTCTGCCTGCCTATCTGTCTGCCTGTCTGTCTGTCTGTTTGTCTGCCTGTTTGTCTGCCTGTTTGTCTGTATGTCGGTCTGCTTGCCTGTCTGTTTGCCTATCTGTCTGCCTGTCTGTTTGTCTGACTGTCTGCTTGTCTGTTTGTCTGACTGTCTGTCTGCCTGTCTGTTTGTCTGCCTGTCTGTCCGCCTGTCTGTTTGTCTGCCTGTCTGTCTGTCTGCCTGTTTGTTTGCCTGTCTGCCTGTCTGTCTGTTTGTCTGCTTGTCTGTCTGCTTGCCTGTCTGTTTGACTGTTTGTCTGTCTGTCTGTGTTTGTCTGCCTGTCCGTCTGCTTGCCTGTCTGTTTGACTGTTTGTCTGTCTGTCTGTCTGTTTGCCTGTCTGTCTGTTTCTCTGCCTGTCTGCCTGTCTGTCTGCTTGCCTGTCTGTTTGACTGTTTGTCTGTCTGTCTGTCTGTCTGTTTGTCTGCCTGTTTGTCTGTTTGTCTGTCTGTCTGACTGTTTGTCTGGCTGTCTATAATTATAAGAAGATTCAGGACATGCTGGAATATGAGAACAGCTAATACCTTATAGATTACTTATTATCCACATTTTCCATGAAGGTACAAAAAACAAAAATAAATATGTGCCAAAATAATGTATAATTGCCGCCCTATAAGACAATGTAGTGGATGACACTCCGTTGTGTCCTCCGGACGTTCTGAGCAGCGGTGAGGAGCAGATCCATATTTCCATATCTGGCTGACTCCTCTGTTATCTATGGATACAAGCATCTGTCACAGGAGATGATGAGAGCGGCCGTTAAAATGCTCTAATAATTCCGAACAGATGTTGGCTTGTCAATTATTCGATTCCTTACATATTTGGACCCTTTAGTAAATTAAATGTTGCAGTTTATTAAAGCGGCATGCTTTAATGAGGTTTGAGTTATGAAGAGTGAAGCTTCCTGAGTTCTACGTCTGCTCTCATCTCCGTACATATGTCAGGGCTGTAAACTCCTCCAATCGAAGGTTGTAGATTTCTGCACAAAAGGCAAAAAAGCGGAGGTATGAAAGCGGGACTGTAGTGATTATCTAGGGGTGCAGCGACTCCAGCATAGATGCATTGTCTACAGGAGTCACAGGTGGTCTGAAGTCCATTGCAAGGCTTGTAAAGGAAGAATATATATTTGTACCATGTTGGGCCAGAAGATCGAAAAATATTCGAAATTGAGAGTATTCAGTGGTTGATCCCTTTATTGGTTAACTAGAGAACTGGTAACAAATAGCAGCTCTTTAGTTCATGTTTGTGATTCCCCCTCAAGATCTACTCTATGGTTGTGATGCCCTTCATGAGGTCTGGTACATTATTGTGATGACTAAACAAGGTCTGGCCCAGGGTTGTGATGCTCGTCCAAGGTCTGGTTCATGATTCTCCTGCCCCCATAAGGTCTGTTCCATAATTGTAATACCGCCACAAAGTGTAGAAAATGGTTTTGATGCCCCCCCCATGAAGCCTGGTCTATAGGTGATGACCCCACAAGGTAAGGTCCATAGTTGTGATGTCCCTACAAAGTCTAGTGTGGGGTTGGGATGCTCCCATGAGGCCTGATCCATGATTATGATGCCCAAGGTTTGATCCATTGTTGAAATGTCCCCATGAGTTCCAGTCCAGGATTATGAAGCCCACATGAGGTATGGTCTAGGGTTGTGATGCCATTTGAGGTCTGGTCCATGATTATGCTTCCCCCCATAAGGACTGATCCATGGTTGAATGCCTCTACAACGTGTTGTGAATTGTTCTGATGCCCCAGTCCAAAGTTTGGATGACCCTACAAGCTATGATCTATAAATGTGATGCCCCATGAGGTCTGGCGTGGGGTTGTAATGCCACCATAATGTTTGGTATGGGGTTGTGATGGCCCCACAAGGTCTGGTTTATGGTTGTGATGTGCTCACATGGTCTGGTCCATGATTATGATGCCCCCACAAGGCCTGGTCCATAAAAATGATGCCCACACGAAGTATGTTCCAAGGTGTTAATGCCCCCACAAAGTGTAGGGAATGGTTGTGATCGCCCAGCAAGGTCAGGTTCAAAGCTGTGCTGCCCCCACGGGGTCTAATCCAGGTTGTGATGCCCCTATGATTTCTAGTTCATTGTTGTGATGCCCCTACAAGGTTTAATTCATGTTTGTCATGACCCCATAAGGTCTAGTCCAGGATTGTGATGTCCCATGAGGCTTAGGCCATAGTTGTACTTACCCAACAAGGTATGGTCAATGGTTGTCCGATGTGGGGTTGTGATGCCCTTACAAGGTCTGCTCCAAGGTTGTCAGGATGCCACAAGGTCTGGTCCATGATTAAGATAGCCGCCAGAAGGTTTGGTCCATAATTTCGATGCCCCATAAAGTCTGGTCCAAGGGTATGATGCCCCCATGAGATCTGGTGTGAAATTATGATGCCCCCATGAGATCTGGTGTGAAATTGTGATGCCCCCGCAAGGTCTGGTCCGAAACTGTGGTGCTCCCACGAGGTCTTGTCCAAGGTTGTATTTACCTCACAAGGTCTGGTCCATGGTTGTGATGCCCCCTTGAGGTCTGATCCAGGATTGAGATACCTCCATGAGGTCTATTCTAAAGTTTTGTTGCCCCCATAAGGTCTTGTTCATGATTACATAGCCCCCCACAAGGTCTGGTCCATGGATACGATGCCCTCACGACGTCTGGTCCGGAATTGTGATGTATCCTTGAGCTGTCGTAGCTTTGACCTCCATATAGTCTTGTCTGAAGTTATAATGCCTTCACAAGATCTGGTCTATGGTTGTGATGTCCCCGCGAGGTCTGATACGGAATATGCCGTCATGTGGTCTAGGATTGTGATACTTCCATGAGGTCTTTTCCATTGTATGAATGCAACCACAAGATTCGGTCCGTGATTATGAGCCTCCCACAAAGTCTGGTCAAAGGTGTGATGTCTCCAATTAAATCTGAGGAGCACATTCTTTAATTTATGTTAAAATACATAACTCCATGTGACACATTCATTGTTGCCCTATTTATAATGGCTGTGATGAGTTTTTTCTCCCAGACTTTTCTGTCTCTCTGGGATCTGAAGTTCCTTTCTATATTAGCATTTTTATGTCCATGATGCTCTGATCGGGGCTATAAAAATGTTTTGCCCCTGGCAGGTTCATCCAGTGCAATGAGAATTCATCCTTGTTCCACACTTCTGTCCTGTTTCCCCTATATATAGACCCACAGTCAGATTTTGGTGCATATAATTAAGTACACCCCATTAGTTGTGGTGCAGCTGAAAGTACCTTCACATCTTGTAGTCCTGATGTGAGCTGGGAATCATATTTTTGATTACCATATTTCTCAATTTATAAGACGCACCAGATTATAAGACGCACCCCAAATTTGGAGGAAAAAAAGGGCAAAAAATGTTGCCCGTCTTACAATCCGGTGGTGTCTTACCAGGAGCAGGTAGCAGCGATGGTGGAGCGGGGTCAAAGGAGACAGAGACGGTGGTGGAATAGGGCGATGCCGCGGGGGCTGTGGTGGAGCTGCGGGCACTGTGCTGGAGCTGCGCTGTGCTCAGGCTGCAGACCGAGGGAGCGGAGCTGTGCTGGGGCTGCAGCCAGAGGGTGCTGTGCTGTGCTGGGGTTGCATGCGCCATCCTGAAAATGACGGCAGTGCGGACTCCAAATAATGGCGCCCGGAGTCGGCACGTGCGCAGATGGAGATCTTGGCCCAAGATCTCATCTGTGTACATGCTGCCTCTAGCCCATTGATCTCCCAGCAGCGGCCTAAAGGGAAAGAGGTGGCACATGCACAAATGAGATCTTGAGCTGAAAGCTCCATCTGCGCACACACCGACTCCGGGCGCCATTGTTTTGAACTCCGCACTGCCATCATTTTCCGGATGGTGCCTACAGCCCCAGCACAGCACAGCACCCTTGTCCTGCAGCCCCAGCACAGCTCAGCTCTTTCAGCCTGCAGCCCCAGCACAGCAAAGCATCCTTGGCCCGAACATCCAGCACAGCACAGCTCCAACACAGCATTGCTCCTGCCACCCCTCTCCACCATCCCCGGTAAGCAACATTTGGAATATAAGATGCACCCCTCATTTTCCTCCCAAATTTTTGGGAGCAAAAGTGCGTCTTTTATAATCCATAAAATACGGTATTCTTGGATGGTAGCCCTGATTCAAAAAAGTCCTTATGAGGCCACCGAGGTGTTTGTAGGGTTGGAACATCTCCGATTGTATGTGGCCTTACTGTAGACAATGGAGATTTTATATGTTTGGGATGAGAACTGTTCCATTTAAGGTACGTTGGCTGGTCAATTGGCTTCTCATACAGGAATGTCTCTATTTCATTGTTCTATATCTCGGTGATGGTGTCCAAAAAGGTTTATTTTTGTACAGGAGTAGATGAGTGTTAAGTTGAAGGTGGGATGAAACTGATCAAAATGTTCATGGAACGTCTTTAGCTGTTGCCCAGACTTCCAGAAGATTAAAATATCGTCAATGTAACAACAATAGGTCAGAAGTCTGATGGGACGTTCAAGCTTTGCCATGAAGGGATTTGCCTATTATAGCTCCATTTGGTGTAAATGAGGGTTGCATCCAGTTGGAGGCATTCAGTGTGACCTCTTCCCTTAACATCCTGTGACATATAAAGGTATATAATGGTATAAAGGTTTTAATGCCCCCACAAAGTGTAGGGAATGGTTATGATGTCCCAACAAGGTCTAGTCAAGGGTTGTGATGCCCCCATGGTGTCTAATCTAGGGTTGTGATGCCCCTATGAGGTCTAGTTCATGGTTGTCATGCCCCCACAAGACCTAGTCTGGGATTGCGATGTCCCATGAGGCATGGTCCATAGTTGTGATGACCGGTCCATGACTGTGATGCCCCCATGAAGTCTGATTAATGGTTGTGAGGATCCCACGAGATAAAGTCCAAGGTTGTAATAACCCCACAAGGTTTGGCCCATGATTTTGATGCCTCCACAAAGTCTGGTCCATGGGTGTGATGACCCTACAAGGTATAGTCCATGATTGTGATGCCCCCATTAGGTCTGATGTATGGTTGTGATGATCCCAGAGATAAACCCTGAGATTGTAATAACCCCACAGGGTTTGGTCCATGATTTTGATGCCCCCACATGGTCTGGTCCATGGGTGTGATGTCCCCGCGAAGTTAAGTTCATGGTTGTCATGCCCCCACAAGACCTAGTCTGGGATTGCGATGCCCCATGAGGCATGGTCCATAGTTGTGATGACCCGTCCATGACTGTGATGCCCCCATGAAGTCTGATTTATGGTTGTCATGATGCCATGAGATAAAGTCCAAGGTTGTAATAACCCCACAAGGTTTGGTCCATGATTTTGATGCCTCCACAAGGTCTGGTCCATGGGTGTGATGACCCTACATGGTATTGTCCATGATTGTGATGCCCCCATGAGGTCTGATTTATGGTTGTGATGATGCCACGAGATAAAGGGGTACTTTGCACACTACGACATCGCAGCTGCGATGTCGGTGGGGTCAAATTAAAAGTGACGCACTTCCGGCATCGCATGCGACATCGTAGTGTGTAAAGGCTCGATGATACGATTAACGAGCGCAAAAGTGTCGTAATCGTATCATCGCTGAAGCGTCGGCATAATCCATAATTACGCTGACGCGACAGTCCGATGTTGTTCCTCGCTCCTGCGGCAGCACACATCGCTGTGTGTGAAGCAGCAGGAGCGAGGAACATCTCCTACCGGCGTCACTGCGGCTTCCGTAGAATATGCGGAAGAAAGGAGATGGGCGGGATGCTTACATCCCACTCATCTCCGCCCCTCCGCTCCGATTGGCCGCCTGCCGTGTGACGTCGCTATGACGCCGCACGACCCGCCCCCTTAACAAGGAGGTGGGTCGCCGGCCAGAGCGACGGTCGCAGGACAGGTGAGTCCATGTGAAGCTGCCGTAGCGATAATGTTCGCTACGCCAGCTATCACAAGGATATCGCTGCTGCGACGGGGGCGGGTACTATCGCGCTCGGCATCGCAGCATCGGCTTGCGATGTCGCAGCGTGCGAAGTAGCCCAAAGTCCAAGGTTGTAATTACCCCACAAGGTTTGGTCCATGATTTTGATGACCTCACAAGGTCTGGTCCATGGGTGTGATGTCCTCGCGAGGTTAAGTCCATAATTGTCATACCCCCTCAAGGTCTAGTCCAGGATTGGATGTCCCATGAGGCCTGGTCCATAGCTGTGATGAGAGATGAGCAAACTCCTGTTCTTCCTATCGACCCTGCTATCTTCTGTCTTCTACCTTCTATTGATGAGCTAATGGGAGGATAGATGATGCCAGGACGAGCAGAAACAGGACTGAGGAGTGGTGAATCTATGATTATTTTAACCCCTTCCTGGCCAATTTAATTGACATCAAATTTATTAAATTCAAATCAAAAAGCCCCCCAAATTGGGGAAATCTGCGCAAAGTGAAATTCGTAAGATTGTCTCCACTGTGATATAAGTGACTATTTGTACTATCCTTAATATTATTTATTTTTTTTCTTTATTTTAATGTTTCTTTCTTTTGTACGAGTCACAAAAGTTGTAAACATCGTCCAAAAAAATCCAAACGTTCCCGACGCCAAAAGGGTTAATCCACCTTATAAACCACGTAACCAGGGAACGATGTATTTCGGGAAGGGTTTCCCGTTAATGTACTTAAATGGAAGAAATTACACTTGTTTGTCTTACATAATTTTTTTCCCATCAACACCAAATCTTGCAGCAGTTGCCTGGAGACGCGGCGCACACAATGCTCCTCTTATCGTCTTGTCCTGATGAATCGCGTTCAGTGTCTATTAATAACTATGAAAGCTCCGCTCCGGCTCTTACCATGCGCCTCGTACAGCAGCGTTTCTTTCTGCCCTCCGTGAAGTTTGATGCAATCGATTTTTATTAAGGTTACTACAGGTGGATGATACCTGCGAGAACAGGTTACACTAGCAGCTTGCGTGGTTTTCTCCATTATTGCAGTTCAGCATTGAACTTTTAATGGGTAGGAGAAGTTTCTGTTTATTAGATCAGCGACATGTAAGTCTGAGCTGCAGCAAATCATATCAGCTGGATACAAAGTAGCAAGAAAGAATAGTAACAACTCGAAAAGGAAAATGATACTAAACTAACAATGCACAAAAAGAGAAGGAAGGACAGAAAGGACAGAAAGAGGGCGGCAGGGTATAAAAATATAATAGATAGATGATAGATAGATAATAGACATTTTTGTAAATATTTAGTTATATCTTTTCATGGGACAACACTACATGAGTTGGAATTAAAAAAAAAAAAAAAAAAGAAAAAACAAAAAGCCAGCACTAAATGTGCACTTCAGCACTAAACACTCCAAACTGTACTTATTATAAAAATTTTGAGATTTTTGGCAAAAAATTGCAATTTCTTGAGCTGCCTCGCCACGTCACGGCAAATCTCATTTGAGGCAGTCCTACACTAAAATATTTTTATAAAATGTGCCATACGGCCTCACATCTGAATAGTAGAACTGCTCTTAGCAGCACTCACCTGGTCTATTTCAATCCCGTAACCATGACTGAGTAATGAGTTGGAATTAGTAGTATATATATACTATACTCTCACTGTGAGCCCCTCGATATTCAGCCTAGTAGTGGAAACAGCCACAGCCTCGTTCATTACTCACTGGTCAATTGTGCAATTGTGCTGATGATTGGGGTAGCAAATTGATTGCAGCGGTGGGATATCTGTGTGCCCTTCTCAGGCTGTCCTGGACAATTGGTGGCAGTGGAGGGATATCTGCATGATCTCACGGGCTGTCTCAGTCTTTGTCCTTGACAGTCTGTATTGTGCATCTGTTGTGTATATTATGTATTTGATGTATGTACTGTGTTTTTTTATGTCTGTATTGGGTATTTGTTATATGTATTTGTGTGGATCAGTGATGTTGAAAGATATTGCGTTGGCAATGTATTTTCTCATCAGGGACACCCTAGGTGGACAGATTTCAACTGAGGTTCCAAACTAGGTGTATACTACCCATTGCCGGCGTCGGCAGCAAGAGGTTCCATGAAGAAGCAGTTTGTATTGACAACATACAACTTTGATTTAGTGTTGCTCCTTCACAGGAGCCACATTACTGGGCAGAAGGCCTGGAAATCTACTTCTACATTATGCCAAATAAAATTGATGTAAAGTTCGACTAAAGGAATTTGATATGGGGCTGGAAGCTGCAGCTCTAGGTCAGAAGGCACTCAACATGCTACTGGGGAAGAGCCAATGGTCGACCAGAGTATGATTAAGTCTCATCATGCGCCAGGATCAAAGCCACAAGGACATCTTGGTGCTGATATTGCTTGGTCAAAAGAAAAGGTCAAAGCTGCAGAGATATCATAAAGTTCAGAACCTGGAAAGTACAAATAATGAAACAAGGCAAACTCAACATCATCAAAACTGGACAAAACAGGACTCGGCTTACTCAGAATTAACGCGCTAAAATTAACACAGTCTTGACATTTCCAGTCAAAAGAACATTGAGTCTACAATGCAGTCAGTAATAGAGCCATCTCAATACGGCTGCAAGGAGCGCCAACCCATGTCATTGTTATACAAGTCTACTTACCAAAAATAGATGACAAACTACCACTAGGTGTCACCAGAAGCAACTAGTTCCAGGGAAGTCAAACAAACCAAAGGTCACCAACCCGGAGGTCACGTATTGAACACAGGGATGAAGCAAAGCTGAGGTCAGAGCACAAGCCGGAGCTCAAAAGCCAGGAAGTCATGTAAGGTACACTCGGGGAAAGAGGAGCCGAGGTCGTGGTACAAACCGGAGGTCAGAAGCCAGGAAGTCACATAAGGTACACTAGGATAAAGCGGAGCGAAGGTCATGGTACAAGCTGGAGGTCAGTAGCCAGGGAACAATGTCAGAGACAGGAACACGGGAGGAGAGGGGTAACAACAGGTCTGGGCTAGGAGGACAAGATCAAAGCACAAATAGGAGCCAGAGCACTTCTTGCAGGCAGGAACTACAACTGACGGCGTCCTGGGTGAGGTTGCTCCCTAATGAAGCAGAGCAATCACCCGGAATGAGGCATCTGGAGAGAGGCCCCTCCCAACGCCAGTGCAGGAAACGAGGACGGGAAATCCCACCGGTCCATTAGTGCAAAATACAAAACAGAACACCCGCTCCGCTGGAGAGCAGAGCACCATGAATCAGAACCATGACACCGAGGAGGAGGACGTTGAATTATTGTACAATCAAATTCAAGAAGAAACCAGCAAGATGCCAAAACAAGACTTACATGGGAGACTTGAATGTTAAAGTGCATCGCGGCAAACATGCAACCAATGTTGGAAACTTTGGACTTAGTGAACAAAATGGGTCTGGAAGAAGATTAATTGACTGTTGTACGACAAAATAACTGAGCATCATCAATGCCTTCCAAAATAAAAATGAAGACTTTACACATTGACATCACCGATTGAGATTATCGATCAGAACAAATAAGCCCAGAAGCTAACTGTGGAACACAACATGAACTTTTGACAGCAAAGATTAAAATCAAGCTGCACAAAAGGTAATTTCCAACTTCAATTTCACCAACATATCTGAAGTTTTTTCGAACTGTCTGCACAGTCTTCTCAGAAAAGAAAGCCTGTGGAATAATGGACACATATAAAGAGCCAGAAAGACAATAAACAAGAGGCCGAAGAGATCCTCACAGCCATGGTTAACAGAAGAGAACCTAAAGATCATTGAAAAAGGATGAATGGCAAAAGTAAAAGGTAACAAGCAGGACGCAGACAACATCAGTTAAAGACTTAAGAGAGCCATTCGAGCAGACAAAGATTTTTATTACCAAAATAAATGTTCAGAGATAGAAAACAAACATGTGAAGGGCAACACCAGGAAGGTACCAAAAGATCAAAGAAATACGAAAAAAGATTCAACCAAGAGTGGGAATTATGAAGATGCCAATGGGAATAAACTGAGCTGGGACAGACCAAGGATCGATGGGGAGGAAACTTGGAGCATCTCTACAAAAACAATTCAGTGATGCAGAAAGAAATGGAGACAGGATATTATAGCAAATCAAATATCTTGAAAGACAAAGTATTTTCTGCTGTAAAGTTTCTGCCGAAAAACAAATGAATGATGAAGTTAAAGGACAAGGTCATCAAATCGAGAGACATTTCACTCAGGATGAAGAAACGGCTTGTACATAGTCTGGTCTCAGCTCATACATAGTCTGGTCTTTTCTGTAGTCACATTTAGGGGTACTTTGCACGCTGCGACATCGCTAGCCGATGTTAGCGATGCCGAGCGCGATAGTACCCACCCCCATTGCACATGTGATATCTTGTGATATCTGCCGTAGCAAACATTATCGCTACGGCAGCTTCACATGTACTTACCTGCCCTGCGACGTCGCTCTGGCCGGCGACCCGCCTCCTTCCAAAGGGGGCGGGTCGTGCGGTGTCACAGCGACGTCACACGGCAGGCGGCCAATAAAAGCGGAGGGGCTGAGATGAGCGGGACGTAAACATCCCGCCCACCTCCTTCATTCCGCATTGGCGGTGGAGACAGGTAAGGAGATGTTCCTCACTCCTGCGGCTTCACACACAGCGATGTGTGCTGCCGCAGGAACGAGGAACAACATCGTATCTCCTATTGGTGCGACATTATGAAAATGTCCGACGCTACACAGATTGACGATTTATGACGCTTTTGTGATCGTTTATCGGTGCATCTAGGCTTTACACGTTGCGACGTCGTTATCGGCGCCGGATGTGCGTTACTTTCGATTTGACCCCGACGATATCGCAGTAGCAATGTCGCAACGTGCAAAGTACCCCATAGAGCGAAACCTGGCCGATAAAGAAGCAAGAAAGAAGAATCAATGCCTTTGATTTGTTGTGCTGTAGAAGGATGATATCAATAATATGGATTGTAAAAAAATACATTTTGGAACAAATCAAGAGAGACATGTCACTTGAAGCAAGGATCACCAAGCTACGACTTGCCTACTTTGGACACATCATACGAAGAGGTCAATCGCTGAAGATGGGCATCATGGTCAGATTAATAGAAGGAACAAGGTGAAGAAGAAGACCAGTGATCCAATGGTTTGAGAACACCCTGATGGACCTAACTAGGCTGCAGAAGATCGATCTTCCTACAGAGCGTTCATCCATCAAGTCGCCATGATTCGCAATAGAGCTGAAGAGCTTAAAATAATAATATAAATAGCAGCCACCACTAGGGGGAGCTCTGGAGCTCACTGTATACTGTTCTTCTGAGCTCCATTCAGTGGTGTCTGCAGTTTATCACTTTTTATATGTAACTATCTTTGTGCAGTAAATTTGGATTTCTGCATTAAAACCTGACCTGACCCTTTCAAAGACAGATAATAAAATTGTTTCGCACAGAATACTGAGCTTAATATCTCAGGAATGTGATGGAAGATCCACGTGACACAAGACGCAATTAGAACAGGAATATAATCATAGTTAATAAAGTCTGTACATTTATATAATATTATGTAAGTATAATCCTCCTCCATTACCGGACATCTATGAGAGGTATTCTCATCGTATTTGGATCCTGACCTCTTCCTTCTCTGTATTTCAGTCACACCTGGATAACAAGTCTTAAAATTGGAATCACGGGGATCCTGAAGGCCACGGCTATAAATAAACAAGTTCCTTCTCCCACTTCATGTAATATTAGTTTCATAATGTAACACATGATGTGACCTGCGAAGAAGGAACATGTGAGCGAGGCTCCTCTCCAGGCAAAAGAGGAAACTATCTATAGTTACCGTTCTGTTCTACTGGTAGGATTCATTCTGACAATATCTATGACCACGTGACTAACAACAGGATATTACATGGAATTATAGCTTCATATATATACAGTTAGGTCCAGAAATATTTGGACAGTGACACAATTTTGGCGAGTTGGGCTCTGCATGCCACAACATTGGATTTGAAATGAAACCTCTACAACAGAATTCAAGTGCAGATTGTAACGTTTAATTTGAAGGTTTGAACAAAAATATCTGATAGAAATTGTAGGAATTGTCACATTTCTTTACAAACACTCCACATTTTAGGAGGTCAAAAGTAATTGGACAAATAAACCAAACCCAAACAAAATATTTTTATTTTCAATATTTTGTTGCGAATCCTTTGGAGGCAATCACTGCCTTAAGTCTGGAACCCATGGACATCACCAAACGCTGGGTTTCCTCCTTCTTAATGCTTTGCCAGGCCTTTACAGCCGCAGCCTTCAGGTCTTGCTTGTTTGTGGGTCTTTCCGTCTTAAGTCTGGATTTGAGCAAGTGAAATGCATGCTCAATTGGGTTAAGATCTGGTGATTGACTTGGCCATTGCAGAACGTTCCACTTTTTTGCACTCATGAACTCCTGGGTAGCTTTGGCTGTATGCTTGGGGTCATTGTCCATCTGTACTATGAAGCGCCGTCCGATCAACTTTTGCGGCATTTGGCTGAATCTGGGCTGAAAGTATATCCCGGTACACTTCAGAATTCATCCGGCTACTCTTGTCTGCTGTTATGTCATCAATAAACACAAGTGACCCAGTGCGATTGAAAGCCATGCATGCCCATGCCATCACGTTGCCTCCACCATGTTTTACAGAGGATGTGGTGTGCCTTGGATCATGTGCCGTTCCCTTTCTTCTACAAACTTTTTTCTTCCCATCATTCTGGTACAGGTTGATCTTGGTCTCATCTGTCCATAGAATACTTTTCCAGAACTGAGCTGGCTTCATGAGGTGTTTTTCAGCAAATGTAACTCTGGCCTGTCTATTTTTGGAATTGATGAATGGTTTGCATCTAGATGTGAACCCTTTGTATTTACTTTCATGGAGTCTTCTCTTTACTGGTGACTTAGAGACAGATACACCTACTTCACTGAGAGTGTTCTGGACTTCAGTTGATGTTGTGAACGGGTTCTTCTTCACCAAAGAAAGTATGCGGCGATCATCCACCACTGTTGTCATCCGTGGACGCCTAGGCCTTTTTGAGTTCCCAAGCTCAACAGTCAATTACTTTTTCCTCAGAATGTACCCGACTGTTGATTTTGCTACTCCAAGCATGTCTGCTATCTCTCTGATGGATTTTTTCTTTTTTTTCAGCCTCAGGATGTTCTGCTTCACCTCAATTGAGAGTTCCTTAGACCGCATGTTGTCTGGTCACAGCAACAGCTTCCAAATGCAAAACCACACACCTGTAATCAACCCCAGACCTTTTAACTACTTCATTGATTACAGTTTAACGAGGGAGATGCCTTCAGAGTTAATTGCAGCCCTTAGAGTCCCTTGTCCAATTACTTTTGGTCCCTTGAAAAAGAGGAGGCTATGCATTACAGAGCTATGATTCCTAAACCCTTTCTCCGATTTGGATGTGAAAACTCTCATATTGCAGCTGGGAGTGTGCACTTTCAGCCCATATTATATATATAATTGTATTTCTGAACATGTTTTTGTAAACAGCTAAAATAACAAAACTTGTGTCACTGTCCAAATATTTCTGGAACTAACTGTATATATAGATCGCTCCTTTGCAGCAATTCCAGCTTTGCAGAGCTTTGGCTTTCTAGCTGGTAATTTGCGGGGGTAATCTGGAGATATTTCGCCCCATGCTTCTGTGGCGCCCTGGACTAGCCAGGTCGTCACAGGTACTACAACATACACCCCCACCCCGAGATAGGCACATCAGAGCCAGACACAAAATCCTTGTTGCCTCCCTCCAGGGGCTGATGTCCACACCAGGTGGGGTGGAGCCAGGAGGTTGGCCACACCCACTGAGGAGTTCACAGTCCTGGAGGCGGAAAAAGGAAGTCAGTGTAGAGTGCAGTTAGGGAAGTGGAAGAGTGAGGAGTAAAGTGGTAGTAGAGGAGCAAACTGACTGTGTCCGGGTACGTGGCCCAGGCACCGAGAGCAAGGTTGGCAGACGGTCGTGGCCGTCTGCAGGAGAGGCAGATCGACGCGGAACTGTAGGACCGGGGACGGGCAGTGGCCCGCCGGTACCGAACCGGGGAGCAAAGTGAAGCCAGCACAAACTGGCAGGGCCTGCGGACCCCGAGCAGGCTTGGAGTCGCCGTTAAATAGGTCAAATCCGTCAGTGACCGGAACCCCAGGGGTTTCCTAACAGCCAAGATCCGATTGAAGGCAACCGTCCAACCAGCAAAAGGAAATACAGCTACCGCCACAGCTAGAGTTCCAAGGGCCAGAGCCTGAGAGCAAAAGGGCTCCTCCGGCACATATACACGCTGGGGAGCGGGTTACCGGTGGGAAGCCATCTGGACCAAACATACACAAAGGAGCAGGGAAAGGCAGCCACCACCAACTGTCCGGGAGAAACCACAGCAGCCGGCTGCGGGACCCGTCCATCCAGCCGTTAGGTTTACCAGAGACTTTGCATCCATTTGTGGCTGAGTGAGTACTACCATGCCATCCGGCACCGTGCTGCACAGTCTAAGCGACCCTGCACCTTGCCAACCCTGCCTCCCCGACACCTCACCGGGTCCCGGGACCACCAACCCCCCTACCCACGGAGGGGAGAGAAACATCCCAGCTGCTCCCTACCATCGCTCCCGGGATCCCCGTCAATAGCAGCGGTGGTGCCCAACCTCACCACAACCCGTGGGTGGCGTCACGGACCAAATCCCAAAACCGAACTACCCCCCTTTCACTCACGGGCAAGGAGCGCCGCTCGAGTCCCCGGATCCGGCCCACCGCTCGAGCCACCGAGCAGCAGCAGCGCCGGACCCGAGCGTGGTGAGCGCAGCGCCCCGCCGCCCGCGACAACTTGGTGTCACGAACAGGATCTTACCGTTCTACCGGCTGGTAGAAGTGCACCTTGTGTCCCGCCGGCGGTGTCCGGCCGAAAAATTTCAGAATCCGCCATCTTGGGCGCGAAGATTTTCCTGCTCGAGTGTCTTCTCGAGCAGTGGAGGCGCGAAAGCCGAAGCCCCGCCCCTGAAGAGGAGGTGCTGAGAAAAGACCAAGGGGGGCGGATGGCGTCCGGCCGCATGTAAACCGAGGCCATAAAAGCAGGGACGCCAGGACTCTGCCGCCATATTTGGTTCCTGGAAGATACCGCTGAAAGCATGTACCGTCCGTCCGGTAACCCCGCAGTCCCCGAGCCCGCGCCCGGCACCGCAGCATGGGTGGAGGTCCGGACCGTTCAGCTGAGCAGCCGCTTGCAGGTCCGATTGCAGCTCCTCCTGGAAGAGTGGGAGGCCGACATGGCGGATGTGGTGGCGGCCATACGGAGACGCATGGTGGAGGAAGTCTTGGAGGAGCGAGTAAGCGACCCACGCCCCTGTGTTCCTACAGGATCGGTCGTCGCAGCTGAGGGGCCCGGTCTGCTCCCGCTCACCCTGCTGCCTCCCCCGCTACCCGTGTTGGCTGCTGCCGCCCCGCCACTAGGCCCGCTACACGCATAACCGGTAGCGGAACCCTGCCTGTCTGCCCAAGCGGACCAACCTGCAGCTGAAGCCCGCAGACGCCCCGAGCCGCTTCCCTGGAAGTACCCGAAGGCATCATCCGTCTGCGAAGACTTACCGGTGGCGCCGGAAGTGACCGTGCCCAGTCCCGTCCCGGCTCCGGTGATCCGTCCCGTGCAGGAGGAGGCGGAGGTCAAGCGGGAGAGGACCCCTGTACCCATTCCCCACGCCTCGGCTGAGGCTGCGCCGGGTCGTTGCTGCAAGGCAGCGCCCCAGGCCATGTCACCGCGGGATCTTCCACCAAGGGCGCCAGTAGTGGGCAGCGTAGTGGAAGTCCCGCGGGCGAGGAGCGCCGCTCGAGTCCCCGGATCCGGCCCACCGCTCGAGCCACCGAGCAGCAACGCCGGACCCGAGCGTGGTGAGCGCAGCGCCCCGCCACCCGCGACACTTCCCCCTCCACAAGTTGGATTGGTTGATGGGCACTTTTTGGTACCATACGGTCAAAGCTGCTCCCACAACAGCTCTATAGGGTTGAGATCTGGTGACTGGGCCCCTCCATTACAGATAGATACCAGCTGCCGGCTTCTTCCCTAAATAATTCATGCATAATTTGGAGGTGTGCTTTGTGTCATTGTCCTGTTGTAGGATGAAATTGGCTCCAATCAAGCGCTGTCCACAAAATGGAGTGATGGCCTTCCTTATTCAAAATCCCTTTTACATTGTACAAATCTCCCACTTTACCAGCACCAAAGCAACCCCAGACCATCACATACCTCCACCATGCTTGACAGATGGCGTTAGGCACTCTTCCAGCATCTTTTCAGTAGTTCCGCGTCTCACAAATGTTCTTCTGTGTGATCCAAACACCTCAAACTTCGATTGCTTAGCTAAGATGGTCAGATGTAGCAGAATTGAGATGATCACATGTAGAAAAACAAAGATGGTCTGATGTAACAGAACAGAGACAGTCAGAGATGTTACATGTGATGAAGAGTTTATGACTAGTGTTGAGCGAGTAGTTGACTATTCGTACTCGCTATGCTGTTAGCGAGTACTGTCCGCTACTCGCATATTTTTTGCGTTTAGGGGGCACAATGTAAGTCAAAGGGAAATACTCGCTAAGTAGCGAGTAACCTGAAAGCCGTACTATTCGCTACTTGCACAAAAAGTACGGCTATCGGGTTACTCGCTACTTAGCGAGTATTTCCCATTAAATTACATTGCACCTGCTATTCGTAAGGAATATGCGAGTAGCTGATCCAGAAGATTGCTGCAATACGGCCATCTGAATGTGGTCAGCGGTTGGCTCCATTGGACTTCATGCGTACGGAGGTTTTAGAAAGCCATTCCTTATGTGTCAACTCTCCCAAATCATCCTAGAGTCCTTCAGAAGCATCCGGCTAAAACCTTCTACATATCAGCAATCTTGGAATGTTTCTATAATGACTGTAGCTTGACTATGACTGGGTTAAGTCAGGTGGGAGGGGTCTGTTCTGTTTTGGCTTCTGACGTGACCTCTTGGCTCTCGACCTTCATACTTCCACCTGTTTACGGCTTGCTCACTCCCTCGTTCAGATGTGACTTCATAAGACTTTACTTGATAACTACCCTTTCACTGGTACATATGCCCCCTTGTGGGCTTTAGTCTAACTGCTCTCTGGAGTTCTATCTCCATTCTGCTTCTGCACCCCCTGGTTTAAGTGTCACGGGCGGGGAGGGGACGCCGCGCTCACCACGCTCGAGTCCGGCGCTGTTGCTGCTCGGTGGCTTGAGCGGTGGGCCGGATCCGGGGACTCGAGCGGCGCTCCTCGCCCGTGAGTGAAAGGGAAATAGTTTTTGGGGTTTGGGAAGTCGGTCCGTGACGCCACCCACGGTTGTGGTGAGGTTGGGACACCACCGCTGCTCTGGACGGGAACCCGGGAGCGATGACAGGGAGCAGCCGAGATGTTTCTCTCCCCTCCGTGGGTAGGGGGGGTTTTGGTGGTCCCGGGGCCTGGTGATGGTGACTGTAAGGTGGATGGCGGGGTTTGGTGAGGTGCAGGGTCGCGGGGACAGCGCAGTGCCAGCTGGCACGGTGGTACTCACTCAGCCAATAACGTAGACGGAGTCTCTGGTAAAACAAACGGCTGGATGGATGGGTCCCGCAGCCGGCTGCGGTGGTCACTCCCGGTAGGTTGGCGGTGACTGTCTCTCCCTGCACCTGTGATGCTCCGATGGCTTCCCACTGGTAACCCGCTCCCCAGCGGTGTATTTGCCAGAGGAGCCCCCTTTGCCCGCAGGCTCTGGCCTTGGGAACTCTAGCTGTGGCGGTAGCTGTATTTCCCTTCACGGTTGAGCGGTTGCCTTCAGTCGGGTCTTTGCTGCTGGGAAACCCCGGAGGTTCCCGTCGCTGACGGATTTGACCGGTTTAACGGCGACTCCAAGCCTGGTCGGGGTCCGTAGGCCCTGCCGAATGGTGCTGGCTTCTCTTCGCTCCCCGGTTCGGTACCGGCGAGCCACCGCCCGTCCCGGTCCTTACGGTTATGCGTCAATCAGCCTCTCCTGCAGACGGTCACCACCGTCTGCCAACCTTGCTCTTGGGTGCCCGGGCCACGTACCCGGATACGGTCAGTCTCCTCTTGCTCCTCCACTACCACTTCACTCAACTTCCAAACTACTCTCCTCTGACTTCCTTTCCTGCCTCCAGGACTGTGAACTCCTCAGTGGGTGGGGCCAACCACCTGGCCCACCCCACATGGTGTGGACATCAGCCCCTGGAGGGAGGCAACAAGGATTTGTGTGTGTGACTGATGTGCCTAACCGGGGTGTGGGGTTTGTTGTTGCAGTACCTGTGACGTCCTGGTTTGTCCAGGGCGCCACATAAGCCTGACAGTTTTTTTGAGATCTGGTGCCTCAGATATATGGGGTCACCAGCTCTGAGAGGGTGCAGGATGGGCACGCAGCTAATGGACACCAGTCTTGGCTCTGCCTTTCCTATATGCTATCTGATAGAAGCTCCTTACATAGGGAGGCTTCCCGGCCCCGTGCCATTGTCCAGAAGCCCTTGGCTCCTACATTTTGGGACTTTGTGAAGCGTAGACTGCGACCAGCAGCTGATGAACATTAGATCTCTGTGTGACACAAGGAGAAGTTAAGCTGAACTTTAGCTAATAGAACTGGTGATTTGCACACTCTGCACTTCGTCGGCGCTCGGAGGGGCTGATGGAGGAGGCAGAGCAATATTGTAGAGTCCATTAACCTAAATACTTTTAAATAGCGCCATTTGTGCTTCTGAGAGGGAGATATTACAGGAATGTAAACTCATTAAAATAAATATACATATGGAATGAAAGGCATCGCTGGGAGCTCCCCCTCCCGCTACATTGTTGCAGTCATCTGTACATTGTACAATACACAATAATGCTCTTCTCAGCCTTGTGTAGGACCGGAGATTTACAATGTGTCTTCTCTCCTCGTCTCAGTGTCTCTCACCAGATGGCGGAGTCATTCTGTACGGTTATACAACTCATTGAGTGTGATGGTGCATGTTCAAAGGAGTTATGTGTTAATATGATAGCGAACTGCAACCTTCAGCTTCTAAGTTACCGCTCTCAGAAAGTTCTTACAGTTGCGCACTATGAGGCTATGTTGGAAGTGTAGCTTTCCAACAGCTATGGTGGCACATGAAGTCCCGACAGGCCTCGAGTACAGATCCACAGGTGTTCTATGAGCATCTTATGGTTTGTGCTTGAGGCACTGTAATCTACCCTAGAAGCAATGCTTGTAACCTATAGTATCGCCATACCACTTATATAATAACTCTATAATACAGCTGTGAGAGTGCTGATATTTCAGTTGCAGTGTCTCCTCCTGTCCACCAGAGGGGTTTCTGCTCAGTCTGGAAGATGGATTCTGTGTGGAAGAAGAGAGAGAAAGCAAGAAGTGCAGAGAACAAACCAGAATGTTTCTGATGTGTGGTGGCCGACTTTTCTTTCGCGGGTCTATATTGTTTCGACTGATGGAGACTGCCTGCTGAGTGCTGGATGAACAGCAACAACTCAGCTAAGTTTCAGGCATTCAGAGACTTTTGCCAGAGAGAGAACTGTAACCAGAGCAACCTTCCTGGTAACTCCGGCCTGCCACCTGACTGCTGTTCCATCCCTGAGGTGATCTTTCTTGGTGACTGCCATTTGCTTATGAACCCTCTGTGGTGCTGAAATCTGCCAGGACTTCTCTGGAGCCAATACCCCTGGACCTATCTTTCGGTACTGTAAGTCCTGAGCACGGGCCCACTCATATTTTTTTCTATTTTTGCAGGAAGTGTGTAGACAATCAGTAATTTTGGCACTAAATTGGTTGAGATACACGGCAGCCAGTAACACAGCACTGAACTTGAGCTATTGCAGCATTGATGTAAACAAAGTGTTTGGTAGCCTGTTACTGTTTACATGTGAGAAGGGGAGAGGGGGAAAAGTGAAATACAGTAGTTGTTTGTCAGTCATTGTGCTGGTCCTGAGACAGGTCCTGGGTGCACTCAGTAATTTACACTTTTTACTAGTTTATTGGTTTGGTACTAACATTGTTTAGGTTTCCTGTCCGGTAAGTTTGTTCCAGTAGTTCCTGAAACATTGGAAAGGGTCTCTGGACCAACACATTGATCCTGGCTTCATGAGCCAGGTGTATGTATATTTGTTTGTGGTAAATTCTGACTGTTATTCCATGTTGCATCTCCCACACCTTAATTGTTTATAAAGAAAAAGAGTCCATACTCAGTCATTGTCTGGTCTTGTTCCTAGTCTGTGACGCGCTGTATCCTGGGACTAACCCATGGGTCCACATTTTGGCATAGTCGGCAGGATACAGCATTTGTCATGGATGGGAATGGGGAGGGAAATTATCCCTCTGCACCAGTAGCACCACTACCGGTAGAGAACTCACCAATCGCGGCTTTGGCTCCTGGGGGGATATGTACCGGTGGGGGTGCTCCTACAACACCTGCCCAAAAATGATGGGAAAAATATGACGTTGCCATACTAGACAGAAAGGGTGCGGAGTGTACTTAAAATGTGTAATTTAGCCCCTAAACTGAGAGCTGAGGTTGCGTTGAATGTTTTAGAGGTGGATGCTACGCGGACAGTAATGGTACGCCCAGAATCAGAGAAGGATACGTTAGAGAAGGTTCTGATATTGTTAGAAGGGTCATTCCGTGTCAAGTGGACCAGTTTTAAAAATCGTCCCCACTCGACGTTCTCCGATTTTGCTGAAAATTTATAAGGATGTACATGTATGTTTGAAAAGAGGTTCTGTAAATTTTTAGGGCCAGATCTCAAATATATTGGGCACTGTTGACCTTTCACTGGAGCCCCCCCCCGAGCCTGCGGCTTCAGCTAAGAGGATTTTGCAAACTTTGGCACATAGCCATTAGAGTGCTATACTGGCTATGATGCTGAAATTTGGCATACTAGCTCAACTTTTGCTGCTAAACGCGATAAAATTATTACCGGCTATGACAAAACAATATTTCGGCCGCAATTTTGTGTCAAAGTAGCTTGCAAAACGCCTCGCATAAAATTTATGCCAAACTTTGCCCATATATAACTCAAGACCAAAAACCAATAGGAACTGGTGCTTTACCCTGTACAACAAACAACTTCAAGACTTTGCATTGCTGCAATATCACGGTCAAAGCATATGTATTTGTGGAAATATTCACACCCACATATGATGAAAAACGTAAAAAAACAGAATTTTACCTATTTTTAGGTCAAATTTCCCAAAAAGGGTACCCCTAAAATATATTAATTCTGTTATCATTTGAAAGAGCACATTTTTCTCTGCAAGGATCATTGGGGTTTTTTTTTGGAATCTCTCCATTTAAGAAAAGAAAAATGCCACTGAACATGGGCATTATTAATACGCAATGAATGGTAACTGCACTATTCAAACCCTTGCGTTGGTCCATGGTGGTTCTACCACAACCAATTCCCTAAGAATTGGTCTTATAATCCTATTAAGAACTGTAATAATGCTGTCTTTCGAGAATTGGCAGCCCCATCGCCTAGGAGCCATGGCCGATAGCCGTGCAAGGCAAGTCGCGGGTGGTCTCTTTATCGCAGGTTCCAAAGCCTGAGGGTGGGTGTCTTTGCCTAGGATCCCAAGCCTAATATTGGGGATCTTTTGTTGGTTCCCAAGCCATAATGTTCAGTGTAAGTAAGTGGTCTGGAATTGTTGCTGAATTTGCAATGAAAGATGAAGGGTCATTTGACACCCTTGTTGCAGTCCACACTTTCTTAACAGTAATTGTGGAGTATCTCAAGACTCTCATCAATGGGATTCATCATATCCACTACTTCAGTAATGGATCTGCAGCCCAGTACAAAAATTTCAAAAATTTTCTCAACTTGTGCCACCACAATGCTGATTTCAATATCAGCGCTGAATGGAATTTTTTTGGTACCAGTCATGGAAAGTCGCCCTGTGATGGGATTGGAGGGACAGCAAAGAGGTTGGCAGTTCGTGCCAGTCTTCAACGCCCAACTGAAAACCAAATACTGACCCCGGTGGATTTATTCAACTTTTGCAACGAGCAACTGCATGGAATCAAGTTTTTTTTTGTTCCAAAAGAAAAAATTGACGAAATACGGGTAGTTCAAGAGGAAAGGTTCAAAGATGGACATACAATTGCTGGAACAAGAGAAAATCACCAGTTTGTGCCAATTAATGACAAAAAGATTCGCATTTCAAGGTTGTCAAATGACCCTTCATCTTTCATTGCAAATTCAGCAACAATTCCAGACCACTTACTTAGACTGAACATTATGGCTTGGGAACCAGCAAAAGATACCCAATATTAGGCTTGGGATCCTAGGCAAAGACACCCACCCTCAGGCTTCGGAACCTGCGATAAAGAGACCACCCGCGACTTGCCTTGCACGGCTATCGGCCATGGCTCCTAGGCGATGGGGCTGCCAATTCTCGAAAGACAGCATTATTACAATTCTTAATAGGATTATAAGACCAATTCTTAGGGAATTGGTTGTGGTAGAACCACCATGGACCAACGCAAGGGTTTGAATAGTGCAGTTAGCATTCATTGCGTATTAATAAATAACACCATGTTCAGTGGCATTTTTCTTTTCTTAAATGGAGAGACTCCAAAAAAAACCCCAATGATCCTTGTAGAGAAAAATGTGCTCTTTCAAATGATAACAGAATTAATATATTTTAGGGGTACCCTTTTTGGGAAATTTGACCTAAAAATAGGTAAAATTCGTTTTTTTAAGTTTTTCATCATATGTGGGTGTGAATATTTCCACAAATACATATGCTGTGACCGTGATATTGCAGCAATGCAAAGTCATGAAGATGTTTGTTGTACAGGGTAAAGCACCAGTTCCTATTGGTTTTTGGTCTTGAGTTATATATGGGCAAAGTTTGGCATAAATTTTATGAGAGGCGTTTTGCAAGCTACTTTGACACAAAATTGCGGCCAAAATATTGTTTTGTCATAGCCGGTAATAATTTTATCGCGTTTAGCAGCAAAAGTTGAGCTAATATGCCAAATTTCAGCATCATAGCCAGTATAGAACTCTAATGGCTATGTGCCAAATTTTGCAAAATCCTCTTAGCTGAAGCCGCAGGCTTGGGGGGGCCTCCAGTGAAAGGTCAACAGTGCCCAATATATTTGAGATCTGGCCCTAAAAATTTACAGAACCTCTTTTCAAACATACATGTACATCCTTATAAATTTTCAGCAAAATCAGAGAACGTCGAGTGGGGACCACTGGTCCACTTGACACGGAATGACCCAGAAGAGAACCTGAGAGGCCACGCCAGAGTGGCGCAATTGCATGCCCTCTTCTTTAATCGGCCCCTGAGGGAGAATGAGTCCCTAATGCAGTTTTTCACCACCCTGCCGGAAACCCTGAATGAGGTGCAGCGCTTGTATCCTCAGGCCATGGGAGTGTTCCATTATGTGGACCGGTTACTACAAAACCAGTTCATCACCGGCCCGGCACATAGATTTCTCTGGGATAAGTTACAGGAAACGGCTCGCTCCATATCTGAACTGGCATTCTGGGATGTCTATTGGGCTGCCATTGAGAGGGAGTAGGAGTTTGCGCCTGTGGCTGGGAAGGCTGTAGATAGTGCTAAAATGACTGGAAGCACAGGGACCGCCCCTAAAACCTTAATGGGGGTAGTCCTAAACCTGAGGGAAGAGCTGAGAGATTTGCGATTGGAAGTGTCCAAGATCCATTGGGGGGGGTGAGCCCCTTCCAGCAGGAAGACCACCTGCCATGCCTGCCAGTTCCACCCCCTGCCCAGGCACAAGAGTCACATGGGGTTGTTGTACCTGGCGCCCGCAACTCTGTTAGACATATTTGCTGCTAGTGCCACCAGCAGAGCCATATAGCCCAACACTGTCAGGCCAATGTCATCCCAGAGGACCAGTTGCCAGTGTTAAACTACCAGCCACTGCCGTAGAAGGGAAACCTGCAGCAGCTTTCCCCTCACAAGGCCCTCGGTGGTAAGAAAATGATCTCTACTCCTACAGTCCCGTACTGGAGGCTGAATTTGAAGGGCAGAAGGAGAAGTTCTTGGTAGACATGGGATCGGAGTGCACCATTATGCCCTCGGAAGTGTTTGAGTGCCATTTTTATCAGATGATGGATCCGGAGGACGGTCTGGTAATCCACCTCACTGACGCTAACAATTGCCAGCTGATAGTGAAGGGTATCGTCTGGATGAGGCTGAAACTGTTTGGTCAAGACATTGGTCAAAAACTAGTGGTGCTGGTGGACCACCCTCCTCAGAGGGGGTTGGACATGATGCTCGGGATGAATATCTTGAGGGATCTGCATCACCATCTATAGACTAGAGCCAGTACACACCGACCCACGCAAAGAATGCTGCACCAGTTGGAGAAGAGCTGTGACCTCCAGAAGACTGCTGTCCCAGGACATTACGTGGGCGTTGTCAGAGTACCTTCCAGGGGCCCAGTGGTGCTAGTACCAAGGCGAGAGCAACTCCTGATGCTTCCTGTGGGGGCTGACCAGAGACTGAATGGACTAGAACTACTGCTTGACCTAGCTCCCGCAGAAGCTTCATCTGCTAAGATGTTTATGGCCTGCGCGTTGGTATTCTAGAGGGATGGACAAATACCAGTCAGGTGAATCAACGTGTTGGTTGAGATGGTCACAATCTCGGCTGGGGAATTGTTGGCAGAAGTCTTCGTGACGGACGGGAAGGCACTCCGAGGCACAGAATTCAGACTTCAGCTGGCTCACCGGTAAGCTTGGACTTACGCGGTGGAGTTGACCATGCCAGACAAGCCCACCGCTGAATGGAATGGCCAAGTAATCAAGGATCAAATGGAGGTGGATAGAAGAATGCTGACCTCTACTCAGTTTAGGCGGTGATCCATGTCTGTTGACCTGAACCCTGACGACTGTAATTCCATGCCTGGTGACCTGGACCCTGAGGACCAGAGTTCCTCCAGATGTCCTGTCCTGACCGTACCTGTGTCCAATATCCTTTGCCTGATGTCCCTTGCCTGGTGAGCTGAGCCTGATGATCCGTGATGGAAGTTCTGCCTGTACCAATTCTGCCTGTTCCCTCCCACACTATGTTCCTGTTTGCCAGCCCCGTTTGACCTTGCTGTGCCCATCCTGCCAATCCTGTCCGTTACCTGACCCCAGTCCTGCTGTCTCCCTGCTACGCTCAGCTGCCACAATCCCGATTACTGCCATGGGAGTGGCACCTGGCATTCTACGTTGCGGCAGGTGCTTAGTCAAACCCCTCCCAGTATAGGGTAAGCCTGGGTTCCCCCTGTGGTCCAGTTGGCCCACACCAACTCGCCGTCCTCAGCAGCGGTGAGCGTTACACCTTTGCAATCACAGTCACTGCTGCTGCAACTTTGCTATTGTATCAATGGCTACCCCATCTCCTGAAAGTAAAGTAAGTTTTTCTATAGCGCCACCAGAGGATAAATGAAAAATTACACTGTGTCCATTCGTATTAATGCAGTGTCTATGTAATGCAGGGCATGACAGGTTCTCCTCTGTTTGCAGCTGCTCTCCTCTTCTGCTATTATCTCCCTATTAAGGAATTTGGACAATCCCTTTAAGAAGAGCACTGGATAAGTCATGTTTGTTAAAGCCGGATTTGATCAAATACATGAAAAGTTAAGTTCTCTCCGGTGAGTGACAGATTGTGGAGAACGTAGAAGACTGATGACTAGTGAGTGACTAATGCTACCCGAAATATGAAGGATGACTGAAATATGAGGCATGTAAGATGAGTGATGTGTTGTGAGTACAGATGAGTGCATGGATTTGATGGGAATCGAATTCGACACAAAGTTTATGAAATGTGCAGGTTCCAGAAAATTCCAACAGTTTGTGATTTGATTTGCATGAATCGCAAAAAGGAAAACAGATGCCCGTTGACTTTTTTACACATTGCAAAAGATTGCATCAGTCACAGAAGGCTGACATGATCCCACTCGTAACTGCACAGGTTTTCCCTCAGCGACGGATATAGCAAGGGAAAGCCCTATAATATGTGACAAACTGGCCATACAATAATGTGTTGTACAACTGCAGCAGTGGAATAGTCTGAGAATAATACAGAAATTCAATAAATAGGGGGGGATAGAGACAGGACTCAGTGCCAGACTCCATGCGATTGGTCAGAGCAGCTGGCATCTGTTCTGCTGCGTATTTCTTGATTCTTAATGCACTAGAAAGCTGCAGCAAGACAATACTATATCTTTTACAGAAACAAATCTCAATTCAGTGTCAGTCACAGACGTGGTGCTTGCTTGTACCAAGATACTATACTGAATTTTTGCATTTTTTTTTATTCAATCCTTTTTGTGAAGTGGTGAATACATTTAAAAAAAAAATACAAAATAAAATCTCCCAAAGTGTGTGTGTCGCAAACATTTTTTTGCATATCTGTATTGCTAGTCAAATTGTAAATCCATACTGGACATGTAACACCAGAAGAGTACAGTATATCAGAAAAAGTGAGTACACTCCTTACATTATTGTAAATATTTCATTATATCTTTTCATGGGACAGGACTGTGGATCTGACCTTGTGATACAATGTACAGTGTCAGTGTGCAGCTTGTATAACAGTGTAAATTTGGTGCCTTCTAAATAACTTAGCACACAGCCATTAATGTCTAAACTGCTAGGAACAAAAGTGAGTACACCCCATAAGGCGGGCTTTACACGTTGTGACATCACTACCGATATATCGTCGGGGTCACGTCGTTACTGACGCACATCCGCTGCCGGTAACGACATTGCAACGTGTAAATCCTAGGTGCGACTATGAATGAGCACAGAAGCGTACAATATCGCTGATCTGTGTAACGTCGTTCATTTCCATAATGTCGGTTCGACCGCAGGTACGATGTATGGAGCTGCAGGAACGACAAACAACATCGCTGTGTGTAAACCCGCAGGAGCGACAAACATCTCCTTACCTGCGTCCACCGGAAGGGAGAAGGTGGACGGGTTGTTATGTCCCGCTCATATCCGCCCCTCCGCTTCTATTGGCCGGCCGATTCGTGACGTCACGGTGACGCCGAACGCACCTCCTCCTTGAAGGAGGGATTGTTCGGCAGTCACAGCGACGTCGCCGATCAGGTATGTGCGTGTGAAGCTACGGCAGAAATCACCACATATCGCATGTGCGACTGGGGCGGGTGTTATCGCGCTGGACATCGCTAGCAATTGCTAGCGATGTCGCAACGTGTAAAGACCACCTAAGTCATAATGGCCCAATTGTGCCCAGTTAGCCATTCTCTCTCCCCGGTGTCATGTGACTCATTAGTGATACAAGGTCTTAGGTGTGAATGGGGGCAGGGGTGTTACATTTGGTGTTATCTCTCACACACTCTCTCATACTGGTCACTGGAAGCTCACCCTGGCTCCTCATGGCAAAGAATTCTCTGAGGATCTGAAAAAAGAATTGTTGCTCTACATAAAGATGGACGAGGCTATAAGAAGATTGTCACCACCCTGACCCTGAGCTGCAGGTCGGTTGCCAAGACCATACAGCAGATAACAAGACAGGATCAACTCAGAACAGGCCTCACCATGTCCGACCACAGAAGTTGAGTGCATGAGCTCAGCGTCATATCCAAAGGTCGTCTTTTCAGAATAGACATATGAGTACTGCCAGCATCGCTGCAGAGGTTACAGGGGTGGGGGGTCCGCCTTTCAGTGCTCAGACCATATGCTGGAAGTGGCAGAGGTTACAGGGGTGGGGGGGTCCGCCTGTCATTGCTCAGACCATACACCGCACACTGCAGAGGTTACAGGGGTGGGGGGTCCGCCTGTCAGTGCTCAGACCATACACCACAGACTGCAGAGAATACAGGGGTGGGGGGGTCCTCCTGTCAGTGTTCAGACCATACACCAGACACTGCAGAGGTTACAGGGATGGGGTGTCCTCCTGTCCGTGCTCAGATCATACACCGCACACTGCAGAGGTTACAGGGGAGGAGGATCCTCCTGTCAGTGCTCAGACCATACACCACACACTGCATCACATTTCTCTGCATGGCTGTTGTCACAGAAAGCCTCTTCTAAAGATTATGCACAAGAAAGTCTACAAGCAGACTAAGGACATGGATTACTGGAACCGTCCTGTGGTCTGATGAGATCAAGATAAATTTATTTAGTTCAGATGGTGTCAGCATGTGGCGAGGGACCTAGGTGAGGAGGACAAAGACAAGTGTGTCCTGTCTACAGTCAGGCATGATGGTAGAGGGTCATGGTCTGGGGCTGCAAGAGTGCTGCCAGCGGCTTGGGGGAGCTACAGTTCATTAAGGCAACCATGAATGCCAACATGTACTGTCAAAGCAGAGCATGATCCTCTCCCTTTGTATTCCAATATGATAATGATCCCAAACACCTCCAAGACAACCATTGCCTTCTCAAGAAACTGAGGTAACAGTGCTGTACCGGCCGAGCGTCTCCAGACCTAAACCCTATGTAGCATCTGTGGGGCCTCCTCTAACATCTAAGGTCTCTAACATCCACTAGCAGCAGTGGAATCACGACCACCATCAATGGCATCAGGTCACCGATGGTGGAATATATGGCATAAACTAACAACATAATGATGTTACCTCTGACAGCAACACAATCAGTTTCAGTCAGTTTTTTGCAAAGAAAAGGCCTGCCTTATTTCAAATAACTAAGACATATAATGCTTGGATTGGTTTTTTTTTGTTTGTTTCTTTTTTTACGCATGAAAAGTCTGTCAGTGGCTGAAATATTACATGGGCTGCTGTTTACTACCGGTTACCGTCAGTTTGTATGGTGAGGTCACTGTGGCATTACCAAGGCTATGTTGGCTGTTATGATTCACTGACCGAGGAGGATCCGAAAAAAGGGACAAAAACAGGAAAACCCAGAGTGTTACCAGAGTGGTTGGAATCTTAACGGACTGCAGACCTCACACTGACACACAACTAGAAGTAGCCGTGGGAAGTGTCTACGATGACCTAGTCATCTCGACACAGTCGGAGAACTAATTATTTCTACAGAGAGAAATACAAGAAAAGCTAATCTGCCTTGGAACAGTTCCCCACAGATATAGACAGCCCCCACATATAATGATTACGGTGATGTAGGAAAACCCAACACACAGGAAGAAAACAGATTCAGCAAAGATGAGGCCCCAACTATCTATATCGGAAAGGATAGAAAGAGCACTGTCTGCAGCCGTGCAAAACCCTAGAAAATACAAACACGCCTGATATGGAAAAATACTGAGTCCATACGGACTCTGCCCCCACTATATCAGTACTCTGGTGTTACTGGGATCCAAGCAAAACACTAGTATAGAGGGGGGACTGAAATCAGTACCAAGCATGACAAAACAAAATATACTGCAGAAAGTGAAGCAAGGTACACAGACATTCTCAGCAGGGAATGATCCAACTCCACCCAGACTCCACACAAGCAAAGTCAGAAAATTAGCCTTAGTACCTAAACAGCAAACAACAAGTAAGTGGAAACCACCAGCAGGGTACAAAGACCAGACTTATCTGTAATGAGTCCAGGTAGAAACATAAGGTTAGGCTGGCTTCAGTATGTCCTAGAATACAGGAGGAAACATTGAGCACTGGTTAGGAACAAGAGAACACTACACAGTTATATAAGCCAGTCAGACAAACCTGATTTTCAGTCCTCATCGCCTGTCTGGCTTCTATTAAGCAAGTTAACTCCACTACCAGCATTGGCTACAAGTGGGAGCCCAAAACTGGAACCCAGTCCAAATGTGTTCAGTTCACAACAGTTGGCATTAAGTAACTTGAACAGTGTTGGATACAGTCCTAGGGGACCTCAGAGTCTTACACACATATTTTCAAGGAAAATGGAGGCTTTGTGGTTAATTGATTAGTTGCAATTTAAATTTGGGGGGAAAAATTCATTGCACCTGGCGAATTGGAATCATCTTGGGTTTTTGGTGGAATTAAAGCCAATATATGATGGAGATATGTTTAGAGTGATGACAGGAATCTACAGATACAGTCAGGGCCAGAAATATTTGGACAGTGACACAAGTTTTGTTATTTTAGCTGTTTACAAAAACATGTTCAGAAATACAATTATATATATAATATGGGCTGAAAGTGCACACTCCCAGCTGCAATATGAGAGTTTTCACATCCAAATCGGAGAAAGGGTTTAGGAGTCATAGCTCTGTAATGCATAGCCTCCTCTTTTTCAAGGGACCAAAAGTAATTGGACAAGGGACTCTAAGGGCTGCAATTAACTCTGAAGGCGTCTCCCTCGTTAACCTGTAATTAATGAAGTAGTTAAAAGGTCAGGGGTTGATTACAGGTGTGTGGTTTTGCATTTGGAAGCTGTTGCTGTGACCAGACAACATGCGGTCTAAGGAACTCTCAATTGAGGTGAAGCAGAACATCCTGAGGCTGAAAAAAAAGAAAAAATCCATCAGAGAGATAGCAGACATGCTTGGAGTAGCAAAATCAACAGTCGGGTACATTCTGAGAAAAAAGGAATTGACTGGTGAGCTTGGGAACTCAAAAAGGCCTGGGCGTCCACGGATGACAACAGTGGTGGATGATCGCCGCATACTTTCTTTGGTGAAGAAGAACCCGTTCACAACATCAACTGAAGTCCAGAACACTCTCAGTGAAGTAGGTGTATCTGTCTCTAAGTCAACAGTAAAGAGAAGACTCCATGAAAGTAAATACAAAGGGTTCACATCTAGATGCAAACCATTCATCAATTCCAAAAATAGACAGGCCAGAGTTACATTTGCTGAAAAACACCTCATGAAGCCAGCTCAGTTCTGGAAAAGTATTCTATGGACAGATGAGACAAAGATCAACCTGTACCAGAATGATGGGAAGAAAAAAGTTTGGAGAAGAAAGGGAACGGCACATGATCCAAGGCACACCACATCCTCTGTAAAACATGGTGGAGGAAACGTGATGGCATGGGCATGCATGGCTTTCAATGGCACTGGGTCACTTGTGTTTATTGATGACATAACAGCAGACAAGAGTAGCCGGATGAATTCTGAAGTGTACCGGGATATACTTTCAGCCCAGATTCAGCCAAATGCCGCAAAGTTGATCGGACGGCGCTTCATAGTACAGATGGACAATGACCCCAAGCATACAGCCAAAGCTACCCAGGAGTTCATGAGTGCAAAAAAGTGGAACATTCTGCAATGGCCAAGTCAATCACCAGATCTTAACCCAATTGAGCATGCATTTCACTTGCTCAAATCCAGACTTAAGGCGGAAAGACCCACAAACAAGCAAGACCTGAAGGCTGCGGCTGTAAAGGCCTGGCAAAGCATTAAGAAGGAGGAAACCCAGCGTTTGGTGATGTCCATGGGTTCCAGACTTAAGGCAGTGATTGCCTCCAAAGGATTCGCAACAAAATATTGAAAATAAAAATATTTTGTTTGGGTTTGGTTTATTTGTCCAATTACTTTTGACCTCCTAAAATGTGGAGTGTTTGTAAAGAAATGTGACAATTCCTACAATTTCTATCAGATATTTTTGTTCAAACCTTCAAATTAAACGTTACAATCTGCACTTGAATTCTGTTGTAGAGGTTTCATTTCAAATCCAATGTGGTGGCATGCAGAGCCCAACTCGCCAAAATTGTGTCACTGTCCAAATATTTCTGGACCTAACTGTATGATGTGTTATTGTGAAGAAGTGATGTACTATGAGTGATGAGTGAATTATGAGGAGATATGAAGAGTGACGAGATATCAGTGTTGATTGACAAAGTTACATTTGAAGAAAAAAGGTTAAACGATGAGTGATGATGAAATATGAGGAGCGAGAGATGAGTGATAGGTGACACACATGAGAAAGAATACATGATGCGAGAATTCAGGCAGATATAATATAAGGGACATGGGAGAAGTTGTCAAAAACATTGAAAATCAAATGTTTGAATAAGAAAATATAAACTTCTGGGCAGAATTGTATTAATTACAAATAGAGATGAGCGGTTTGATTGGTTGGGCTCCAGTCTAGCGTCCTGGTCAGTGGTACATGGCAGGTAGATGGAAGACTTGTGAATCTCTTATCACTGGGGACACCGGAAGGTAAGAGACTCAAGGACCTCCCATCTAGCCGTCATGTACCACTGACCTGAACGGTGGACGGGAGGCCCGCGACTCTCTTATCACTGGAGATGCCGCACAGGGGACGTCAGAAGGTAGGAGATTCATGGGCCTAACGTCTAGCCTTCATTTAACACTGACCTGGATGCTGGACAGAAAGCCCATGAATTTCTTACCTTCTGGTGTCCCCAGTGTGGCATGCCCAATGATAAAACATTTGCGAGCTTCGCGTCCAGCATCCAGGTCAGTGGTACATGACGGCTAGACAGGAGGCCCGCAAATCTCTTATTGCTCAGTGCTCCGCACAGGGAAAACCAAAAGGTGTTATTATTATTATTATTATTATTATTATTATTATTATTTATTTATAGACCAGCATTGATTCCATGGTGCTGTACATGAGAAGAAGTTACATACAGAATACATATACAAGTTACAGCAGACAGATTAGTACAGAGGGAGGAGGGCCCTGCCCTTGCGGGCTTACATTCTATAGGATTTTGGGGAGGAGACAGTAGGTGGGGTGTAGGTTGTGCAGTAGCTCCGCACGGTGGTCGGGCAGCAGCTCCACACGGTGGTCGGGCAGCAGCTCCACACGGTGGTCGGGCAGCAGCTCCACATGGTGGTCGGGCAGCAGCTCCACACGGTGGTCGGGCAGCAGCTCCGCACGGTGGTGAAGCAGTGAGGTCATTGGAGATTATAGGCATTTCTGAACAGATAAGGTAAGAGATTCATGGGCCTCCCATCTAGCCGTCATGTACCACTGACCTGAATGCTGGACAGGAGGCCCACAAATCTTTTATCACTGGGTATGCCACACTGGGGTGACCGGAAGGTAAGAAATTCATGGGCTTCCCGTCCAGCATCCAGGTGAATGGTACATGATGGCTAGACGGGAGGCCCTCAAATCAAACCATTCATCTATAATTACAATTGCACGTAAGAACTATTCCAATTGGCACTATCTGACCAAGAAACAGGGTCAAACTCTGACAGTAAAGATCCCCTGCGCATATGTTGTAAAGACTCCTACCCATTACTAACCTAGGGCTTGATGGCAGCTGTGATTTTTGAGAAATTATAGCTGACATCAACCCCATATATTACACTGATTGCCACCGCACCAGGGTTATTGGATGAGCCAGATAAAGTGCCAGAGCTGACACAAATTATGGATGAGCCACTATTTGGATGGCTGCGGCCTGGTATTTTTAGGCTGGGGAGGGTCCAATATCAATGGATCTTCCAACCCTGATAATACCAGCCCCCAGCTGGCTGCTTTATAAAAAATGTGGGGGAACCCATACTGTTTTTTTTATATTATGGGATCCCCTCTATTTTTCATAACCAGCCATGGTAGAGCAGACCGCAAGGGTTTGCAGCCTGTAGCTGCTGCTTTAACTGGGCTGGCTGTCTTTTTTTGTTAACAATGGTTTTCTTGGACAATCACAGACAGGCCAATATTAGACATGGCTGTAATGGGGCTGGAAGTGACCACAATCGAAACACTTGCTTATTGGCTGCTATCCAACCTTTCAACAAGCTTTATCAAGATGAAAAACCCAAACAGTAGCCAAACGTACAGTAAAATGTTAGGGTTCAGCACCTGACCCAAGGTATTCGGTACGAACCACGAACTTTACAGTTTGGGATTACTCATCCCTACTTGTAACCTTCTTAAGTTCCATTTTGCCAAACATACATAACCGTTACCATTGCAGCAACTTGGCTAATTAGTGACGTTTACTTTCCTAAAATATGCTAAAAAGTGATAATTGTAATGGTTTCTCATTAGTTTTTAGTACGCTTGTAGGATATATTGCTTAAATACATGTATATAGAGATGGACAGAAGGAGAATAACATTTAGCTATCTTCTATACTCAGCAGTGAAACCTGTAACTCATCGTTAAACCTGATGCCTACAATGTAACAGGTTGTGGGTTTCACTCCCAGGACGCCCAGTGGTTGCTATTGGTATTGCAGTCTATTGAAGGTTTTGCTACCATGTAACAATATTGTATTGATTCTCGTTTGAGTGATACTGGAGTCTCAAAATTCACAAAAAGGTAAAAGTGAGTAATAAAAAAGAAATGAATGTAGCAGGGAACAGTGTGGAAATAAAAATAATCAAACTTACTATTGCTTCCTATTTCACAAAATAAAACTATGAAGAATAATGAGGAAAAAAATTACCAGAGCAGACTTTTAACCCTTTATTACCTGCATTAGCCTTCACTAAATTATATATAAATTCTCAAGTTGCAGAACTAGCGCTAAAAGTTTCTGTATTGTTAAAGCCCGTCCCTCCCGGAAAAGTTTCTGATTATTTAATACTTTCTTCTCACTTCAAACTTCAAAATATCCTTGAAAGGAGAGTGGTTACATAATAGACAAGACATTAGATAACACGTACAATCCTGACGAAAAACACGAGACCAAGAAGAAACACCTTTATTTATAATTATGCTTAAAGACGTTATTACATTTAGTGTCATTCATTCTGCATAATTATGACCTTCCACTCTGTGCAGACAATACCAAGCATTATATAACGCAGAGCTGCACAGACCAGAACAGAGGAGTTCAGAGAGTGCAGCTCTGGAGTGTAACCCAAGATCAGTAATGTATGTACACAGTGACTGCACCAGCAGCATAGTGAGTGCAGCTCTGGAGTATAATACAGGAGCCAACTCAGGATCAGTACAGGATCAGTAATATAATGTATGTACATAGTGACTGCACCAGCAGATTAGTGAGTGCAGCTCTGGAGTATAATACAGGATGTAACTCAGGATCAGTAATGTATGTACACAGTGCCTGCACCAGCAGAATAGTGAGTGCAGCTCTAAAGTATAATACAGGAGGTAACTCAGGATCAATAATGTAATGTATGTACACAGTGACTCCACCAGCAGAATAGTGAGTGCAGCTCTGGAGTATAATACAGGAGATAACTCAGGATCAGTAATGTATGTACACAGTGACTGCACCAGCAGAATAGTGAGTGCAGCTCTGGAGTATAATACAGGATAAGTAATGTAATGTATGTGCACAGTGACTGCACCAGCAGAATAGTGACTGCAGCTCTAGAGTATAATACAGGAGATAACTCAGGATCAGTAATGTAATGTATGTACACAGTGACTGCACCAGCAGAATAGTGAGTGCAGCTCTAGAGTATAATACAGGATGTAACTCAGGATCAGTAATATAATGTATGTATACAGTGACTGCAAAAGCAGAATAGTGAGTGCAGCTCTGGAGTATAATACAGGAGGTAACTCAGGATTAGTAATGTTATGTATGTACACAGTGACTGCACCAGCAGAATAGTGAGTGCAGCTCTGGAGTATAATACAGTGTGTAACTCAGGATCAGTAATGTAATGTATGTACACAGTGACTGCACCAGCAGAATAGTGAGTGCAGCTCTGGAGGATAATACAGGATGTAACTCAGGATCAGTAATGTAATGTATGTACACAGTGACTGCACCAGCAGAATAGTGAGTGCAGCTCTGGAATATAATACAGGAGGTAACTCAGGATCAGTAATGTAATGTATGTACACAGTGACTGCACCAGCAGAATAGTGAGTGCAGCTCTGGAGGATAATACAGGATGTAACTCAGGATCAGTAATGTAATGTATGTACACAGTGACTGCACCAGCAGAATAGTGAGTGCAGCTCTGGAGTATAATACAGTGTGTAACTCAGGATCAGTAATGTAATGTATGTACACAGTGACTGCAGCAGAATAGTGAGTGCAGCTCTGTGAAGGTTGTTTTTTTTTTTCGCTCACCACACTTTCCTATATTTTTTCTAGGATCTTCTTTGCTTTGATCTACAATGGCTTCTCTAGATATAGTGATTCTCCCTGTGGACTGCTAGGACTATACTGACCTCTAACCATGTATTGAGGACTTCGGGGAGTGTAGGCTGTGATATCAGAAGAATACTTGGTGCAAGTGGCCCTGACACAGAAATAAGATGCCCGATAGTACATTGCGCACCAGAGGGAAGAAGAAGCTGCAGCAGTGATGGGACTGTGAGCGATGCAGGGAATGTTAATTATATGTTATTTTCATACCCCCCACTCATTACAATCTGGGATCTGGAGAGAACACATAAAGAACATTTGCCATATACTTTAGAAATCTTTATATTAGAACTTATTTGCAGTTACCGGGTCATTCTTATTGCATAATTAATACACAGGCTGGGGGCGTGTCTGACTGCGACCAATCACAGATGCCAGGACTGCCAGTAGGCGGGGGAAGCAGTGAATATGGATGAGCAATAATGAGCAGCCTGAAGGAAGAATGAGCGGCTGCAGGAGCATTTACAGCCAGACTCGGCAAGTATGAAATGCCTGCTCCAATTGCTCTATCCCATCTACCACCATTTTTACGTTCCACATTCTGGTTCCCATAGACTTTTATGGGGACCAGCCTCCGGTCAGATATCCGGGATCAATTCTGGGCCAGAATCGGATTTTTATTTTCATCCGGTTAGATCTGCTGGTCCCGGTTATCTGCGAGTCTGCCCATCACTATGCATGAGTCCATGTCTAGAGAGCAGAAAACAAATCCGAGATCATGTGCACAGGGCAAAAAAGATTCCAATAAGTCCATTTACACAGGACAAAAAACACATCCATGTCTATATCCACAGGGCAAAAGACACATTCCAATAAGTAAATGTTCACAGGGCAAAAAAAAGACATCTAATGAATCCATGTCCACAGGACAAGAAACACTTCCAAACAGGAAAAAAAACCCATATCTAACATATCTGTGCGCCCCTGTGTCAGCAGCCGGGCTGCTCGGATCCGGATCTGCGGTGGCTCGAGCGGCGTCCGGACCCAGGGGTCGTGCGGCCACTCAAATAAAGGGGGTATTTACAGGGGAATATATTTAGAGTTTGTGACGCCACCCGTGGTATGTGGTAATTAGGAGTACCACCGCTGCAGGTGGGAGTACCCGGGGGTGATGGAATGGGGCAGCCAGATGTTAGAACCCTCCAGGGGGGTATGGGGGAATGCCCCGGGACTCGGTGATGGTGATTGGGAAGTGCCGTGGGGAACCAAGGGGAACACTTTCGTACTCACACAGTCCAAGAAGATGACACTGACATCTGGATAAACCAAAGTTCTGGATACCGCTGCCGCTGAGGGGAGCATGTTCGGGTCCCGTCCCCAATGGTGTTGCCTGATGATCTGTGACCTTTTCCATGGCACTTAGTTCACTTCTTGGTTGGCACCGGTAGCATGAAACTAGTCGTGTCCCGCTCCCCAGTGTGGCTAACTGTGGGAGCTTGCTCTAAGGGGTCACCCTTGGGATTTTCTGGACCGTTTTAGTGGAAAGTCCTATCTCCTTGCCTGAAGCTACTCCCTGACCTAGTGTCCACGTACCCCGTCGTGCCCTGGTCCCAGTACGGTGATGGTACAAGGCCGCCGGCTGTCCTCATCGACAGTTCCGTGCCCCTTGCCATGATCCCTTGCAACCGGGGGTCCAGCTCCTCTAGGCCCAGACCAACTTCTGCCACCTAGTTCCTTCCAAGGAGCCCGGCTCCTGACCTCCTCTCTCCTTCCACTCCTCACTTCAACCTCCTACTCCAACCTCAACTTCAACTCCAACTCCAACTTCAACTGACTAACACGCCTGACCTTCCCAACCAACCCCCCTCCTCTCTCCTTCACTTCCTATACTTCACTGAACTACTCCTAACACTCCTGACCTCCCCTTACCCAACCGCCCAAGTGGGCAACCCTATTACACTCAGGCCGGCCACTGGTGTATCTGGTGGGTGTGGTGCAGAGTGTACCTAGGATAATATGGAGATTGTTTGTATTATAATAAGCAATATTAGTCTGCATTTCTTTCCTGTGAGTTCTCTGGTCATCTTTGTTTTTAATCATTCTATTTATATGTATTGTTTTTCCGTTTTTTCTGTTGTCTGCAAGTTTTTGGTGCAGTGTCTCAGTTTTTTATTTTCTTCTGTGCTGTCTACACCAAGTGTGGTGGGTGTGTACCCCATTTAATTAATTCAACCTGTTTTGACGTGCACAGACTTTAAATACTGTTTTGGAGACTTTCTCTGCGCATTCCATGATTAAGACCTTCATAGGTCGAAACGCGTAGGAAATTGCTCCTCTGTCTCATTTGCCTCTTTATTTTTGTCCTATATTGATGGAAGATTTTTATTACTAATAAAGAAATTGATTTTAAGTCGATTCTCTCCTGGAGTTGCTGGAATTCCTCCTTTTTCTCCACGTGTTTCCACCCAGGTCAGCGTGTTTCCGTGCACCAGAGGTAAGATCTGGAGTGAAGAGGGGTGAGCTGAATTTTTCCCTTCCCCTTTTTTGGCATTACTATTGACTTTCTTCGTGCTCCCCCTACAACTTCTCTTCTAACTGTACGGTTTATTAAACCCGCTTGTTTTCCACTCCGTATGGATCTACCTCTGCACAGGAGAACTAAATTCAATTCCATCTTCAACCCTTGCAATGGTGCTACTTCTACAGAGGCTACCGTTAAAGACAATGAGGAGCTACTACAGCTAGACTGCTGAGACCCCACCACCGTATCGAGTGTCCCATGCCCGAACAAAACACACAAATGTAGTAGTAAACCAAAATGAACTTTATTGGAGAGATAACCAAATATGTACAAACTCTCATCTTTTGTTGGGTTGGGGTCGGTCACAGCTTTTGAAATAACAGGTATAATTAACCAACCAAATATACCATGTCAACGAGGCGTAATGCCAGGCCGGACTCCCGGTGCAATCAGCCTTCGCTTAACATCCACCATTTTCGACCACTGACCGCCACTGAGGAGCAAAAGTCACTAGACTGCGCTCCGACCCCCACCCATGATAGATAGCACAACCCCGTCCTGAGGGCCCAATAAAAATTGTATACTGGAGGCCTCGTCCGTTGCACCGCTCCCTGACCAACTCAAAATATAAGAATGGCCCAACCGCCGCACTACCAAACGGGCAAAGTATCAGCTATAGAATTACAAACCGAGAATATGACGGGTGCGAAAACAGATGTTAGGGTCAAGCATCTAAGCGCTAATGCTTTAAATGACTGAATTACCAGGGGTGAATACAAAAATGTTATGGCAATAACTACGCACATGTGGGGCAAGGGTGTACATGAGGCGGCAAAACTGGGCGGACAAGAGAAAATCATCCAAGAAAGGGGTTGAAAACAACTCAGAAAATGATGGCAGACAGGTGAACTTGTAAAATACAAAAATCGACTTTGTGTCAGGAAAAGGAAACAGGGTCCCGCCAATTGCAATTCAACGTACAGTATTTGAAGGAATACGGTGAAAATCCGAATCCGCTTAAGGATTGGAGCAAACGAAGGTTCCCTAGGAAGGATAAGGGTGAAAAATAAAACAAAAGTGAAGCCAAATTACCGCTGAGCAGCTGCTCCTTTATTGGGTATCAGTCAAGCCATGTCGCCATCATAAGGCTCACTGGCATCATTATTTGGCCTGTGGGGTGTCGTTGCTGGCAGTTTCGCAGATGGTCGGGGGCACTGGGCTGATGCGTGCGGTCCACCACAAGTGGAGCACTCGTGCTTAAATTTACAAAGGCCAAAGAAGCGGCAGTGGCCTTCATTGAATAACCAACACGTGTCCGGTCTACGAACGGCCACTGGGCCGAAGCCGGCAGAGGTGCTATGAGGCACAGAATGAAAAGGACTTATAATCCTTCTGGGCCAACATTAAACGCAGCCAGGTGTCCGTGGCTTTAACTCCCCAGCCCAACTGGGGTTGAAGGGCTAAACGACGACGAAAATCCTTGTCGTAGCGCCACCAGGCTGATCCCCCATGAGCTTTATAAGAATTATATATTGTGTCGAGATATATAAACATCTCGGAACAGCGCTCAGGGTGCTTTTGTCCCATGACACATCCCATAACAGAAAATGCCTGAAGCCAATTGTTAATGGACTTCGCCACTTTGGGCGTCCCCCCAAAAGGACGATCAGATGGACGCCGCTCCTTATCAATTGTATGCTGATCGGTCGAAACTAAAGACCATATATCAACATAATCGTTCGCCCAAATTTTTCGGACGGTCTCCTCAGTCAAGTGGGATCCCAAAGGAGTAACGCCGCAAAAGAAAGCGTCCCTATGAATATCGGCGCGAGGCGGAGGGTTAGATTGTATAAGAGGTTGACCAGGAGATGAAGGCCCAACTAGAATATTCCCCCCCGCCGCAGGCTGCAAATTATCTAAAAGTGTTTTAATAGCCGCTGCCATACCCGCCCTATCCCCCCCGGCCCCCGAGTATCGATACTCACCAGCATCCGGGAGGGGAGCGTCAGAAGGCTCCTGTGCAGGATCAACAAATGCCACAGGCTGCCGACGTGCTGAGGGAATAATAATCTCCCCCTGAGAAGGTTGGTAACGACGGCGGTGATGCCCATGGGGCACGACTGAGGAATCCGGTGTAGTGGAAGTAGAACGCCACCCCGATGAACGAGAATGGCGGCTCCTCCAAGCGGATTGGGAACGACGGCGGAATGGCAGCTACGTCTGCCACGTGATCCAACAGAGCGTCCGTGCCGGCGAGGGGTGCGAGGGGGTGACGGCGAGGAAAGCGAGGAGGAGCGGTTACCGCTCCCACGGTGGCTACGACCGAGGGCCGGTGTTCCAGCAACCACCTGCGTTGGACCAGCAAGATATGGTGGTTGACAGACTGGGGCAGGTGCACCTGGGGCAGATGGGGCTTGTGGGGTGGGGGCAGGCACTGCAGGGTGCACACCTGCAGCCTCCTGCTGTAATGGCGGCAATGCCAGCAGTGGGGGTTGTGAAAGGGGGGTAGAAGGGCTTATTAACGCCCTAGCAGCCAGGGGTGCATCATGTTGAGGAGACTGGGGTGGGGCGTGGGGGTGCACCATGTGTGCAGACCCCTCTATAGACGAGGGGCCGCAGACATGGCGACCTGGCATTATAAGTGGTGATGGAGGATGTAGGAATGGTGGTTCGGGTAGGCAGGGGTTAACTACTACCGGCCGTGGCTCTACACTGACAGGGAAACAGTGCCTGCGTGCATCAGCCACGGCCGGAAGCTGAGAGGGGGTGAGGAGCTGGGAGGGGATGAGGGGGGAGGAATCCACATGCATTGGTGTTACAGGGGGGTTAACAGCTCCCGACTGCAGATCCACGCAGCCAGGATGGTAGTCCCGCCGGTGCACAGCCGCTGCAGTCGGGAGCTGGGTGGAACTGGGCTGTACTGGTCGCGAGGCGCGCGCACGAGAAGCGCGCACGCCCCGCGGTGCCATAGCTCCCTGTGTCGCCCTGGGCAAGCCAGGGGACACAGGTCACACACCACCACACCCCACATCCCAGGTAGGCACACCTAAGCTGAACCAGAAATCCTTGTTGCCTTCCTCCAGGAGTCTGATGATGCACACCAGGGGGTGGGCCAGGCGGTTGGCTCCGCCCACCGAGGAGCTCACAACTCTGGAGGCGGGAAAACCAGGCAGATAGCCACGGGCAGGGGAAGAGTGAAGTCCAGTGAAGGGCTAGAGTAAACAACAGAAAAGTGGAAAAGGAGGAAAGCAAGAAGTGGTGACAGAGCAGAGAGTGTGCAAGCCTGAGAGCCCAGCTTTGTGTAGGGCCAGAACAGCAAGGTCAGCGACGGCGGTGACTGTCTGGAGGGGGACCGTTTGGAAGTTCCTGGAAGGACCCCGTTGGCTGTGTGCCCGGTGGTCTGGAGCAGTGTTCCGAAAGACAGTCAGCACCAGGGCAGGGGCCTCTCGGACCCCGGCAAGGCTAGGAGTCGCCAAAGTTGCCGAATCCGTCAGTGAAGGGGACGTAGATTCCCCCAACAACCAAGTCCCGATTGAAGGCAAAAGCCCAACCTGTACAACAGAGGCACCGCCACCGCCAGGGCACCAGTCTCTGAGGGCCAGCGCCTGCGGGCAAAGTGTAGTGCTCCTCCGGCCCAGCTTGAAGCCGGGGAGCGGGTTACCGGTGGGGACCCATCGCAACCATCCGTACATACAGGTGCAAGGAAGAGGGACATCACCGTCACCTACCGGGAAAGCAAAGCAGCCGTCTGTGGGACCGTCCTACCAGCCGTTTGGTTTACCGTACAAACTGTGTCCAAGTCTCAGGCTGAGTGAGTACCATAGTGCCGCAAGGCACAGCGCTGCCCCCGCGTCCCTGCGCCCACCAGGCCCTGCACCTCACAAGCCATCACCGGGCCCCGGGATCACCAACCCCTACCCACGGAGGGGCAACACAACACCTGGCTGCTCCCCATCACCATCCCCGGGATCCCCGCATTGAGCAGCGGTGGTGCTACACATCACCACAACCGTGGGTGGCGTCACGGACATTATCCCAACACCCCAAACAACCCCCCTTTCACTCACGGGCGAGGAGTGCCGCTCGAGGAAACCCCCGGGATCCGGCCTACGGCTCGAGCCACCACTGAGCAGCCGGACCCGAGCAGAAGGGGTGAGCGCGGTGTGCTGACACCCTCCTCCCCGCCCGCGACAACTTGGCGTCACGAACAGGATCTTACCGCTCTGCCGTCTGGTAGAGGTGTGCCTTGTTACCGCCGGAGGTATCCGGCAGAAAAATTTCAGAAGCCGCCATCTTTGGCGCGAAAAGTTCCCGCTCGAGCGTCTTCTCGAGCAGTAGAGGCGCGAAGGCCAAAACCCCGCCCCGAGAGAGGAGGGGCCGGAAAGAGCTAAGGGGGACGAAAACAAGATGTCTGCGCCCGACGGAGCCGCTGGAGGAGCAGTGGTCGCAGCCGCAGCGGCACCCGCGGATGGGAATGGGCCTGCCCAAGCCCCGGTTGTACCAGCGGGAGGTGCCGCGGCCCCCGCGCTCGCTCAGGTCATGCCGTTTTCCTTGCCCTATGCGCCCGGAGCTGCCTGGCTACCGCAGTATGATGGGAAACCGGATGCCCCACAGGCTTTCCGGAAAAAGCTTAACCCGTTGCTAGAGCTGTACCCCTTGACTGATAAGCAACGTGCAGCGATAGTGCTAGGCCAGCTAACCGGTGCGGCGGAGCAGGAAGCGGAGACCTGGGCCGAGGGGGACTGGCTCTCTGTAGCCACCATCTTTGAGAAGCTACAGACTGCCTTCGAGACCCGGACTGAAGCTGAGCTGAGGATGCAGTTTTACCAGTGCCGGCAACGAGCCGGGGATAGCATTCGGGACTATGCTCTACGTCTGCAGACCGCCCTCCGCACGCTGAAGCGGGTGAGCTCTATTAATGAGGCGGATAGCAACAAGATGCTGGTGGAGCAATTTGCGCAGGGGATGAGGTCCCCTGAGGATCGTAAACAACTTCGGCTGTGGGCTCTGGAACACCCTGATGTGGACTTTGCTGTGTTAAAAGAGCAGGCTATCAAAGCACTCCAGCCCCCAGCTGCTGAAGTTCTGGAACCCGTCCCGTGGCCCGTCGAGACGGCTCCTGTTGTGGCGGCCTCAGCCAAACCAACCTCTGTAATGCCTGCAGCCCCAAGCAGCACAGTCGAAGAGTTGGCAGCCCAGGTCCGTCGCATGGACGGAGACCTTGCCAAAATCCTTGCTGCACTGCAACCTTTGACCAGATCTCAGCCTCCAGCGCAGATACAGCTTGCTGACAGTCCCGAAGATGTTCCCTGGATGCAGCGGAGAAGTGCTAACAACCCGCGGAGCAGACCTCCAATCTGCTACAAGTGCCGTAAGCCGGGCCATTACTACCGACAGTGCCCGTTAAACGAGCAACCCCTGGGGCCCCGGGCCAATCCTCAGGAGTAGAACATCGTGGCCCCCCGGACTGGCGAGACCGATATATCGAGGCCCGCCCTATCATCCCCGTGGCTGTGGACGGCATACCAGTGATGGCTCTCTTGGACACTGGATCACAGGTAACTACCATACCGTACACGTTGTACCAGCGGTATTGGGCCGTAGACGAGCTGGCGCCCCCAGACAATAGCATAACGTTGATAGCCGCTAATGGACTTCCATTGACCCAGGTGGGGTATAAACAAGTGGCTATGACAGTGGGGCAAGCTGAACTGCAACACCAGGGTATGATTGTGATCATGAATGAACCCAGTGATCATAACCCGAAGATAGTGCTGGGAACCAATGTGATGGAACACTGCATGGCTGATGTGTTGACCCTATTGCAACAGCTGGCCGCCACAGCGGCAGGGAGCCGGCAGAGGGCTGTGCCTCGTGAAATCCGTGCCCTGATGTACCGCCAGCATGTAAGCCCAACAGGAGGGGAGATTGGTGGAGTGAGAGTGATGGATGTTGCTCCATTGACTGTGCCCCCTAGGAGTGAGATGATGATCTGGTGTAGGGCAGCGGTAGGGCCTCAGGGGCGTGACTACCCTGCGATGATGGAGCCCATACCTTCTGAGCACTGGCCCACTGTGATGGCCGCCCGAGGGGTGGTGGATGTGAAGAAAGGGAGAGTGCCTGTGAGAGTGCTGAACTGTGGAGAGGAAGAAGTCAGGCTTCCCCGGTATGCCACCATTGCCAAGCTGCTCACCCTGGACCCTCACACTATCCATGAAGCCAGTCCATCCACACTTCCACCTACCACCAGCACTTCCCCACCCCAGGGGGAGACAAAGGAGTGGCATCAACAGCTACATGTAGGCACTGATGATACCCCTACACATCACAGGGCAGGGGTACACAGGGTGGTGCAGGAGTATGAACAGGTTTTCAGTAAGCACCCCCTAGACTTTGGGCAGATCAAGGGGGTCCAATACCACATTCCCACAGGTGAACATCCCCCTATCAAAGAGAGGTATAGACCTATTCCCCCTGCACATTACCAGTGTGCCAAAGATATGTTGAGGAATATGAAGGAGGCAGGGGTTATTCGGGACAGCTGTAGTCCCTGGGCCGCTCCGTTGGTACTGGTTAAGAAGAAGGATGGTACCATGCGGATGTGTGTGGACTACCGGAAGATCAACCAGATAACCCATAAAGATGCCTATCCATTACCTCGTATTGAAGAGTCTTTGGCTGCACTGAGAACTGCAAACTACTTCTCGACCCTTGACCTCACCAGCGGATACTGGCAAGTAGCCGTGGCCCCAGAGGACCGGGAGAAGACCGCCTTCACCACCCCGATGGGGCTTTGCGAATTCAATAGCATGCCGTTTGGGCTGTGCAATGCCCCCGGGACCTTTCAACGGTTGATGGAGTGCTGTCTGGGACATTTAAACTTCGAGACCGTCCTGCTGTATTTGGATGATGTGATTGTTTATTCCCAGACGTATGAAGCCCATCTGGAGCACCTGGCCGAGGTGTTCGCGTCCCTTGCCAAGTACGGGATGAAGTTGAAGCCCTCAAAATGCCACATGCTGAAACCCAGGGTGCAGTATCTAGGGCATGTGGTGAGTGCGGATGGTGTCGCCCCCAACCCTGAGAAGATCACTGCCATCCAGAGCTGGCCGAGACCAACTACAGTGAGGGAAGTAAGGCAGTTTCTGGGTCTGGTGGGGTACTATCGGCGCTTTATAAAGGGGTACACGAAGATGGCTGCCCCCATGCAAGATCTCCTCGTGGGACAGACCAAAGGTGGTAGATCCATCGGAGCCCCACTGTCGTGGGAGGACAAGCATGAGGAGTCCTTTTGCCAGTTGAAGACGGCCTTGACCGGAGAAGAGGTCCTGGCGTACCCTGACTATGGGCGCCCGTTCATCCTCCACACGGACGCCAGTAACGTGGGGTTAGGAGCGGTCCTATCCCAGGTCCAGGATGGAAAGGAGAAGGTGATTGCCTACGCCAGCCGAAAACTCCGGCCGACTGAACGGAACCCTGAGAACTATAGCTCCTTCAAGCTCGAGCTATTGGCGTTGGTGTGGGCTATCACGGAGCGGTTCCGCCACTACTTGGCGGCGGCAAAATTCACCGCGTTTACGGACAACAATCCGCTGACTCACCTGAACACGGCCAAGTTGGGCGCGCTGGAGCAGCGGTGGGTAGCCCGGCTAGCCAACTATGATTTCACCATAAAGTACCGAGCTGGTCGTGTCAACATAAATGCTGATGCACTCTCCCGGATGCCCCATTTGTCAGAAGAGGGGTGCGAGGATGACGACCTCGAGGAGATCGAGTTGCCTGCGTTTCACCAGCCGCCTACTGAGAGGGTACAAGTATGTCAGCAAAGGGTGGATCTGGACCCGCGGCCCAGTCAAGAGTGGCAGGACGCCCAGGACCAAGCACCGGCTGTCCGCCTTGTCAAGACTCTGGTGGAACAAGGTGCTATGGGAATAGACCCTGCCGCTCCAGCCGAAGCCCAACGCTTGTGGAAAGAACGGAAACGGCTTTACCTACACCAAGGGAGGCTGTACCGTGAGCTGATCAACCCGAAGACCCACGAGAAAATATGCCAGTTAATCGTTCCTCAAGCTGATGTCGCCACTGTCCTACAGGCATACCATGATGGTGCTGGCCACTTCGGGTGGAAGAAGCTGGAGATGCTGTTGGGGGAGCGGTTCTATTGGAGTGGCATGCGTGAGTCGGTGGAAGCCTGGTGCCGAGAGTGCGGTCCTTGTACGCTGAGGAGAAAGGACGAAACTAGCCAGAGGGCACCGTTACATCCCATAGTCACCCATCAGCCGCTGGAGCTGGTCGCCCTAGACCATGTCAAGCTCACCCCTAGCCGAAGTGGGTACACCTATGCATTGACCATGGTAGACCACTACTCAAGATTTATGGTGGTAGTCCCCGTTAAGGACCTGACTGGTCGAACCGCTGCTCGAGCGTTCCAGGCTTATTTTTGCCGACCCCATGGGTACCCCGAGAAGGTGCTGACTGACCAAGGCCCGGCTTTTGAAGCAGAAGTGTTTCACGAATTCTGTCAGTTGTACGGCTGCAAGAAGATCCGGACCACTCCGTACCACGCCCAAACCAACGGCATGTGCGAGAAAATGAACCACTTGGTCCTGGGGCTCCTCAAGATGCTACCGCTGGAAGAACGGAACATGTGGCCGGAAAAGTTGCCCGACTTGGTCGACATGTACAATAATATCCCGTCCAGCTCGACGAAGTGCACCCCAGCGTATCTGATGAGGGCTCGGCCTGGTCGCCTGCCGGTGGATCTGGAGATGGGGTTGGAGGCCCCGGAAGCACTCCCTTCAACGGCAGAGTGGGAAAGTCGGAGGAGGGCCCAGTACCAGCAAATCCAGGAGTACGTGGAGAAAAATCTCAGTCGAAGTCGAGAACAGCAAGAGCACCGGTTCAATCAGAAGGCGCCCGCAGGTCCTTTCCAGCCAGGAGATGTGGTGCTGAAACGGAAGAGAAAAGCCCACAAACTGGATGATCAGTGGGAGCAAGTCCCTTACGTCATACAACTCACAGAGTGGGACGATGGGAAGACCTACCAGATCAGTCGCGACCAAGGGGGTACCCTGGCCACCGTTTCTCGGGACCATCTAAAAAAATGCCCCCCAGCGTTGAAGGCAGAGGCTGAAGTACCGGTTCCTCCACCAGTGGAAAAGGCGGCAGAGGTAATCCACACTGTGATGGGTGACTTCCCAGCAAACTGGCCTACACAGAACGGCGCGGTGATACTTCCAGTGATACTGTTCCCACAACCCGTGGATGAAGAAGTAGTGGAAGCGGTTAACCGTGAGCCAGAACCTGTGCCAGTGCCCAGGGATGAACCTGTACCCAACCCCCCTACACCTCCGCCTGCTCCACACTATAGTAGGGAGGAGGAACCGATTGTTCCCTCTACCCCACTGTCTAGCAACACTGACACCGGGCCCCGAAGGTCCACCCGTTCCAACCTAGGTAGACCCCCACTTAGGTACAGGGAGACCGTTCTATGAGTAAAAGGGGGTCCGCAAATGTGTAGAGTGAGTTGCTTGTTTGTTTGGTTGGAAAGTTTTGAAAGTTCTGCAATAATAAGGAAAATGATTATCCGAGTTTTCACCTGATTGTCTGCTGTGATTTGCAACCGGCTGGAGCCGGCACCGTTGTCCCCGTGGGGACCGTTTAAAAAGTTATGCATGGAGGACTATCCATGGACAAGCCCGTGAACTTTGCAGGGAAACCACAAACGTTAGTGGCTTGTAAATATGTTGGGTACCGTTACCGTTTCCGCAGTGCCGCCTCCGGAGAGGCAGGTTGGAGGGAGGGCCCTGAGCAGAGCAGGCCAGGGCCCAGCCACCAAAGGAACCGGTGGCTACCCTCTGGAGGGAAGGACAGATCCCGCTCGGGTACCGTGTGCTGGACTGTGGGTCAAGGGGTGCTGCCTGGGCTTTAGGGGCAGCATCAGGGCCAGGTTACTTGGGTGGGAGAGAGCGGAAACCGTGACCGTATACCGTTGAAACGTTAAAAGTAAATGTGCCTCCCGTCTTGGGAAGAATTTATTAAAAATGTTATGCATGTTGTTTAACCCTGTTATCCCTTTTACAGAAAAATAAAACCGGTGTAGAACGGCAGCCCGCGGACAGTCTGCGTTTTGCTAAGGGGGAATGTGTCGCCCTGGGCAAGCCAGGGGACACAGGTCACACACCACCACACCCCACATCCCAGGTAGGCACACCTAAGCTGAACCAGAAATCCTTGTTGCCTTCCTCCAGGAGTCTGATGATGCACACCAGGGGGTGGGCCAGGCGGTTGGCTCCGCCCACCGAGGAGCTCACAACTCTGGAGGCGGGAAAACCAGGCAGATAGCCCCGGGCAGGGGAAGAGTGAAGTCCAGTGAAGGGCTAGAGTAAACAACAGAAAAGTGGAAAAGGAGGAAAGCAAGAAGTGGTGACAGAGCAGAGAGTGTGCAAGCCTGAGAGCCCAGCTTTGTGTAGGGCCAGAACAGCAAGGTCAGCGACGGCGGTGACTGTCTGGAGGGGGACCGTTTGGAAGTTCCTGGAAGGACCCCGTTGGCTGTGTGCCCGGTGGTCTGGAGCAGTGTTCCGAAAGACAGTCAGCACCAGGGCAGGGGCCTCTCGGACCCCGGCAAGGCTAGGAGTCGCCAAAGTTGCCGAATCCGTCAGTGAAGGGGACGTAAATTCCCCCAACAACCAAGTCCCGATTGAAGGCAAAAGCCCAACCTGTACAACAGAGGCACCGCCACCGCCAGGGCACCAGTCTCTGAGGGCCAGCGCCTGCGGGCAAAGTGTAGTGCTCCTCCGGCCCAGCTTGAAGCCGGGGAGCGGGTTACCGGTGGGGACCCATCGCAACCATCCGTACATACAGGTGCAAGGAAGAGGGACATCACCGTCACCTACCGGGAAAGCAAAGCAGCCGTCTGTGGGACCGTCCTACCAGCCGTTTGGTTTACCGTACAAACTGTGTCCAAGTCTCAGGCTGAGTGAGTACCATAGTGCCGCAAGGCACAGCGCTGCCCCCGCGTCCCTGCGCCCACCAGGCCCTGCACCTCACAAGCCATCACCGGACCCCGGGATCACCAACCCCTACCCACGGAGGGGCAACACAACACCTGGCTGCTCCCCATCACCATCCCCGGGATCCCCGCATTGAGCAGCGGTGGTGCTACACATCACCACAACCGTGGGTGGCGTCACGGACATTATCCCAACACCCCAAACAACCCCCCTTTCACTCACGGGCGAGGAGTGCCGCTCGAGGAAACCCCCGGGATCCGGCCTACGGCTCGAGCCACCACTGAGCAGCCGGACCCGAGCAGAAGGGGTGAGCGCGGTGTGCTGACACTCTCCTCCCCGCCCGCGACATCCCGACCGCGGATATACGCGGCCAGGGGGGGAGTCCCGGCTCACAGCCGCCGCGGCCGGGAGCCGGGCTGAAGTGTCAGGAACTAGGCGCGAGGCGCGCGCACGAGAAGTGCAGGTCCACGACCGACCGCAGGTCCACGCTACCAGAGGGACAGTACTGGCGTGTAGCCACTGCGGTCGGGAACCGAGGTGGGTTTTGGGGGGCTAGTCGCGAGGCGCGCGCACGAGAAGTGCGCACGCCCCGCGACATTATCGGAGTAGGACTCAGGCGCTCCGGCGGACGGGTACGCCGAGCGGACCGCCTACTGCCGGGAATAGCCGCCTGAGCATCAGGAGGGACGGGACCTGGCACATCTAAGAAAGTGGTAAGCCAGGCGTCACCATCCCTCCTGATTCTGTCCCTTATGGCAGCAGCCAAATTGTCGGCCATCTCTCACCAGCAGCGCAAGTGTGTCCGGGTATCCAGCAGCACAGCAGCGTCCGGGTCTCAGGCTGAGGAGAGACCGAAGCCAGGAAGTAGGGGGATTATATAGGGAAAAACAGTAGGAGGGGGAAAACAGTGGGATTGGACAAACGCAAGGGGGACGGATTCGGGCATGGGAGATGGATTTAACCCTTTATATACGGGGCTCAGCAGTCAGGGTGCATTCAGTGTAGCCCCACTGACATGCCCCACACACAGATCATTGGAAAAACACAAATCCAGAGAAGCCAGGTTGTGGTGGAATTCCACATCGCTACGCTCATATGTAGACAAAAATATGATACCTCGTGGCCTGAGGATTATTAAGTCTCCGTCGTTTTCTACGTTTTCTGAAAGTTTCCTATTGGATTGGAATACCATCCTCTCTAAATGTTCTATCCAGTTAATGGAGCTCATTATTAAATATGAGGAACAAGAATTAGAAGCAGTTAAAAAATGTATTTTGGAGGCCGAGACCATGTTGGATAAATTCAAGGATATGTGGCGCCCCTGACCTGGTCAGGCACCACTGAGTACTGCACCCATGCTGGGGACAGTACAATACAGGTAATCCAGAAGGCTGACCGGGGTGTGGAACACAGGCGCATAGTGATCAGGTCTCACACATGTACCCATGAGAGGACCCCTGGGGATCCCAGGAGGGGGAAAAGCCTTCACCTTCACTGGAATAGTGGAGGGGGCCAAAAGCCTCCATCTCCTCTCAAGGGGTGTGGTAAGAGAGTCTGGTTGCTAGGTGGCGTAGGCAGGCACAAAAAGGGAAAAGAGAAGGAGGAGTAAACAGTCTAGAGTCTGCAGCAGAGTGTGGAGGAGTGAGGAGCAGGAAAGTGAAGCTCAGACAGGAGCAGCAGTGAAGGTCCCAGATGTGAGCCAGGCAGTGTAGAGTCCAGGGAGCTGGAGTGAGGAGCAGATCCCGTGGGCTGCTGTAGTCTGACAGCGTCCGCGCAGTGGCTACCGACGGGGGAGAACGGTCAACTAGGAGTGCTACCCGAAATCCATCTTCAGCTAGAGAGAGAGCAACGGAGTGGGAAGTAAGGAGACTGCTAGAGAGTACCAGGCCCAAACGGGCGGCAGATCCCGAAGCGGAGATAGATCCAGCTTTCTTTTGCTAAACCTGCCGGTGTGGGGCTCTCAAAGCCCACGCCACAACACCACAAAAGCCGCAGCCACGTAGCCACAGTTAGGGCCCATAGGTCACAGGAGGCAAGCAGCTGGAGTGGCCTGGTCCAGGCGACAAGCAAACGGCAAACGAAGGGGAGAGAGGCTGCAGCATCTTCCCTGGGTGACCCCCATAGGGACTCAAAGTCGGGGTTACCCCAAACCACCAAGGGCTAAGGAAGGCGAGTTAGTAGTCACCCTCACAAGTCATCCTGAAGGACACCTGGTTCCCACTTGGTTCATCCCAGCTACGCCCGGGTCACTCACCCTGCCATCAACTGTGAGTAAAAACCCTGAAAGACATCCTGCCTGTGTTGAGTCATTCTGCGCCTTGTAGTTCTACACATCTACACAGGGCCCTGGGGCTTGCCTCACTCTCAGGAGGCTACTACAACTGGCTGCACCCACCATCAGCCCCAGGCATCCCTTAACCTGCAGTGGCGGTCCCCCACTGACCGCAAATCTGAGAGTGGCGTCACGACAAACTACAAAGAAGGTTTCCTACCTGTGACCAGACAGATCCATCTACGTGGAGTCCCTGAAGGTAATGCACCGACACAGCGTTTGCGGGGCTCCACATCTGGCGTCACGAACAGGATAAGGACTAGACCTGTTCAGACAGGTGACCATGTGCCTGGGCGGTCCGCTTGAAAAATTGGAAGCGCCGCCATATTGCCACCATGAAAAGCGCGCTGAAAAACAACAGCAGCCCGCGCTGGAAGAAGTTACCGCCCACGAAGAGGTGTGGCTACCCAGAGATCCCCTGCAGAGTTCTGACCTCGCTTGTGAAGAGAGCGGAAGCGTCCAGAGACGGCGGGAAGGACAGAGAGCCACAAGCCTGCTGCTGCAGAGAGAAGAGATGGAGTCCGGACGTGGATACCCAGAACCAGGCTCTGCTGCCTGGTGGTGCCGGGAGCTTGCTATCTTCTGCGATCAGCTGGAGGCCAGGATTATGCGACAGCTCAGTGAGAGACGCACGGAGCTTCTGGAGATGGCTGCGGCGGTTCGGACCTACGAAGAGGGAGCCGCGCGACGCATGCCAGATCGAGCGGCGACGACTCAGATCCCGATGGTGCCACCGATGGGTGAGTCCAGAGTTGCCCCGGCCAGCGCAAGTGCTCCGACCCCTGCTGCTACGACCGCGGTCCCAGAAGAGGCGCCTGGCGCGGCGACGCTGAGCGAGGCCGCAGCCACGCTAGGTGCGGCCCGCCAAATCCAGGCCGCCGCAGCGACACCCCGCCTGGCCCGCAAAGGTCCGACTGCCACGGCGATACTCATCCGTGCCGCAGGTGTGACGCTGACCCAGGCTGCCACCCTGCTGAGCCCAGTCCGCCAAGACCCCACCGCAGCAGCGACGCTCGTCCGAGCCGCAAGTGAGATGCTGAACCAGGCCGCAGCCCCGCCAGGTGCGGCCCGTCAAGCCCCGATCACTGCAGCGACGCCCAGCTCCACCTGCACGGACCCCATTGGGGATGCGACGCCAATTCAGACCGCGGCTGCAATGCCCAGTCCGGCCCGCCAAGAACTGGCCGCAACAGCGACGCAGATCCAGGCCGCCGCCACGCCAGGCTCGGCCCGCACAGACCAGGCCGCCGCCACGCCAGGCTCGGCCCGCACAGACCAGGCCGCCGCCATGCCAGGCGCGGCCCGCCAAGACCAGGCCGCCGCAGCGATGCCCTGCGCGGCCCGCCAAGAAAAGACTACATCACCATTTACCCCGGCCTGCAAGGCCAGAGCAGACACCGCTCCCCAGTCTAAGGAGGTCCCTGCAAGGAAATCCCTGATAGGTGAAGACCCCGCGTACTGGCAGCTGAAGGCTGACATGGAGGCCAAGTTTCCACAGGAGATGGTGGACCAGTACATGCTCCCTCCGCACACCCCTAAGGCAACCCCTGCGGCAACCACGCCGAAGAGTCCACCGCCTGGGCCAGCTGAGGAACACTCATCCCCAGCGCTGCCACGACCGGAGTGCAGCGAAGAACTAAGGGGGAGAGGAGGGCAAGAAGTTGAGGAGTTGCCCCCGGAGCCAGCAGCAGTGCTAGTCCCAGAGCCGGGGATGCTGCCATATTCCCGCTGGGACGAGGAAGACCTGACATCTCCTGCTGAAGAAGACCTGCCCAACCGCCCCACCTGGGAGCTTGTAAGCTGCACTTCGCAGAATCCAGCCCGCAAGACACAGCGCCGCAGTAGAACCCAGTCTTTCCCTGCACCGCCATCCCCAGAGCAGAGAGAAGTCACGGCCAGAGACCTACAAGAAAAACGGTTCCTGAGAAGAGCCAAAGCACAGATCAGAGGACCCCTGCGTCGAGGAATTGTCGAAGATTTCAGCCTCAAATCAGGATACGGCTTTATAGTATCACCTGGTGTGAAGGAAGGGATTTTTGTCAATCGAAGGGATGTGAGAGCCCATTTGCCCAGAGGACACCCTGGAAGAAATTTGAAGATAGGAGACTCAGTGGAGTTCACTATGCATCAGGGAGAAAGAGGCTGGTATGCCCTAGATGTTGCACCATGTCCTAGAAGTCCTTGCAGAAGCCCTGCAGTCACAACAGAAGATGAAGACAGAGACACTGAAGAAGAGGAAAGAAAGGATCAAGAAACAGACGATAAAAGCACGGGAAGTAACAGATGCCCCAGCCCTACAGGCCCAAGCCCTGGTAAGGAGGAAACAGGAGCAAAGTTCACATAAAGCAAGAAGAAAGCATGCAGCAAGTTAAAGTTTTGAAAAGTTTGAAGTTTTGCAACGTTTACGTTTAAGTATGTGCCCACATAAACTTGTGTGAGAAAACCATAAACCTTAAGGCTATGAACTGGCTATAGCCACAAACTCTCGCAGTGTAAATAGTTACACCAGAGGCACCACCACCACCAGAGTCAGCCTGTTTAGGGGCTTGGCTCGTCTGCAACCAGGAGGAGCCCGTCCGTATTTAGGGCCTTGGCTCGCCTGCGACCAGAGAGCATGCCTGTTTATGGGGCCTGGCTCTCCACCACAAAGAGGGTACCTGGTCAGCACCAACTGTGGAGGCCGCCTCTACATCCTGCCAGAAGAGGCTGAAGGCGCGGATCCATCAGGCCAGGTATACCCTGAAACCACCAGCCCATGAAAGCCGCCTCTACATCCTGCCAGAAGTGGCTGAAGGCGCGGCCAACGGGAGAGGCAGATTGGAGGAAAGGTCTGGGGAAGTAGATGGCCCAGATCTGGTTACCAAAAGGACCGGTGACCTGCCTCCTGAAAGGGTTTGGGTGGGTTAACGGACTTGTGGGTGGAGGGTGGTGATGTATGGTACCTGGTGCTTTTAAAATGTTTTACATGTTTTAATGTTTTATGCATTTTTAAAATGTTGTCTTGCAGCCCGAGGACGTGCTGGTGATAACTAAGGGGGAATGTGGCGCCCCTGACCTGGTCAGGCACCACTGAGTACTGCACCCATGCTGGGGACAGTACAATACAGGTAATCCAGAAGGCTGACCGGGGTGTGGAACACAGGCGCATAGTGATCAGGTCTCACACATGTACCCATGAGAGGACCCCTGGGGATCCCAGGAGGGGGAAAAGCCTTCACCTTCACTGGAATAGTGGAGGGGGCCAAAAGCCTCCATCTCCTCTCAAGGGGTGTGGTAAGAGAGTCTGGTTGCTAGGTGGCGTAGGCAGGCACAAAAAGGGAAAAGAGAAGGAGGAGTAAACAGTCTAGAGTCTGCAGCAGAGTGTGGAGGAGTGAGGAGCAGGAAAGTGAAGCTCAGACAGGAGCAGCAGTGAAGGTCCCAGATGTGAGCCGGTGCAGTGCAGAGTCCAGGGAGCTCGAGTGAGGAGCAGATCCCGTGGGCTGCTGTAGTCTGACAGCGTCCGCGCAGTGGCTACCGACGGGGGAGAACGGTCAACTAGGAGTGCTACCCGAAATCCATCTTCAGCTAGAGAGAGAGCAACGGAGTGGGAAGTAAGGAGACTGCTAGAGAGTACCAGGCCCAAACGGGCGGCAGATCCCGAAGCGGAGATAGATCCAGCTTTCTTTTGCTAAACCTGCCGGTGTGGGGCTCTCAAAGCCCACGCCACAACACCACAAAAGCCGCAGCCACGTAGCCACAGTTAGGGCCCATAGGTCACAGGAGGCAAGCAGCTGGAGTGGCCTGGTCCAGGCGACAAGCAAACGGCAAACGAAGGGGAGAGAGGCTGCAGCATCTTCCCTGGGTGACCCCCATAGGGACTCAAAGTCGGGGTTACCCCAAACCACCAAGGGCTAAGGAAGGCGAGTTAGTAGTCACCCTCACAAGTCAGCCTGAAGGACACCTGGTTCCCACTTGGTTCATCCCAGCTACGCCCGGGTCACTCACCCTGCCATCAACTGTGAGTAAAAACCCTGAAAGACATCCTGCCTGTGTTGAGTCATTCTGCGCCTTGTAGTTCTACACATCTACACAGGGCCCTGGGGCTTGCCTCACTCTCAGGAGGCTACTACAACTGGCTGCACCCACCATCAGCCCCAGGCATCCCTTAACCTGCAGTGGCGGTCCCCCACTGACCGCAAATCTGAGAGTGGCGTCACGACAAACTACAAAGAAGGTTTCCTACCTGTGACCAGACAGATCCATCTACGTGGAGTCCCTGAAGGTAATGCACCGACACAGCGTTTGCGGGGCTCCACAGATACATCTGAATTTACTACACTCAATGACAATTTGGACAAACATCTAAATATTTTGGATGATAAAATTGCAGAAAGGAAAAAACGTAAATTTGATAGAGACACCATGGACTATCAGACCGACAAGGTTTATACCTGGAGGAACCCACAGTATCAGAATTCTATATTAAGACCACAAAATAAAAACAGGAAGTTTTTCCAAAAAAACTATAACAGAAAAGTTAGTTTTGGCGATACCAGCGTTTCCTCAGCCACCACAAGTTATTCAGTGGATGTCTCCTCTGATTCTTCCTCCGAGGGGGTTACTATACCTGCCCCACTTGACAAAAGATACAAGAAAAAGAAAAATCACACTTCAAAAAACGCACCAGGAGAGGAGGGCGCAAACATCGGAAACACCAGGTATCCGAACCGCAGGAAGCGGAGACACTAACCTGTCCAGTCTGGAACCTTTCAGCTCAGATTCTTTCACAGCATCATTTATCAGTATTATCTAAAGGACTCCGTTTTTGTCCCACAAATAAATTCAATCTTTTCAATACGTTGCTGGACATTAACAAACTGGCCAGAAACTTAACCCTGAAGTGCCATTTCATCGATAATGAAGATTCACAGGATAACCTCAGTCCTTCCTCAGATTCTGACATGTTTAATTCCAATGTGATTCCTAAGTTCTGCGAGTTGAAAAAACTTTCTGATTTACGGCAACTAGAATCAGAATCCAGAAGTTATGACTTTCTTCCTGACAGGTTCATGACCACCAATTCTCCGTTTTATCCTATTCAGTCCAGGCCTTCTGTATTGGATGTTTTTCAGGAACATATTGAGGAGGATTTGGTTGCCTTAGAATCACGAGTGTTACAAACAACAACCTCAACCCCCAAGAAGTTCTGGCTTTACAAGACTTGCAGTCTAATACTGGTTTGATCATCAGGGAAGCCGATAAGGGGGGGGGGGGTTGTTGTTTTAGATTCATTGTTGTATTTCAAAATGAACCATGCCATTTTGTCTGACGACATACCTCTACAGGGGGATCCAACCAATTTTTATAAGACAAAAATTGATAAAATGCTTCAGGCTGGTTTTGAGGGGGGCATTTTTCCACAAAAAATTTATGACTATCTGAAGGTGGACCATCCTATTATTCCTGTGTATCATGCCCTCCCCAAACTACATAAAGGCGTCTTCCCACCTCCATTCAGGCCCATTATATCCGGCATTGGTTCTCTTGCTGAAAAACTTGGTGCCTGGTTAGACTATTTTTTACAGCCTTTAGTTAGGGATTTGCCAGGTTTCCTTAGGGATACTAAATCTCTTATTAATAATCTGAATTCTATATCCTGGCAGAGTAACTATATGTGGCTGACTTGTGATATTGTCAGCCTTTATCCCTCTATTCCACATCATGTAGCCACGGATTGTTTGCAGTTATTTCTCAGGAAACACAGCTCATATCCCATTCTCATAGAAAATTTTATTATTTCTGCAATTAATTTTTTGTTAACCCACAATTATTTTTCTTTTGATGATACATTTTTCTTGCAGAAATGCGGCGTTAGCATGGGAGGGAAATTTTCCCCCTCCCTTGCTAACATCGTTGTTGCCATTTTTGAGGAATTTTACATTTTCAATGATGATAATGATTTTTCAGAACACATAATTTTTTACACACGTTACATTGACGATTTATTGATTATATGGAAGGGGGATGTTGCTACAGCACATTCCTTCATAAATCATCTTAATCAAAATTCTTTTAATCTCAAATTTACTTTCCAGACACATTCTACTAGCATTAGCCATTTGGATGTTACCCTGACAGGCAATTGTAGTACAGTGGAGATCCTTCCCTATCCCAAGGATACGGACTCCAACTCTATTTTACTGGCTAGTTCATGTCACTCTCCGCACGTCATTAAAAATATCCCGCTTGGTGAGCTAATCAGATTAAAATGCAATTGCTCCCGTCCCGACCTCCTACAAGCAGAATCTGATACTGTTCTGGCAAAGCTTAAACATAGGGGCTATCCAAAATGGTGCCTGGACCGGGCACAAATTATAGTCAACAAAATTGATAGATCTGACCTTTTTAAGGATAATAACAAAAATAAAAATAAGGACAAAATTTATAATTGGGTGACGTTTACTACGAATTTTTCTCCACAATTTCATGATATAGTAAAAATAGTACAAAAACATCTGCCCAATTTACAAAGTGACGATCTATTGAGCCGTATTTTCATTAAGAACAAAATTAATTTTGTGGCTAAAAGAGCTCCCAATCTCGCTAATATTTTATCCCCCAGCTTGGTCGTCAGTAAAAAAGACAATGCCATCTCCAGAAATTGGTTGTCTTGTACGGGTTTTTTTGGTTGCGGGCACAACTTTTGTATCTCGTGTAAACATGTAAAAAAAATGCAAATCATTTACGTCCACCCATACGGGTCTTTCATACAATATTAACAGTTTTATAAACTGTAATACCCCCAATGTGGTCTATTTAATAGAATGTACCTCCTGCCATGTACAATATGTTGGTTGCACAAGTTGTCCCCTCAAACAAAGAATACGCAGACATATGTCAGATACACTCAATACATCTGCGGTAAATGTGTCTGCCGTTTCCAGACACTTTACTTCTGTCCACAACAGGTGTCTGGATACTCTCGTATTTACAGGTATAGAAAAAGTATCCAGACCGATTAGAGGAGGGGATCTTAGAAGAAAGATTCTCAACAGAGAATCTTTCTGGATTTTTAAATTGGGCACCAGAACTCCGCATGGTCTGAACATGAGGAGAGACCTTGTTATGCAGAATACTTAAAGATCTTTATCCCCGTGCCTATTCCATGATATATTCTTCTCTGATTGTCTGTTTTATATTTCCAACGCCAGCAATAATATTACTCTTTCATTCTAGCATTCTACTGGAATTTAATGTTTGAGAGTTATTCTCTCTCTTCCTCCTCTTTTTCAGGTCATCTTTAGCATACAAATTTATACTACATAAAAATATGGAGATTGTTTGTTCTCTATTTAATTCTATCAAATAACTTTTTTGTCTATAACAGTTTTATTATAATAAGCAATATTAGTCTGCATTTCTTTCCTGTGAGTTCTCTGGTCATCTTTGTTTTTAATCATTCTATTTATATGTATTGTTTTTCCGTTTTTTCTGTTGTCTGCAAGTTTTTGGTGCAGTGTCTCAGTTTTTTATTTTCTTCTGTGCTGCCTACACCAAGTGTGGTGGGTGTGTACCCCATTTAATTAATTCAACCTGTTTTGACGTGCACAGACTTTAAATACTGTTTTGGAGACTTTCTCTGCGCATTCCATGATTAAGACCTTCATAGGTCGAAACGCGTAGGAAATTGCTCCTCTGTCTCATTTGCCTCTTTATTTTTGTCCTATATTGATGGAAGATTTTTATTACTAATAAAGAAATTGATTTTAAGTCGATTCTCTCCTGGAGTTGCTGGAATTCCTCCTTTTTCTCCACGTGTTTCCACCCAGGTCAGGGTGTTTCCGTGCACCAGAGGTAAGATCTGGAGTGAAGAGGGGTGAGCTGAATTTTTCCCTTCCCCTTTTTAGGATTTTGATTGACTGCTGTTGGCAACACCATTAGTTAGGGACCCGTAACCAAGGAGGAGATGGATATTGCACAGAAGGGCAGATTGCACAATACCCTGTGACGACCTGATAGGCCAGGGCGTCACATGTCCATATCAACAAGGCAAAAAATCATTCACATGTTTCCATGTCTATGGGCAAAAAATCCCGTTCAATGAGTCCATGTCCAAACTGCTCAATACACATCCAACAAGTGCATGTCTACAGGGCAAAAAAAACACCCAATGAGTCAATGTCCACAAAGGAAAAAACACAATCAAGCTCATGTCCAGAGAGCAAAAGACACAATCAAATAGGTAAATGTTCACAGGGCAAAAAACACGTCCAATGAGTCTATGTCCAAAGGGCACAATACACATCCAACATGTCCATATCCACAAACCAAAAAACACATCCCAATAAATCCATGTCAATAGGGCAAAAAATACATCCACGTCCATATCCACAAGGCAAAAAACATGTCCAACAAGTTCCTATTCACATGGCAAAAAAACATGTCCACCAAGTACATGTCCACAAGGCAAAAAAAAACACATTCCCGTCCATGTCTACTATGCAAAAACATATCCAAAATGTACATGTCCACAAAACAAAAAAACAATTCCAAGATCATGTCCACAGGCATAAAAAACATTCTATTGTCTCAAAATCCAGAAGGCAAAAAAAGTGTTCAATGAGTTCATGTCCACAGGCAAAAACACATGTCCTCCAAGTCCATGTCCTCAGGGCAAAAGACACCTTCCAATCAGCTTATGTTAACAGGGCAAAAACACATCCAACAAGTCCATCTCCACAAGGCACAACGCACATCCAACAAGGGAAAAAAACTTGTCCAAAGAGTCCATGTCTTCAGGGCAGAAAACATATCCAACATGTCCATGTCCACTCGTCAAGATCATATCCAACATGTCCATGTCCACAGGTCAAGAACATATCCAACATGTCCATGTCCACAGGGCAAAAGACACCTTCCAATCAGCTTATGTTAACAGGGCAAAAAAACACATCCAACAAGTCCATCTCCACAAGGCACAACACACATCCAACAAGGGAAAAAAACACGTCCAAAGAGTCCATGTCTTCAGGGCAGAAAACATATCCAACATGTCCATGTCCACAGGGCAAGAATATATCCAACATGTCCATGCCCACAGGTCAAGAACATATCCATCATGTCCATGCCCACAGGGCAAGAACATATCCAACATGTCCATGTACACAGGTCAAGATAATATCCAACATGTCCACAGGGCAAGAACATATCCAACATGTCCACAGGTCCAGATCATATCCAACATGTCCACAGGTCAAGTTCATATCCAACATGTCCATGTCCACAGGTCCAGATCCTATCCAACATGTCCACAGGGCAAGAACATATCCAACATGTCCATGTCCACAGGTCCAGATCATATCCAACATGTCCACAGGTCAAGTTCATATCCAACATGTCCATGTCCACAGGTCCAGATCATATCCAACATGTCCACAGGGCAAGAACATATCCAACATGTCCATGCCCACAGGGCAAGAACATATCCAACATGTCCATGTCCACAGGGCAAGAATATATCCAATATGTCCATGCCCACAGGTCAAGAACATATCCAACATGTCCATGCCCACAGGGCAAGAAAATATCCAACATGTCCATGTCCACAGGTCCAGATCATATCCAACATGTCCATGTCCACAGGGCAAGAACATATCCAACATGTCCATGTCCATAGGGCAAGAACATATCCAACATGTCCATGTCCACAGGTGAAGATCATATTCAACATGTCCATGTCCACAGGGCAAGATCATATCCAATGTGTCCATGTCCACAGGGCAAGAAAAGCTCATTCCATGGGTCAATGTCCACAAGGGAAAAAACTTCGCTGCCTCGAAGCTTTCTGTTCATATTCATAAACAGAACCATTGTAATATTTTGTGATATTCTGTAACATATCGACGACAATCCCTCAGCTGTGGATCTGGGAAGCTCTTGAACCTTTGCTTGCATCCACAATTTGTGTCGTCGTTGCCACCTGGACCGTCTGTCACTTTCTAAACTGAATATTAGTCACAGCTCATTGGCCTCAAACTTGTGACTGTGATGCATCTGCTAATGGGAACGTGCCATGTCCAGCAAAGCCGGCGCTAATGAGCTCAGGAGAGCGCTGCTGCGTCTCCGGGAAGCGGATGAGGAATCGCAGTGTGCAGCAATAACGCAGAAGATAAATATTACTATCAATAACATCGGCAGTTTCCTGCCATGATAGAATTACCGGCTCGGATGCACCTTACAGTCATTGAGTGTAATAATGACATTGTAACGGTCATCAGGTATTAGACGGATACATCATCATTGTAACCCTAGGAGCATTCGGATAATTTCATTATGTGAATAATCTACGTAGGTAATATAGAAAAATGAAGGAGACTATTCCGCCTGGTTTATGAGCAGGGAAAAAGTTTTTGATAACATTAGCAATTTGAGTTAAAGCAGCATCAGCATCCATTAAGAAATAGAATTCACCGAAGCAAAAGTGAAGAAATAGACCCGAGCATGTCCAATGTACCTGATCTGTACCCAACCTGTACCCAACAGGTATGATGATAAGGGCTCGGATACTTGATGGAACCACTAGATAGATGACGCCTGAGGAATTAAACTTCTGGCGTGTTTGGTTTATAGAGGATTGGGGGGCCCCAAATACCCAATATCATCAATATCTAAGTGTCACGCTAGGTACAAGGAAGTACCCAGCATTGGGAAGGGGGAGATGGTGACCTCATGACCATACCTACCACTGGGCCTTTGGTTCCCTCACTGCCCTAGATAGGTTTTGCACTTATTAGCCGAGCAGGATACCTGACCCTGGCTGACCTTGAAATAGGCCCTAGATAGGGAGCGGATGGGACGAGCTCTTTGTCAACCCCACTGGGCACTAAAGGACACACAGGGATAACAACCAAGGGCAGGAAACAACGACTTATCTCCAACAACAACAACCAGGTTACACCAGATGAATGCAAGCTGACTGCTTGCACTGAAAACTTGTGAAGGGTACAGAACTTATCACCAGAAAGGAGTATGGGGAAATGATGGTATATATAAAATGAAAAGCAGCTGAAAGGGTTTGGAATTATGCAAGGTCCTAAAGGGAAAGGGAGGAAAACAAAGCAGAGGAGATACATAGGATACCAAATAAATCAAGCAGAAATAATAGAATATCAGGGAGCAGTTTGTGCAGCCAAACACTGTGACCGCCTGTAGCCGGACACCACAGGACAGTCAGTCACCCGTGAGACTCAGTCTCCGACAACATTTTAATGGTTTCCACATTTGCCATTTTTTTGTTGGTAGATTTCTCCAAGACTCTCCTAAGTAGAGATGACCGAACTGGTCGCAGTTCAGCTCGAGCTCGGTTCGCCGAACCGAGGTCTGGTTCGAGTTCGGTATGGCGAACCGGTTCGGTGAACCACTCGAACCCCATAGGAAACAATGGGAGGCAATCACAAACACATAAAAACACCTAGAAAACACCCTCAAAGGTGTCCAAAAGGTGACAAACAACTCACAACACAACAAAAACACATGGGAAAGTGACAAGGACAAATACTCATGCGAAAACTAAACAGCGTTACGAGGAAAAAGAGGACGAGACACAGATATAGGCATGGCACGCCCTTCTAAAATCATGTAAAACACCGCAAGGTGACTCCAAGCAGAGTCTCCCTTCTTTCCAAAAATTGGGCCACACAGACACCCCTTCAGTGGCAGCAGTTGTGCCCCAGTTGTACAGTTCACAGGTAGATTTGCATCAAGCACATTAAAAAATACGCCATCCTTTACTGTCCACCGGATGACCCCGGGGTAGTAAAGTCCTTGCGGATCCATGACTTGTTCATCTTGATGAATGTTAGTCTGTTCACATTGTCACTGGACAGACGCGTGCGCTTATCTGTCAGCACACACCCAGCAGCACTGAAGACACGTTCTGAGACAACGCTGGTGTCGCGGGCGGAGGGGACGCGCTCGCCACGCTCGGGTCCGGGGCTTCTGCTGCTGGTGCTCGGTGGCTCGAGCGGTGGGCCGGACCCGGGGAATCGAGCAGCGCTCCTCGCCTGTGAGTGAAAAGGGGTGGTTTGGTTGGGGAGATTGTTCATGACGCCACCCACGGGACGTGGTGATGATGGCACCACCGCTGCTGGTAACGGAGTTCCCGGGAGAGATGGTAGGGTGCAGCTGGGATGTTGTCCCCTCTGTGGGTAGGGGGTTGGTGATCCCGGGGCTCGGTGATGTGACGGGGAGGCTGGATGGCTGGGGTGCAGGGACTGCGTGGCGCGGTGCCGGACGGCACTGGTGTACTCACTCAGACAATCACAAACAGAGTCGCTGGTAAACCAAAACGGACGGATGGACGGGTCCCGCAGCCGGCTGCAGTGTTGTTGTTGTGCTCTCATCGGACGGCTGATGGTGGCTGTCTTTCCCTGCACCTTTTTGAATGTTCTGACTCCTGTGGTTGCCAACCAATAATCCGCTCCCCGGCGTATAGGTGCCGTAGGAGCCCGTTTTGCTCGCAGGCACTGGCCCTTGGATCTCTAGCCTGTGGCGGTGGCTGTATATCCTCACGGTGTGGACTGTTGCCTTCTGTCGGGACTTGGTTGTTGGGGAACCCCTGGGGTTCCTGTCACACTTGGATTTGACTATTGACAGCAGCTCCAAGCCTGGTCGGGGTCCCATGGCCCTGCCTGTGTGCTCAGCTTCACTCCACTCCCCGGTTCGGTACCGGCGGGCCAACGCCCGACCCCGCTCCTTACGGCTTTGCAGAGTTCCACCAACTCCTACAGATGGCCACCACCGTCTGCCAACCTTGCTGTCAGTGCCTGGGCTCCTACCCAGGCACACGCAGACGTTTTACTCCTCTCACTTTCACCTCCAAAACTGATCTGTCTTCCTTTTCCCGCCTCCAGGCCTGTGAACTCCTCGGTGGGTGGGGCCAACCGCCTGGCTCCGCCCCACCTGGTGTGGACATCAGACCCTGGAGGGAGGCAACAAGGGTTTTTATCTGACTGTTGTTACTGTCTAGGGTGGGGGGGGGTGTATGTTGTTATGTATGTGACTACCTGGCTAGTCCAGGGCATCACACTGGCAGCTGGACACGACAAGATCTCCAAGGCGTAAGTGGAGAGCTCTGGCCATTTTTCAAGATTTGAAGCCCAAAATGAGCAAGGCTCCATTTGCAAAGTCATGGCATCGATGTTCATTTGGAGATACTCCTGTATCATCCTCTCCAGCCGTTGACTATGTGTCAGACTTGTTGTCTCTGGTGGCCTTGCAAAGGATGGTCTAAAAAAATTATGAAACCATTCAATAAAATTGCTGTTACCAGCACCAGATACGGTCCTACTGGTACGGGTAGACTGTTGAAGATGACGAGACCGTCCCATGTTTGGCAAGTTACAACTGGGAGATTCACTCCCTGCACCTGCACGGTTGTTTGGTGGAAAAGCCAAGCTAAGATCGAGTAACAGCTTCTGCTGATACTCCTGCATACGTGCGTCCCTTTCTATGGCTGGAATTATGTCACAAAATTTGGACTTGTACCGGGGATCTAATAGTGTGGCAATCCAGTAGTCATCATCACTTCTAATTTTGACAATACGAGGGTCATGTTGGAGGTAGTGCAACAAGAAGGCACTCATGTGTCTTGCGCAGCCATGCGGACCAAGTCCACGCTGTGTTTGTGGCATAGAGGTGCTAACCGTTCTTTCTTCCTCTGACATCTCCCCCCAACCTCTTTCAACAGAAATTTGACCAAGGTCTCCCTCATCCGCTAAGTCTTCCATGTCCATGGACAGTTCGTCCTCCATTTCTTCATGTTCTCCTGCACCTTCCTCAACATTTCGCCTGCTACCATGCGCCCTTGTTGATCCCTGTCCCCCATGGTCCCATGCCTGCCGCGTTGGTGATGATGAACGTCTGGACCTTGGTGATGTTGTTGTGTCTTGCGCATATGAATCCTCCTGTAGTTCCTCCCCTTCCTGTTATCCCACCCCCTGACTCCGAATAGTGTTTAGCGTGTGCTCCAGCATGTACATGACTGGAATTGTCATGCTGATAATGGCATTGTCAGCGCTAAACATATTCGTCGCCATGTCGAAACTGTGCAGAAGGGTGCATAGGTCCTTGATCTGAGACCACTCCATCAGGGTGATCTGCCCCACCTCTGCATCTCGTTGGCCCAGGCTATACGTCATGACGTATTGCACCAGGGCTCGGCGGTGCTGCCACAGTCGCTGTAACATGTGGAGAGTCGAATTCCAGCGTGTCGGCACATCGCATTTCAGGCGATGAACCGGCAGGCCGAAAGACTTCTGGAGCGATGCAAGTCGCTCAGCTGCGGCGGTTGAATGGCGGAAGTGAGCAGACAGTTTTCGTGCCCTGTTCAGAAGGCCATCTAGACCGGGATAGGGTGTTAAAAATTGCTGGACAACAAGGTTCAACACGTGAGCCATACAAGGCACGTGTGTCACCTTGCCCAGGCAAAGGGCCGCACCCAGGTTTGCAGCGTTGTCGCACATGGCCTTACCAGGCTGCAGGTTGAGTGGAGACAACCATTTACCAAACTCAGTCTCCAGAACTGCCCACAACTCAGCCGCTGTGTGACTCTTATTTCCAAGACATTTCAAGACAAAGACCACCTGATGCCGTTGCGCTCTGCTGCCAGCAATGTAATGCGGGGTGCGTGATTCCTTCTGCGCAGTTACAACGTTGGTGGCCTGACCAGGTAGGCTTGGGGCGGAGGTGGAGGACCCAGATGAGGTTGAGGAGGCAGAAGCAGTGGCGGAACTTGGACAGACAAAGGATTGACACACAAGTCATGGGGACGGCAAGACTTGAGCAGCAGACCCTTCACCATCTATCACCATGTGGCGCCCTGGACTAGCCAGGTCGTCACAGGTAACACACACACACACCCACCCCCACCAGACAGTAACATTAGCCAAACACAAAATCCTTGTTGCCTCCCTCCTGGGTCTGATGTCCACACCAGGTGGGGCGGAGACAAGCGGTTGGCCCCACCCACCGAGGAGTTCACAGGCCTGGAGGCGGGAAAAGTGTCAGTTAGAAGTTGGAGTTCAGTGGAGGAGGTTGAAGCGAGAGGAGTAAAGTGAAGAGTGTCTGGGTTTGTGGCCCAGGCACTGACAACAAGGTTGGCAGACGGTGGTGGCCGTCTGCAGGAGTGGTGAATCAACGTGAAACCGTAGGACGGGGGTCGGGCGGTGGCCCGCCGGTACCGAGCGGGGAGCGAAGTGAAGCCAGCACACACAGGCAGGGCCATCGGACCCCGACTACGCTTGGAGTCGCCATCAACAGTCAAATCCGAGTGTGACAGGAACCCCAGGGGTTTCCTAACAGCCAAAGACTCGTTAGAAGGCAACCGTCCACACCGTGAGGGTATACAGCTACCTCCTAAGGCTTGAGACCAAAGGGCCAGCGCCTGCGGGCAAATGGGCTCCTCCGGTAGCCATACACCGGGGAGCGGACTACTGTTGGGGATCCATCGTAGTCAACACAGTACACAAAGGTGCAGGGAAAGACAGCCGCCATCACCTGTCTGGGGAGAGACACTGCAGCCGGCTGCGGGACCTGTCCATCCAGCCGTTTGGTTTACCGAGGACTTTGTGCATCTCTTGCTGAGTGAGTACACCCGTGTGATCCGGCACCGCGCCGCGCTGTCCCTGCAACCCTGCACCTCACCTACCCTGCCTCCCCGTCACACCACCGGGCCCCGGGACCACCAACCCCTACCCACGGAGGGCGAAAACAACATCCCAGCTGCTCCCTACCATCGCTCCCGGGATCCCCGTCACAAGCAGCGGTGGTGCCCATCCTCACCACGACCCGTGGGTGGCGTCACGGACTTAATACCCAAAACAAGCCAACCACCCTTTTCACTCACGGGTGAGGAGCGCCACTCGAGTCCCCGGATCCGGCCCACCGCTCGAGCCGCCGAGCAGCAGCAGCCACAGTAGCGTCGGACCCGAGCGTTAGCGAGCGCAGCGGCGCCCCGCCGCCCGCGACAACTTGGCGTCACGAACAGGATTGAACCCCTCTACTTAACAGTAGAAGTGCGCCTTGTGATCTCCGCCGGCGGAGTCCGGCCGAAAATTTTGAAGCGCCGCCATCTTTGGCGTGAAAATCTCCCGCTCGAGCGTCTTCTCCGAGCAGGGAAGGTGCCAAAGCAAAGCCCCGCCCCCAACAAGCGGAAGTGCTGAAGAGAACCAAGGGGGGACGGGAAAAAGATGTCTGTGCCCGACGGAGCCGTTGGAGGAGCGGCGGTTGCAGCCACGGCGGCATGTAACTAGCGCTGCAGCGTGCAGGGATGCCAGGACTCTGCTGAAACACGTTCCTGGATCCAGCCGAAAGATGTGCCAGGAGCTCCAGGCTCAAGTCCACTTCATGCTGGCGAAGTGGACGTCGGAGATGAAGGGCCTGGCCGCAACCGTTTGGGCATCCGAAGTGGAGGTGGTCTCAGAGGAGCGGGTAAGCAACCCACGCTCCTATGTCCCTGAGGGATCGGTCGATACGGCTGAGGGGCCCGGCCTGCTGCCGTCCACCACGCTACCTCCCTCACTGCCCATGCCCGCGGCCAACGCCCCGACCAACCCGTTACCCCTGTCACCGGTAGCGGAGCCCGCAGCGTCTGAGGGAGAGGGCCCAGACCTGCGACCCCGGGCCTTACCTTTGTCACTTCCCTGGCACCTGTCCCAGCTTCCATCCCGACTGCGACGGAGATGACGACGGCCCCGGCAGTCCGCCCGGCCGCAGCAGAGGCGATCCTCGACCAGAGGCCAGCACCGCAAGTCCCGTCAACCGCTCCCAGACCCAGGGCCTCGGCTGAGGCACGGCAGGGATGCAGCTGCCAGCAGGCAGAGCAGGCCACGTCACAGCGGGGTCCCTCATTATCGAAGGTAACGGTCGAAGTCGGCACGGAGGGACTCTGTCTGGGCCCATCCACCACAATGCCTGAACCGGAGCAAGCAGAAGGTGCTCCACTCCGGGAGCGGCAGCAACGGCAGCTGTGCCGTGGGATTCCTGTTTAAAGATGAGGAAAAGAACCAAGTTGTCCCCGTTGGGACCCTCAGCAGTTTGAATGAATGACAATAATCATCCGAAAGATCATCTGATTTTCTACTGTGATTATTCCGGCCGTTGCCGGCAAGTTGTCCCCAGAGGGACTCTGTGTGTTTTTACCGCCCACATGAGAAACTGCTCATGAACATGGCCGAGAACTTGCAGGCCACCCACAAACTTGTGGGTTTGTAAATAGTATTGTGGGATGGAAACCGTTGCCGCCTCCGGAGAGGCAGATTGGAGGAAGGGCCCGCAGCAGAGCAGGCTGGGGCCCGGCCACCACCAGGACCGGTGGCCATCCTCCGGGGGTCAGGGGTCCCCCTTGGACGTGGGGTCCCCTGAAGTGACAGTCGGGTGCGAGTTACCGTACCCGTTCCCGCTCGGGCAGCATGAACCTGGACTGGGGTCAAAGGGTGCTGCCCACTTCTTAGGGGCAGCATCAGGGCTAGGTTGCTTGGGTGGGAGAGCGGAAGACATCCGTCCGTCATTATTAAAAATGTTTTTATGTGTAACGTTCAAGTGACCTGACAAAAATGCTTATGTTTTATATGTTGACATGTTATTTATATTTTGCAGTTTTGAAAAAAAAATAAAATAAATTAAACCGGTGATGGATGGGCAGCCCACGGACGGTCTGCATTTCACCAAGGGGGAATGTGGCGCCCTGGACTAGCCAGGTCGTCACAGGTAACACACACACAACCCCACCAGACAGTAACATTAGCCAAACACAAAATCCTTCTTGCCTCCCTCCTGGGTCTGATGTCCACACCAGGTGCTGCGGAGCCAAGAGGTTGGCCCCACCCACCGAGGAGTTCACAGGCCTGGAGGCGGGAAAAGTGTCAGAATTTGGAGTTCAGTGGAGGAGGTTGAAGCGAGAGGAGTAAAGTGAAGAGTGTCTGGGTTTGTGGCGCAGGCACTGACAACAAGGATCCGGCCTACCGCTCGAGCCACCGAGCAGCAGCAACCGCAGCAGCGCCGGACCCGAGCGTTAGCGAGCGCAGTGGCGCCCCGCCACCCGCGACAACCATAGTTACCCAGTGCCCAGTCAGTGACTTGTAACTTCCCTGTCCATGCTTACTGGTCCAAGTATCAGTGGTGAAATGCACCCGTTCACACAGAGTTTCTCAAGGAAGCGGTGATGTTGTGTGCGACATGCTTGTGTAGCGCAGGCACACCTTTCTTAGAGAAGTAGTGGCGACTGTGCATCTGGTACTGGGGCACAGCGACAGACATAAGGTCTCTAAAATCCTGTGTGTCCACCAGGCGGAAAGGCAGCATTTCGGTAGCCAAGAGCTTACAGAGGGATAAAGTCAACCCCTTAGCTTTGTCATGGGTCGCAGGAAATGGCCTTTTATTTGTCCACATCTGAGGGACAGAGATCTGGCTGCTGTGTGTAGACGGTGGTGAGTAGGGTGTCCCTGGAAAAATGCAGGTTTGTGAGGAAAGTGCAGGCGTAGACATGATGTTGCCTTCATCCAACATTGATGCTATCGATGTCTGAGAGAGCTGTACACACACACTTGTTTCCCCTTCCAAACCAACTGACGACCTACCAAGCAAACTGCCTGTTGCGGTTACAGTGGTGGAAGTTGTGCGTGGAAAACCAGGTATGACAGCAGTCCCCACAGTCCTAGAAGATGAAGAGTGCGCGGATGCACTGGAAGGGGCAGGCGGTGGATGGTCCGCTCCGCTAGGCCGCATTGCAGCACGGTGAGCTTCCCACTGGGACATATGATATTTATTAATGTGACGATTCATGGAAGAAGTTGTCAAACTGCTGAGGTTTTTGCCTCTACTAACAGATTCCCGACAAATTTTACAGATCACATGATTTGGGCAATTCTTTGCAAGGTCAAAAAAGGACCAGGCTAGGAAAGGCTTAGAGGACATGCGACCTGCTGAGCCACCCCGACTAGTGCTCAGAGGCAGATTGGTGGCTGAGGATGCAGTTGTATACGTGCTATCAGTACTCCTCTGTCCAGGAAGGCACAAGGTAACTTTGTCGTCAGTAGCATCCTCCTCCACCACCTCTGTTGACCTCCTCGAGTGCCTGACTGTGGGTTGACAGTAGGTGGGATCTAGAACTTCCTCATCAAGCATTGTGTTTGCACTCCCCTCACCCTCAGACCGAGCCTCTTCCTGCCCTGAACGAATATTTAAGTTGTCATCCCAATCTGGTATCTGCATCTCATCGTCATCAGTATGTTCCTCATTGTCTATTACAACTGGTGTTACAGTTTGTGAATAAGGGTCAATATTATGATCAGAAACTTGGTCATCACGGCCTGAATCTGAGTCACAAAGGTTCTGGGCATCACTGCAGACCATTTCCTGGTCTGTACTCACTGTAGCTTGGGAGCAGACTTCTGATTCCCAGGCTATAGTGTGACTGAACAGCTCTGCAGACTCAGCCATCTCAGTTCCACCATACTGTGCAGGGCGGATGGAGACTTGAGAGCTGGGAGAAAGCAAGTGTGATTGGGATGACAACTCAGAGGACTGGTGTTTTTTGGATGCGGTAGTTGAGGTGGCGGAGAAGGCACTTGTTGGACCACTTGAGATCCATTCAAGCATTTTCTTTTTTTGGCCATTATCTACCTTTGTTCCAGTTGTTCGTGTCCGTAAAAAAGGGAGCACATCGGATTGTCCACGGTAATTAGTAGACATCTTACTTTTGCTGGAAGATGGTCTATCTTCAGCAGATGTTAATGGATCTTTGCCACCTTCCCCACGGACAAACACTTTTTTTTTTTTCCAACACGCCTGTTCCCCTTTCCACCAGCATCTGTCATTTTGCCACTCATTTTGATTGCGACAAGATTGTGCACTTAAAATGTGGTAGTAAAAATTGAGAGGTGGTGTAGATTGCAGCGGTGGTCTAGCTTTATTAACAGCAGAATAAACAACAATAACTATCCCTGACAATGCAACTATGGCCCTTAAACTGGCAGCACAGTTTGCTATTCTAATAGCTTAGTAAAAATTAGTTTGACGGTGCAATGCAGATGTGCTGGAAATAGCTTGGCACCAGTGGGACACTAATGAAGTCCAACAGCCACTTTTTGGATGCCACTAAGTTTCCTCATTGTTTGCTATTATAATGGCTTAGTAAAAATGAGCTTGAGGGTGCAATGCAGAGGTACTGCACATAGCTTTGCACCAGTGGGACACTAATGAAGTCCAACAGCCACTTTTAGGATGCCACTAACTGGCAGCACTCTTTTCAATTAAAATGGCATTGCAAAAATGTGCAGGAGGCGAGAATGCAGAGGTGGTGGGACTTGCTTGGCACAAGTGCCACAATAATGGAGTACAGCAGCCACTCTTTGGATGGCACTAACTGGCAGCACTCTGCAATTAAAATGGCTTTGCAAAATAGGGCAGGAGGGTACAGTGGCCGGGTTGTGGGTCAGTGTAGAGGAAAGGAAGCCTCACTTTCTATCCCTCCTAATGGTGAAATGCAGCAAGGAAGTCCCTGAGCTTAGCTACACAGACGCTGTTTTCTGTAGCTGTTAAAACCTCTTTCCACGGACCTGACTGTCACCTATGGCTCTGAGCCTGCTGTTATTAGCCCTTACAAGGGCTAATAGAAACTTCTATCTCTATTCTGTATAGCGCTGTGTGTAGAGCGTACACAGCAGTATCGGCGACAGGAGCTACGCCAGCGGTGACTGACACCCAGACGCAGAAGAGATAATGGCATCCTGACGGGCAGATACCCGTTTTTATAATGCAGGGACATGTGACATGGACATCCTATCACACATGCCGTTGCTTCTCTGGCTAAAAGTCCACTTAGCTGTGTGTATGTCTGGGATTGGCTGACATGCTGGCCCGCCCCACTACACGCGCGCGCTTAGGGAAGGAAGACAAGGAAAAAAAAAATGGCAATCGCCATTATCCCAGCAGCAGTGATCTGAATGCGCTGTTCCCGCACACTATACACTGAAATTTCATAACAGTGTGAGTCACAGAGTGACTTACACTATTACAGCGGAAAGCCAGCTAGGAATTAGCTTGGCTTTTGGCTGATAGAACCGTTCTTGAACGTAACTCGAGCTATCGAGCTTTTAGCAAAAAGCTCGAGTTCTAGTTCGATCTAGGACAGCCCCCAAAATCACTCGAACCGCGAACTGAAGAACCGCGAACCACGAACCGCGCTCAACTCTACTCCTAAGATGCCCAACAACCAGCTGTGATCAGGAGAGAAGGCCAGCAGCTATTGTTCAGTTTTGCTGCACCGCTCCCCTGAGCAAATTGAAGGGAATATGTCCTCAGGATTTCATACCAAAAACTATTTATATGCACATGTAACTCTTTCAAAAAGAAGTCCAGCAATACCTTTACATGACCGGTTATAGTTGATATGAGGCTGAAAAGCTATTTGTAGACCTGAAGCCTCTGTCACTCCAGCTCTATTCCCCTCCCAGCGCTGCCTCCTCCTTGAATGATCATTAATTTGCCTGAAGCCATACAGCATAGAGAATACCAGTCAATCAAGAGGACATGACGCTTGATGATGATAGAGCTGGAGTGACTGAGGTTTCAGATCCACAAATACGTAGCTTTTCAGCCTCATATCAATGATATCCTTCCAGCTCTATTCCCCTCCCTGTGCTGTCTCATCCTTGAATGATGGCTCCTTTGTCTGAAGTCACACAGCATAGAGGCCGCCAGTCAAGCAAGAGTATATGGTGCTGGATGATGATAGAGCTGGAGTGACAGAGGTTTCAGATCTACAAATAGTTTTTCAGCCTCTTATTATTTATGTCACTCCAGCTCTATTCCCCTCCCAGTGATGCCTTCCCCTTGAATGACAGCCCCTTTGCCTGAGGTTCCACAGCATAGAGGCTGCCAGTCAAACAAGAGGACATGATGCTGGATGGTAATAGAGCTGGAGTGACGGAATAGTCAGATCTACAAATAGCTTTTCAGCCTCATACCATTTATGTCACTCCAGCTCTATTTCCCTCCCTGTGAGCCTTGAATGATGGCTCTTTTGCCTGAAGTCACACAGCATAGAGGCCCCCAGTCAAGAAAGAGGATGTGGTTCTGGATGATGATAGAGCTGAAGTGATGGATGTTTCAGACCTACAAATATCTTTTCAGCCTCATATAAACTATGTCACTCCAGCTCTATTCCCCTCCCAGTGCTGCTTGCTCATTGAATGATAGCCCCTTTGTCTGAAGTAACACAGCATAGAGTCTGCCAGTCAAGCAAGAAGATATGGTGCTGGATGATGATAGAGCTGGAGTGACAGAGGCTTCAGATCTACCATAGCTTTTCAGCCTCATTTACATATCACTTCAAATACTGATTTCTCAGGAATGGAGGAATAGACTGACCATGTAAACGTATTGTTGGACTTGTCTTTGAAACAGCTACATGGTGATAGAGGTGGAATGAGGGAGGTTTTAGATCTACAAATAGCTTTTCAGCCTCATATCAATTATGTCACTCCAGCTCTATTCCCCTCCCAGTGCTGCTTTCTACTTGTATGACTGCCTCTTTGCCTGAAGTCGCACAGCACAGAGACTGACAGTCAAGCAAGAGGATGTGGTGCTGGCTGAAAAGCTATTTTTAGACCTGAAGCCTCTGTCAATCCAGATCTATTCCCTTCCTAGCTCTGCCTCCTCCTTGAATGATAGCCCCTTTGACTGAAGTCGCACAGCACAGAGGCTGCCAGTCGAGCAAGAGGACATGGTGCTGGATGATGATGATAGAACTGGAGTGACAAGGGTTTCAGATCGGTATAGCTTTTCAGCCTCATATCAATTATGTCACTCCAGATCTATTCCCCTCCCAGTGGTACCTCCTTCTTGAATGATAGCCCCTTTGCCTAAAGTCGCACAACACAAAATCTGCCAGTCAAGCAAGAGGATATGGTGCTGGCTGATGATAGAACTGGAGCGATGGAGGTTTCAGATCTACAAATAGCTTTTCAGCTTTTTATCAATTATGTCACTCCAGCTCTATTCCCCTCCCAGTGCTGTCTTCCCCTTGAATGACGACCCTTTTGTCTGAAGATGCACAGCATAGAGGCTGCCAGTCAAGTAAGTGGATATAGTGCTGGATGATGATAGAGCTGGAGTGCCGGAGGCTTGAGATCTACAAATAGCTCTTCAGCCTCATTTACATATCACTTCAAATACTAATTTCTCAGGAATGGAGGAATAGACTGACCATGTAAACGTATTGTTGGACTTGTCTTGAAACAGCTACATGGTGATAGAGGTGGAATGAGGGAGATTTTAGAACTACAAATAGCTTTTCAGCCTCATATAAATTATGGCACTCCAGCTCTATTCCCCACCCAGTGCTGCCTTCTACTTGTATGACTGTCTCTTTGCCTGAAGTCGCACAGCACAGTGACTGCCAGTCAAGCAAGAGGATGTGGTGCTATATGATGATAGAGCTGGAGTGACAAAGGTTTCAGATCTACACATAGCTTTTCATCCTCTTATCAATTATGTCACTCCAGCTCTATTGCCCTCCCAGTGCTGTTTTCCCCTTGAATGACGACCCCTTTGTCTGAAGATGCACAGCATAGAGGCTGCCAGTCAAGTAAGTGGATATAGTGCTGGATGATGATAGAGCTGGAGTGACGGAGGTTTCAAATCTACAAATAGCTTTTTAGCCTCTTATCAATTATGTCACTCCAGGTCTATTGCCCTCCCAGTGCTGCCTTCCCATTGAATGACGGCCCCTTTGTCTGAAGATGCACAGTATAGAGGCTGCCAGTCAAGTAAGTGGATATAGTGCTGGATGATGATAGAGCTGGAGTGACGGAGGTTTCAGATCTACCATAGCTTTTTAACCTCATTTACATATCACTTCAAACACCGATTTCTCAGGAATGGAGGAACAGACTGGCCATGTAAAGGTATAGCTGAACTTGTATTTGAAAGATCTACAGTGCCTACAAGTAGTATTCAACCCCCTGCAGATTTAGCAGGTTTGATAAGATGCAAATAAGTTAGAGCCTGCAAACTTCAAACAAGAGCAGGATTTATTAACAGATGCATAAATCTTACAAACTAACAAGTTATGTTGCTCAGTTAAATTTTAATAAATTTTCAACATAAAAGTGTGGGTCAATTATTATTCAACCCCTAGGTTTAATATTTTGTGGAATAACCCTTGTTTGCAATTACAGCTAATAATCGTCTTTTATAAGACCTGATCAGCCCGGCACAGGTCTCTGGAGTTATCTTGGCCCACTCCTCCATGCAGATCTTCTCCAAGTTATCTAGGTTCTTTGGGTGTCTCATGTGGACTTTAATCTTGAGCTCCTTCCACAAGTTTTCAATTGGGTTAAGGTCAGGAGACTGACTAGGCCACTGCAACACCTTGATTTTTTCCCTCTTGAACCAGGCCTTGGTTTTCTTGGCTGTGTGCTTTGGGTCGTTGTCTTGTTGGAAGATGAAATGACGACCCATCTTAAGATCCTTGATGGAGGAGCGGAGGTTCTTGGCCAAAATCTCCAGGTAGGCCGTGCTATCCATCTTCCCATGGATGCGGACCAGATGGCCAGGCCCCTTGGCTGAGAAACAGCCCCACAGCATGATGCTGCCACCACCATGCTTGACTGTAGGGATTCTTGGGGTCGTATGCAGTGCCATCCAGTCTCCAAACGTCAAGTGTGTGGTTGGCACCAAAGATCTCGATCTTGGGCTCATCAGACCAGAGAACCTTGAACCAGTCTGTCTCAGAGTCCTCCAAGTGATCATGAGCAAACTGTAGACGAGCCTTGACATGACGCTTTGAAAGTAAAGGTACCTTACGGGCTCGTCTGGAACGGAGACCATTGCGGTGGAGTACGTTACTTATGGTATTGACTGAAACCAATGTCCCCACTGCCATGAGATCTTCCCGGAGCTCCTTCCTTGTTGTCCTTGGGTTAGCCTTGACTCTTCGGACAAGCCTGGCCTCGGCATGGGTGGAAACTTTCAAAGGCTGTCCAGGCCGTGGAAGGCTAACAGTAGTTCCATAAGCCTTCCACTTCCGGATGATGCTCCCAACAGTGGAGACAGGTAGGCCCAACTCCTTGGAAAGGATTTTGTACCCCTTGCCAGCCTTGTGACCACGATCTTGTCTCTGATGGCCTTGGAATGCTCCTTTGTCTTTCCCATGTTGACCAAGTATGAGTGCTGTTCACAAGTTTGGGGAGGGTCTTAATTAGTCAGAAAAGGCTGGAAAAAGAGATAATTAATCCAAACATGTGAAGCTCATTGTTCTTTGTGCCTGAAATACTTCTTAATACTTTAGGGGAACCAAACAGAATTCTGGTGGTTTGAGGGGTTGAATAATAAATGACCCTCTGAATAAACTTTTCACAATTTAAAAAAAAAAAAAAAAAGAAATAACATTCTTTTTTGCTGCATTTTACACTTCCAGGCTGATCTACAGTCCAAATGTCACAATGCCAAGTTAATTCTGAATGTGTAAACCTGCTAAATCTGCAGGGGGTTGAATACTACTTGTAGGCACTGTACATGAGCATATAAATAATTTTAAGTTGTGAAATTCTGCTGACAGATTAACTTTAAGTATTACATTATAGATAAACCAGGTTCCTCACAACAAACTAAGCTCTTTGTATCTGTCCCAACGGAAAGATGAATAAATTAGGACCTCCTTCCTTCTATAAACTAAGAATTCCCTAAATGAGTATCTAAAACCAGAAAACGTCTATTGTAAATACCCAATAATAACTCACCCATTGTTTTCGACATCCTATTATAATCCCCAGCAGTCAGCGCACCACAAAATACTCGGGGAAAATCCAAGCTCCTGCTTCTTCTAATGTTCCCGAATTGTTACTTTTCCCTTTTATTGGACGCAGCCATTAAATACAATTTCCTCCTTTAAATGAGTGTCAATCTTAGAAAGCAGAACAACACCCTGGAGAATTGTCCCCTGACCAGTCTGGACAGATGATTGAGATACCCATTGTCCATCCTTATCGCACTAACCCTTCCAGAAGGTCCATCCCCCCATTCATCCCTCCTGGAATGAGCTGATAATGGACCATACATTTACGGGGTGACATCCATCATTGTTAGGAGTCTGTCCCTTACATTAGTACAGAACGGTCTATAATAAGAAGACATTGCTATAGACAGGTAATACAACGGCCTGACTGATAATTTCACGTCCCACATAAAAATCCTTTTGTCAACATTGTAAACCTCTTTCTCCCATTTTCCAAAACCTACTAAGGAACTCTTATTAATGAAGTTTAGAACATGCCAAACTGTGCAATGCATGGTGTTTTTGATTTCCATAGTTATTACGTTATGCTTTGTTTTTCATATGATTGTGATGCAAAAAAAGTAAACACTTGGTCATTGTAACAAATTATATTTGGTTGACCATTGATATTCTGTAGTTGACTACCACATGTATATTTAGGAGTCTCATCACTCAAATAACAGTAAAGTTCATCCACATTAACAGTGAATAGACTTCATTAATCACAGATCAATTTGAGTTTTACAGGGAATACCTAGTGAACACCGAGCTTGCAAATTCTCAAGCTTGAAACACCCTCTGAAGTACAGAACTGCAGCTCAAAAATGCAGATAACATTCACTGAGCTCTAAACCTGCAGCTCAACAAGCAGAAAACATCCACTGAGCTCTAAACCTGCAGCTCAACAAGTAGAAAACATCCCTGAGCTCTAAATCTGCAGCTCCACCAATAGAAAACATCCCTGAGCTCTAAAACCTGCAGCTCCACAAATAGAAAACATCCACTAAGCTCTAAACCTGCAGCTCCACCAATAGAAAACATCCACTGAGCTCTAAACCTGCAGCCTACAAATATAAAACATCCACTAAGCTCTAAGCAAGAAGTTCCACAAATAGAAAACATCCACTGAGCTCTAAACCTGCAGCTCCACAAGTAGAAAACATCCCTGAGCTCTAAATCTGCAGCTCCACAAATAGAAAACATCTACTAAGCTCTAAACCTGCAGCTCCTCAAATAGAAAACATCCACTAAGCTCTAAACCTGCAGCTTCACAAATAGAAAACATCCACTAAGCTCTAAACCTGCAGCTTCACAAATAGAAAACATCCGCTGAACTCTAAACCTGCAGCTCCACAAGTAGAAAACATCCACTAAGCTCTAAATTTGCAGCTTCATAAGTAGAAAACATCCACTGAGCAATAAATCTGCAGTTTCACGAGTGGAACACATCCACTGAGCTCTACATTTGCAGCTCCACAAGTAGAAAACATCCACTGAGCAATAAATCTGCAGCTCCACAAATAGAAAACATCCACTGAGGTCTAAATTTGTAGTTTCATAAGTAAATAACACAACTGAGGTCTAAATTTGTAGTTTCATAAGTAGATAACACAACTGAGCTCCAAACCTGTAGCTCCACAAGTAGAAAACATCCACTGAACTCTAAACCTGCAGCTCCACAAATAGAAAACATCCACTGAACTCCAAACCTGTAGCTTCACAAATAGAAAACATCCACTGAGCTCTAAACCTGCAGCTTCATAAAAAGATAACATCCACTGAGCTCTAAACCTGCAGCTCCACCAATAGAAAACATCCACAGAGCTCTAAACCTGCAGCTTCACAAATGGAAAACATCCACTGAGCTCTAAACCTGCAGCTTCACAAATAGAAAAAATCCACAGAGCTCTAAACCTGCAGCTCCACAAATAGAAAACATCCACTGAACTCTAAACCTGCAGATCCTCAAATAGAAATCATCCACTGAGCTCTAAACCTGCAGCTCCACAAGTCGAAAACATCCACTGAGCAATAAATCTGCAGTTTCATGAGTAGAACACATTCACTGAGCTCTAAATTTGCAGATTCATAAGTACAAAACATCAACTGAACTCCAAACCTGCAGCTCCACAAATAGAAAACATCCACTGAGGTCTAAATTTGTAGTTTCATAAGTAGATAACACAACTGAGCTCCAAACCTGTAGCTGCACAAATACAAAGCATCCACTGAGCTCTAAACCTGCAGCTCTACAAGTAGAAAACATCCACTGAACTCCAAACCTGCAGCTCCAGAAATAGAAAATATCCACTGAGCTCTAAACCTGCAGCTCCACAAATAGAAAACATCCACTGAGCTCTAAACCTGCAGTTTCATAAGTAGATAACACAACTGAGCTCTAAACCTGCAGCTCCACAAGCAGAGAGAATGTAGTGAGCTCTAAACCTGCAGCTCTACAAGCAGAGAGAATTTACGGAGCTCTAAACCTGCAGCTCCACAAGCTGAGAGAATGTAGTGAGCTCTAAACCTGCAGCTCCACAAGGAGAGAGAATTTACTGAGCTCTAAACCTGCAGCTCCACAAGCAGAGCGAATTTACTGAGCTCTAAACCTGCAGCTCCACAAGCAGAGAATTTACTGAACTCTAAACATGCAGCACCACAAGCAGAGAGAATGTAGTGATCTCTAAACCTGCAGCTCCACAAGACGAGAGAATGTAGTGAGCTCTAAACCTGCAGCTCCACAAGCAGAGAGAATGTAGTGAGCTCTAAACCTGCAGCTCCACAAGCTGGGAGAATGTAGTGAGCTCTAAATCTGCAGCTCCACAAGCAGAGAGAATGTAGTGAGCGCTAAACCTGCAGCTCCACAAGCAGAGAGAATGTAATGAGCTCTAAACCTGCAGCTCCACAAGCAGAGAGAATTTACTGAGCTCTAAACCTGCAGCTCCACAAGCAGAGAGAATGTAGTAAGCTCTAAATCTGCAGCTCCACAAGCAGAGAGAATTTAGTGAGCTCTAAACCTGCAGCTCCACAAGCAGAGAGAATGTACTGAGCTCTAAACCAGCAGCTCCACAAGCAGAGAGAATGTACTGAGCTCTAAACATGCAGCTCCACAAGCAGAGAGAATGTAGTGAGCTCTAAACCTGCAGCTCCACAAGCAGAGAGAATTTACTGAGCTCTAAACATGCAGCTCCACAAGCAGAGAGAATGTAGTGAGCTCTAAACCCCCAGCTCTACAAGCAGAGAGAATGTAGTGAGCTCTAAACCTGCAGCTCCACAAGCAGAGAGAATGTAGTGAGCTCTAAACCTGCAGCTCCACAAGCAGAGAGAATGTAGTAAGCTCTAAATCTGCAGCTCCACAAGCAGAGAGAATTTAGTGAGCTCTAAACCTGCAGCTCCACAAGCAGAGAGAATGTACTGAGCTCTAAACCAGCAGCTCCACAAGCAGAGAGAATGTACTGAGCTCTAAACATGCAGCTCCACAAGCAGAGAGAATGTAGTGAGCTCTAAACCTGCAGCTCCACAAGCAGAGAGAATTTACTGAGCTCTAAACATGCAGCTCCACAAGCAGAGAGAATGTAGTAAGCTCTAAATCTGCAGCTCCACAAGCAGAGAGAATTTAGTGAGCTCTAAACCTGCAGCTCCACAAGCAGAGAGAATGTACTGAGCTCTAAACCAGCAGCTCCACAAGCAGAGAGAATGTACTGAGCTCTAAACATGCAGCTCCACAAGCAGAGAGAATGTAGTGAGCTCTAAACCTGCAGCTCCACAAGCAGAGAGAATTTACTGAGCTCTAAACATGCAGCTCCACAAGCAGAGAGAATGTAGTGAGCTCTAAACCCCCAGCTCTACAAGCAGAGAGAATGTAGTGAGCTCTAAACCTGCAGCTCCACAAGCAGAGAGAATGTAGTGAGCTCTAAACCTGCAGCTCCACAAGCAGTTAGAATTTACTGAGCTCTAAACATGCAGCTCCACAAGCAGAGAGAATGTAGTGAGCTCTAAACCTCCAGCTCCACAAGCAGAGAGAATGTAGTGAGCTCTAAACCTGCAGCTCCACAAGCAGAGAGAATGTAGTGAGCTCTAAATCTGCAGCTTCACAAACAGAGAAAATGTAGTGAGCTCTAAACCTCCAGCTCCACAAGCAGAGAGAATGTAGTAAGCTCTAAATCTGCAGCTCCACAAGCAGAGAGAATTTAGTGAGCTCTAAACCAGCAGCTCCACAAGCAGAGAGAATGTACTGAGCTCTAAACCAGCAGCTCCACAAGCAGAGAGAATGTACTGAGCTCTAAACATGCAGCTCCACAAGCAGAGAGAATGTAGTGAGCTCTAAACCTGCAGCTCCACAAGCAGAGAGAATTTACTGAGCTCTAAACATGCAGCTCCACAAGCAGAGAGAATGTAGTGAGCTCTAAACCCCCAGCTCTACAAGCAGAGAGAATGTAGTGAGCTCTAAACCTGCAGCTCCACAAGCAGAGAGAATGTAGTGAGCTCTAAACCTGCAGCTCCACAAGCAGTTAGAATTTACTGAGCTCTAAACATGCAGCTCCACAAGCAGAGAGAATGTAGTGAGCTCTAAACCTCCAGCTCCACAAGCAGAGAGAATGTAGTGAGCTCTAAACCTGCAGCTCCACAAGCAGAGAGAATGTAGTGAGCTCTAAATCTGCAGCTCCACAAACAGAGAGAATGTAGTGAGCTCTAAACCTCCAGCTCCACAAGCAGAGAGAACTTACTGAGCTCTAAACCTGCAGCTCCACAAGCAGAGAGAACTTACTGAGCTCTAAACCTGCAGCTCCACAAGCAGAGAGAACTTACTGAGCTCTAAACCAGCAGCTCCACAAGCAGAGAGAATGTAGTGAGCTCTAAACCTCCAGCTCCACAAGCAGAGAGAATGTAGTGAGCTCTAAACCTCCAGCTCCACAAGCAGAGAGAACTTACTGAGCTCTAAACCTGCAGCTCCACAAGCAGAGAGAACTTACTGAGCTCTAAACCTCCAGCTCCACAAGCAGAGAGAATGTAGTGAGCTCTAAACCTGCAGCTCCACAAGCAGAGAGAATGTAGTGAGCTCTAAACCTCCAGCTCCACAAGCAGAGAGAACTTACTGAGCTCTAAACCTGCAGCTCCACAAGCAGAGAGAACTTACTGAGCTCTAAACCTCCAGCTCCACAAGCAGAGAGAATGTAGTGAGCTCTAAACCTGCAGCTCCACAAGCAGAGAGAATGTAGTGAGCTCTAAACCTTCAGCTCCACAAGCTGAGAGAATGTAGTGAGCTCTAAACCTGCAGCTCCACAAGCAGAGAGAATGTAGTGAGCTCTAAAACTGCAGCTCCACAAGCAGAGAGAATGTACTGAGCTCTAAACCTGCAGCTCCACAAGCAGAGAGAATGTACTGAGCTCTAAACATGCAGCTCCACAAGCAGAGAGAATGTACTGAGCTCTAAACCTGTAGCCCCACAAGTAAAGAGAATGTAGTGAGCTCTAGACCTGCAGCTCCACAAGCAGAGAGAATGTAGTAAGCTCTAAACCTGCAGCTTCACAAGCAGAGAAAATGTAGTGAGCTCTAAACCTGTAGCCCCACAAGCAGAGAGAATGTAGTGAGCTCTAAACCTGTAGCCCCACAAGCAGAGAGAATGTAGTGAGCTCTAAACCTGCAGCTCCACAAGCAGAGAGAATGTAGTGAGCTCTAAACCTGCAGCTCCACAAGCAGAGAGAATTTACTGAGCTCTAAACATGCAGCTCCACAAGCAGAGAGAATGTAGTGAGCTCTAAACCCCCAGCTCTACAAGCAGAGAGAATGTAGTGAGCTCTAAACCTGCAGCTCCACAAGCAGAGAGAATGTAGTGAGCTCTAAACCTGCAGCTCCACAAGCAGTTAGAATTTACTGAGCTCTAAACATGCAGCTCCACAAGCAGAGAGAATGTAGTGAGCTCTAAACCTCCAGCTCCACAAGCAGAGAGAATGTAGTGAGCTCTAAACCTGCAGCTCCACAAGCAGAGAGAATGTAGTGAGCTCTAAATCTGCAGCTCCACAAACAGAGAGAATGTAGTGAGCTCTAAACCTCCAGCTCCACAAGCAGAGAGAACTTACTGAGCTCTAAACCTGCAGCTCCACAAGCAGAGAGAACTTACTGAGCTCTAAACCTGCAGCTCCACAAGCAGAGAGAACTTACTGAGCTCTAAACCAGCAGCTCCACAAGCAGAGAGAATGTAGTGAGCTCTAAACCTCCAGCTCCACAAGCAGAGAGAATGTAGTGAGCTCTAAACCTCCAGCTCCACAAGCAGAGAGAACTTACTGAGCTCTAAACCTGCAGCTCCACAAGCAGAGAGAACTTACTGAGCTCTAAACCTCCAGCTCCACAAGCAGAGAGAATGTAGTGAGCTCTAAACCTGCAGCTCCACAAGCAGAGAGAATGTAGTGAGCTCTAAACCTCCAGCTCCACAAGCAGAGAGAACTTACTGAGCTCTAAACCTGCAGCTCCACAAGCAGAGAGAACTTACTGAGCTCTAAACCTCCAGCTCCACAAGCAGAGAGAATGTAGTGAGCTCTAAACCTGCAGCTCCACAAGCAGAGAGAATGTAGTGAGCTCTAAACCTTCAGCTCCACAAGCTGAGAGAATGTAGTGAGCTCTAAACCTGCAGCTCCACAAGCAGAGAGAATGTAGTGAGCTCTAAAACTGCAGCTCCACAAGCAGAGAGAATGTACTGAGCTCTAAACCTGCAGCTCCACAAGCAGAGAGAATGTACTGAGCTCTAAACATGCAGCTCCACAAGCAGAGAGAATGTAGTGAGCTCTAAAACTGCAGCTCCACAAGCAGAGAGAATGTACTGAGCTCTAAACCTGCAGCTCCACAAGCAGAGAGAATGTACTGAGCTCTAAACATGCAGCTCCACAAGCAGAGAGAATGTACTGAGCTCTAAACCTGTAGCCCCACAAGTAGAGAGAATGTAGTGAGCTCTAGACCTGCAGCTCCACAAGCAGAGAGAATGTAGTAAGCTCTAAACCTGCAGCTTCACAAGCAGAGAAAATGTAGTGAGCTCTAAACCTGTAGCCCCACAAGCAGAGAGAATGTAGTGAGCTCTAAACCTGTAGCCCCACAAGCAGAGAGAATGTAGTGAGCTCTAAACCTGCAGCTCCACAAGCAGAGAGAATGTAGTGAGCTCTAAACCTGTAGCCCCACAAGCAGAGAGAATGTAGTGAGCTCTAAACCTGCAGCTCCACAAGCAGAGAGAATTTACTGAGCTCTAAACCTGCAGCTTCACAAGCAGAGAAAATGTAGTGAGCTCTAAACCTGTAGCCCCACAAGCAGAGAGAATGTAGTGAGCTCTAAACCTGTAGCCCCACAAGCAGAGAGAATGTAGTGAGCTCTAAACCTGCAGCTCCACAAGCAGAGAGAATGTAGTGAGCTCTAAACCTGCAGCTCCACAAGCAGAGAGAATTTACTGAGCTCTAAACATGCAGCTCCACAAGCAGAGAGAATGTAGTGAGCTCTAAACCCCCAGCTCTACAAGCAGAGAGAATGTAGTGAGCTCTAAACCTGCAGCTCCACAAGCAGAGAGAATGTAGTGAGCTCTAAACCTGCAGCTCCACAAGCAGTTAGAATTTACTGAGCTCTAAACATGCAGCTCCACAAGCAGAGAGAATGTAGTGAGCTCTAAACCTCCAGCTCCACAAGCAGAGAGAATGTAGTGAGCTCTAAACCTGCAGCTCCACAAGCAGAGAGAATGTAGTGAGCTCTAAATCTGCAGCTCCACAAACAGAGAGAATGTAGTGAGCTCTAAACCTCCAGCTCCACAAGCAGAGAGAACTTACTGAGCTCTAAACCTGCAGCTCCACAAGCAGAGAGAACTTACTGAGCTCTAAACCTGCAGCTCCACAAGCAGAGAGAACTTACTGAGCTCTAAACCAGCAGCTCCACAAGCAGAGAGAATGTAGTGAGCTCTAAACCTCCAGCTCCACAAGCAGAGAGAATGTAGTGAGCTCTAAACCTCCAGCTCCACAAGCAGAGAGAACTTACTGAGCTCTAAACCTGCAGCTCCACAAGCAGAGAGAACTTACTGAGCTCTAAACCTCCAGCTCCACAAGCAGAGAGAATGTAGTGAGCTCTAAACCTGCAGCTCCACAAGCAGAGAGAATGTAGTGAGCTCTAAACCTCCAGCTCCACAAGCAGAGAGAACTTACTGAGCTCTAAACCTGCAGCTCCACAAGCAGAGAGAACTTACTGAGCTCTAAACCTCCAGCTCCACAAGCAGAGAGAATGTAGTGAGCTCTAAACCTGCAGCTCCACAAGCAGAGAGAATGTAGTGAGCTCTAAACCTTCAGCTCCACAAGCTGAGAGAATGTAGTGAGCTCTAAACCTGCAGCTCCACAAGCAGAGAGAATGTAGTGAGCTCTAAAACTGCAGCTCCACAAGCAGAGAGAATGTACTGAGCTCTAAACCTGCAGCTCCACAAGCAGAGAGAATGTACTGAGCTCTAAACATGCAGCTCCACAAGCAGAGAGAATGTACTGAGCTCTAAACCTGTAGCCCCACAAGTAGAGAGAATGTAGTGAGCTCTAGACCTGCAGCTCCACAAGCAGAGAGAATGTAGTAAGCTCTAAACCTGCAGCTTCACAAGCAGAGAAAATGTAGTGAGCTCTAAACCTGTAGCCCCACAAGCAGAGAGAATGTAGTGAGCTCTAAACCTGTAGCCCCACAAGCAGAGAGAATGTAGTGAGCTCTAAACCTGCAGCTCCACAAGCAGAGAGAATGTAGTGAGCTCTAAACCTGTAGCCCCACAAGCAGAGAGAATGTAGTGAGCTCTAAACCTGCAGCTCCACAAGCAGAGAGAATTTACTGAGCTCTAAACCTGCAGCTCCACAAGCAGAGAGAACTTACTGAGCTCTAAACCTGCAGCTCCACAAGCAGAGAGAATTTACTGAGCTCTAAACCTGCAGCTCCACAAGCAGAGAGATGCAGAGAAAACCTCGCATCACCTTTTTTTTTTTTTTTTTTTTTTTTTTTTTTTTCTCTCTCTTTTTCCCTTTCTCTCTCTCCTTTTCTCTCTCTTTTTCCCTTTCTCTCTCCCTTTCTCTCTCTCTTTTTCCCCCTCTTTCTCCTTCCCCCCTCTCTCTCTCTCTTTCCCCCTCTCTTTCTTTTCCCCCCCCCTCTCTCTCTTTCCCCCTCTCTCTCTCTTTCCCCCTCTCTCTCTCTTTCCCCCTCTCTCTCTCTTTCCCCCTCTCTCTCTCTTTCCCCCTCTCTCTCTCTTTCCCCCTCTCTCGCTCTTTCCCCCTCTTTCTCTCTTTTTCCCCCTCTCTCTCTCTCTTTCCCCCTCTCTCTCTCTCTTTCCCCCTCTCTCTCTCTTTCCCCCTCTCTCTCTCTCTTTCCCCCTTTTCTCTCTCTCTTTCCCTCTCTCTCTATCTATCTATCTCTCTCTATCTCTCTCTTTCTCTCTCTCTCTCCCTCTCTCTCTCTCTCTCTCTCTCTCTCTCTCTCTCTCTCTCTCTCTCTCTCTTTTCCTCCCCCCCCCCTCTTTTTTCTTTCTCCCTCTCTTGTTTTCCTGTTCTCCTCTTTTTCTTTTTTTTCTCTTTCTTTCTCTTTTTCTTTGTTCTCCTATAGAAATTACTGCATCTCACAGACCATCCGGGACGTCTATTTGTGTCAGAGACCTATACACATGTTATGGACCAATGAGGTAATCTAGGATTATCTATCGTCTCCCATGACATCACTTTGATGAACTATATTTACTATGACCCATGTCATCCGCTACAGGAGTTGGCTCCAGAATAAACCAGACCCTTTACGCATGACCATGCACTACTATATCATTGACTAAGTAGAATGTCTGGGATTGATACTTTTCAATAACAGGTAACCATTGTATGTTATACCACACATAACTTTGGTCTCCCTCAATCCTTACATCTATTATCTTTCCCCAGTGCTATTCTCCACGTATAGTGTATTCCGAAACTGACCACCTTGTATTCCTTGATTCATACGACTTCCCAGCATTGGTATGACTACATAGTAATCTCTGACAAACGATACCGTTATACGATTATTTTCAATTATTTGACTCATTTTCAACATATCATAGGTTGAACAACAGTGTCCTGCACATATTCATCCCCATTTTTTCGTCCTTCCATTCTTAAGGTGAGCCTCTTTACCATGCATGTCACACAATATTGGCATCACACAAGTGCGCACAAACCAATATGAATGCATGGGGTTACCCACATTAATTTTCCATTTTATTCTCCTATTCGAAATATTGATGTTGACACATTTGTTGAGTCTATGTATCCATGACTCTATATCATTATCTCCCATTTTTTCCTGTAACTCCAATATACTTGTTAAGATACTTTTGTCTGTCTCAATTTTCTATACTGATGGATTTCCTGTATTTTTGTTTTGTTTCTTTGTATATATTATATTCAGCCTGTCCGACCTGAAGAAGGCCATATTGGCCGAAACGTTGTGATTGGCGGACTATTGTACAGCACTTTTTGGCACTTTTTTCACTACAAAATAAAAAGAAAAGGATTTTGACATCAGCCTTATGTTTTCTGACTTTCTGTGTCTCAAAGGGTGATTGTGAGTGTGCCAGGGTTCCCATGTTGTTTGGCCACAAGCAGAGAGAACTTACTGAGCTCTAAACCTGCAGCTCCACAAGCAGAGAGAACTTACTGAGCTCTAAACCTGCAGCTCCACAAGCAGAGAGAATTTACTGAGCTCTAAACCTGCAGCTCCACAAGCAGGGCCGCAACTACTGAAATCTGAATTAGCAGCTCCACAAGTAGAGAACGCTCATTTAGTATAATACCTGCAGTTTCACAAGCAAGGAAAGCTCACTGAGCTCTGAACCTGCAGCTTTTGTTTTTAGTATATCATGGACTTTCCAAAACGTCTGCATGGTCCGGCATGTAAAACCAAAGTAGAGTGCCAAGCTCCGTGTGAAGAAGCCTACCTGGGGGAAAGCCATATGGTGAGACGCGTTGTATGTTTCCTCTGACAAAAGTTATTAATTGATGGCCGTTTAGACCTCATGGACACAATGTACATGTTTTATCTGCAGTTGGTCACACTATGGAATTTTGTTATTTTATCAACCCATTGCAGTTCTCAAACGCAATTACATTTTTATTTTACATCTTCTATAATTTGCTATTTTTGTACATTTTGTATATGTTAAAGATGAAAAAAAAAAAACATGCAATAATACATTAAATCCAAATCGTTCTAGGAAAGAAAGTTTCCTCCTCAGCAGCAAATATGATTTTCCTTCACATCCAGAAATAATACATTGCATCTGCAGGAGCAAAGCAAATTGACAGCAGCTTTGAAGCTTCGCGCCTCGGTCCTGGTACAGAAGGGACATAGAAGTTATTTGCTGATTATTTACTATAATAACACAGAACTGGTGGTGATAATTGGATGTCAAAAATGATCTTCAGACCTCGTGCCCACGTCACAGCTGGGGCCCAACATTACTTATACTATTAGCACACATGTCAGACATTTATCTCTGCAAAGAAAAATGGGAGAAGGGGAACATTCCATATAATCACTGCTGTCATATAAGCATATCTAGCTATTTGTATTTTACCTATGTTGTATAAGAGATGAGCAAATCGATTTGATGCAAATTTAATTTGCATCAAATTTTTAGCACATTTGCTCATGCGACTCGATCTGTGGACAAAAAAATGACGGGTGGCATTTTACACAAAGCAGAAAAATTTATTGGGCAGAAAAGGCTCACATGATCTCAGACATGGCCGCACAGGCTTCCCCTAAATGCCTTGCAGCTATCACATCACATGGCATAGTGTAACCGATGAAAATGGACTGTGATAGCCTGTATAAAAGCTAAGACAGGGAATGCAGCAGCAGGGGAAGATAAGATAGGAGAGGTGTCAGCAGCAGTGCTAGTGTAATGCTTGCCTGGATCCACAGACTCAGACGGGCTGTAATGGACAGGCTAGAGGGAAGCCACTCACCAAGCAGGACCCTTAGAACCCTGAAACCCTTGAACCCCTATACAGGGATTTGGAATTACACAGGGCCCAAGGAGATCACTACCTGTGGAAGGCAGCAGTCCAATGAGAGTAGTCATCAGGCAGGGTCGAACCGGGAAATGCAAAACAGGGACAGAATCGGCAGGCAAGGACGTAATCAGAAAACAAAGCAGAGGTCAAATCCATATCGGGCAGTGAGGTACATAAACAGCAGGCAGAAGGGTAGTCAGGAAACAAGCAGAAGTCCAAACACAGGGGTCACTAAGCAAAACAGAGAGGGAGCCAGGTAACAGGAAAACAGAAGTATCTCTGGCAGTAGCCAGCAGACAGGAGGGGGAATTAGAAGGGTATGGTGTCTTCCCATTGGCTGAGGCTGAATGATGGTAACTTCAGCTGGAAGACACATGCCACCTACAGTCAGCCAGTGGTACTGCAGGACCCAGGGAAACCCAGCACAGTGGATGAGTGGAGCCTGTGCCCACCGGTGCCGCTGGCATCGACTCCTGTTCCATCACCAACACTATCCACGGCAGGAACACGGCATCACCTGGTGATCTAAATAGAAGTCGCTGGAGCAGACTTCGGTGCGTGACTACTGTTCAAGTGTGACTTAGTGTAGCTGTGCTGGCATTTGTCCTGCTGTATTTGAATTATAGTATCATTTTTTTTTTCATTCTTCATGCACAAGAAAGTAGCATGCCACAAAATATTTGTTATAGAAAAAAATATAAATTCAGTGTCGGAGGAAGTGTGCGTGTCACAAGTGACTGTACTGACTTTTTTGAATATCTTGTTCAATTTTTTTTTGGAAGGGGAATAATTGTGTTAAAAAATTAAATTTTTGGTGCAAAATATAAACATTTAACTGTGGTTGTCTACTGCAGAAGGTGAGCCACAAAATATTTCTTTTATTTTTCTACTTAAGTTTTAGTAGCCAAATTTGATATCTGTACACCCCATGCCTATTCTGCGTCTTGTTGGTTCGTTGTTGGCTTTTTCGACATCTTACCTACATATGCAACAGTTCTTGCTACGTTCTGTTTGGAAACAAGTGAAGTGGTGATGAAAGGAGTGATAAAAGTTAATTAGAGTGTCGTTTAAGGTGGTCGACATATGAAGATCCCCCCCCCCCCCCCCCCCGAAGACCCCGACCATAATGTTTTACGATCTTTAAAGCTAGTTATATTGTAAGTGTGGCCAGCACCATCTAGCGGCTGATAGGGTAATGGGTTTTATTGAACCCCAAGTTTATTGCTACTGTGTGTTTTAGAGCAATGTATATTGTGTAAAGTATAAGAATAATAATAAGAATGTTGTAGACAAGGTTTAGTGCAATGTAGGGACAAGTGAGCAGGAGGGGGTTAAGTGGTAGTAAATAGAATCTGCTGGTTAGGATGCAAGAACCGGGTACCTCGGCCACATTCTACAGCAAGTGCACCTGGGGTTAAAGAAGAGGTTTAGCCCCTGGGAGGAGTTTGGGAGGTAAGTTCCTGGGACAGGGAAAAGTTAAAGGAGAAAAAGATGGCTGCATGAGGAGCAGGGTGTGAGCGGTGCCAGGGTCGGACTGGTTACGCTATGAGTAGGTCCCCATTGTCAGCGGAACTGCTGGGCGAACATAGAGGTACATGGGACCCTAAGGAACGAGACAGAGCAGAGCTGGGACTCTAGGTAATGGTCAGGGTTGGACCAGTCTGCGGGGAGAGAACGCAGCCAGTAGAAGAAACAGCAGTGGAGCGCAGAAGTAGAAAGGAGCAGAGAAAGGGAAAGAGAGGAAGGATCTGAAATTGTTGTAACTGATAAAAATAAAAGTAAAGTTCAGTTTTAAAGAAAAAGAAACTCTGGTTTTTGTCATCTGTTTGCTAGAATCTGATCTCAAAGAAGAGAAGGAACTGAAGTATCCCCAGTGGCAAGTAAGTGGACGAACCCCAGACGTCCATGGGCCCTACAACCTGCCTGTAGTAGGAACAGGGGGCTGCACTTAGACACAACACAGAACCGCCTGCAATAAAATTACCCCATTGTGGTCCCCTTCCTGTAAAAATATCCCCTAACCCGGGCCCCAATTCTGTATTAATATGCCCGGTCCTGGTACCCTCTCTGTAATTATATCCCCTGTTCTGGCCCTTTCCTGTAATAATGTCCCCCATCCTGAAATAATTTCCCTCATTGTAGGCCCCTCTTTGTAATAATGTTCCCCATCCTGGTCCCTTCCTGTAATATTGTCCCCTATCCTGGCCCCTTCCTGTAATTATGCTCCCCATCTTGGGTCCCATTTTGTAATATGTCCCCCATCATGACTTATTCTTGTAATAACATCCTCCATCTTAGGCCCCTTCCAATAATGTTGTCCTTCATCTTGGCCTCTTCCTGGTATAATGTCCACCATTCTAAGTCCCTTCCTGTAATATTGTCCTCTGCACCCATTCTGTAATAATGTCCTCTGTCCTGGCCTCTTTCTTTAATATTGTCCACTATCCTGGTCCCTTTCTGTATTAATGTCCTCTATCCTGACTCCTTTTTGTATTAATGTAATCCATCATGGCCCATTCCTGTAATATTGTTCTTCACCCTTTACCCATTCCTCTACTAATGTCCTCTATCCTGGCATTCTTCTGGTAAAATAATAATGTCCCCCATTCTTGGCCCCATCATGTAATAATGTCACCTGTCAGGAGCCTCCATTCTGTAATACTGTCCTGGCTTCTTTCTTTAATAATGTCCTCTATCCTGGCCCCTTCCTGTAAAAATGCCCTCTATCCTGGTCCCTTACTGTATTAGTGTCCTTTATCCTGACTTCTTGTATTAATTTAACCCGTCATGGCTCATTTCTGTAATAATGTTCTTCACCCTCAGCCCCTTCCAGTAATAATGTCCTCATTCCTGGCATTTTCCTAATATTATGTCCCTCATTCTGGGCCCTTTCCTGTAATAATGTCTCCCATCCTAGCATCATCCTGGTATAATGTCCCCCATCCTGGCATCATCCTAGTATAATGCCCCCCATCCTGGCATCATCCTGGTATAATGTCTCCCATCCTGGCATCATCCTGGTATAACGTCCCCCATCCTGGCATCATCCTGGTATAACGTCCCCCATCCTGGCATCATCCTAGTATAATGTCCCCCATCCTGGCATCATCCTGGTATAATGTCTCCCATCCTGGCATCATGCTGGTATAATGTCCCCCATCCTGGCATCAGCCTGGTATAATGTCCCCCATCCTGGCATCATCCTAGTATAATGTCCCCCATCCTGGCATCATCCTAGTATAATCTCCCCCATTCTGGGCCCCTTCCTGTAATAATGTCCCCCGTCTTGGCCCCTTTCTTTATAAAATGTCTACCATTTTGACTCTTTTCTTCAATACATTAAAACATAAACATTTCTTCTAACCTCTCCCCTCTTCCACAGTGAGCAGTGTCCTCTTCCAGCTCCACAGTCGGTGCAGGAGGGGTGAGCGGTGCATGACATTGATATCGTGTTGCACCCAGGACAAGCAGGACGACATTAGCTTCCAGCCCCAGATTGGCCAGCTGCCTATACAGCAATTGTGGTGCAGGGAGCTGGCTTCTCTCTGCACCGCAATACATTTTAGCTGAATGTGTGTTTGAGGACCTACATTCAGCTGAATACAGCGCTGGCTTCGGTGGGCCACGTGACTCCATGGGCTCAGCCGTGGTCGTACCCTCTGTGACTGCGAGCATTACGCCCCTGGGTAAATATACCTGGATGGTAAGCTACTAATTACAGCTTGCTATAAGTCTCCTAATATAGCTGAACAGGTGGAGGATGAAATGCTGCAGCAAAAAGAAGAGGCAGCAAATAATAATAATACTAGTGTCCTTATATATATATAAAAGCTAGTACTTTATATGCATCAATGGGTGTGAATTCCACGGGTGAACATTTTTTAAAAATAATATTCATGTGCATCCTTCCGTAACTTACAATTTCTGTACCCATCACTCTCATTTTCAGACAAAAAAAAGATTTTCATGTGAGAATTGACTGGGGTAGATTTCTTCTGTAGAACTTTATACAGTACTAGAAGGTGGCCCGATTCTACGCATCGGGTATTCTAGAATGTACGTATTGTGTAGTTCATGTATGATTTTTGTTATATATATATATATATATATAGATGTTGTTGTGTGTAGTTACCAAGTGTTTGTGTAGGGGCTGTACATGTTGTGGGTGTTGTCTGGGTGTGACGGGGGGTGAGAGCGGTGTTGTATGTGTGTTGCGTGTGTTGCGTTGTTTGTGGAGCGCTGTGTGTCTGTAGCGTTGTGTGTGTGTTGCGCGGTTTGTGTGTGTGTGGTGTGTTTTGGGGGGAGGTATGTTTTGTGCAATGTGTGTGTTGTGCGGTATGTGCGTATATTTGTGTGTGCCGCGGTGTTTGTGTGTTGGGTGCTGTGTGTGCGCAGCGTTGTCTGTATGTGTGGGTGTCTGTGTAGGGCAGTTGTTTGTGGTTCCCAGTGTGTGTGTGTGTGTGTGGTGTGTGGTGTGTTGTGCAGTGCGCGCGCGCGTGTGTGTGTGTGTGTGTGTGTGTTTTGGGGGGAGGTGCGCACTCCCAAACGTGCTCCATCCCCCATGCAGCGCACTCCCCATCGTGCTCCATCCCCCATGCAGCGCACTCCTCATCGTGCTCCATCCCCTATGCTGCGCACCCCCCATCGTGCTCCATCTCCCATGCTGCGCACTCCCAAACGTGCTCCATCCCCCATGCAGCGCACTCCCCATCGTGCTCCATCCCCCATGCAGCGCACTCCTCATCGTGCTCCATCCACTATGCTGCGCACCCCCCATCGTGCTCCATCTCCCATGCTGCGCACTCCCAAACGTGCTCCATCCGCCATGCTGCGCACTCCCAAACGTGCTCCATCCGCCATGCTGCGCACTCCCAAACGTGCTCCATCCGCCATACTCCGCACTCCCCATCATGTTCCATCCCCCATGCAGCGCACTCCCTATCGTGCTCCATCCCCTATGCTGCGCACCCCCCATCGTGCTCCATCTCCCATGCTGCGCACTCCCAAACGTGCTCCACCCGCCATGCTGTGCACTCCCAAACGTGCTCCATCCCCCATGCTGTGAACTCCCCATCGTGCTCCATCCCCGATGCTGCGCACCCCGCCATCATGCTCCATCCCCGATGCTGCGCACCCCCCCATCGTGCTCCATCCCCCATGCTGCACCAGCATCAGCCTCTCTGCCCCCAGCATCAGCTTCTCTGCCCCCAGCATCAGCCTCTCTCCTCCCAGCATCAGCCTCTCTCCTCCCAGCATCAGCCTCTCTCATCCTAGCATCAGCCTCTCTCATCCTAGCATCAGCCTCTCTCATCCTAGCATCAGCCTCTCTCCTCTCAGCATCAGCCTCTCCTCTCTGTCCCCAGCATCAGCCTTTCTCCTCCCAGCCTTCCCCAGCATCAGCCTCTCTCCTCCCAGCCTCCGTCCTCCCACCGTCCCCCAGCATCAGCCTCCCTCTCCCAGCCTCCCCCAGCACCAGCCTCCCCCAGCATCAGCCTCTCTTCTCTCAGCCTACCTCTCCCAGCCTCCCTCCTCCCAGCCTCCCTCAGCATCAGCCTCCCTCTCCCAGCCTCCCAAAGCATCAGCCTCCACCAGCATCAGACTCTCTCCTTCCAGCCTCCCCCAGCATCAGCCTCCGCCAGCATCAGCCTCTCTCCTTCCAGCCTCCTCCAGCATCAGCCTCCCTCTCCCAGCCTTCCCCAGGATCAGCCTCTCTCCTCCTAGCCTCCGTCCTCCCAGCCTTCCCCAGCATCAGCTTTCCCCTCCCAGCCTCCCTCAGCATCAGCCTTCCCCAGCATCAGCCTCTCTCCTCCCAGCCTCAGCCTCTCTCCTTCCAGCCTCCCCCAGCATCAGCTTCTCTCCTTCCAGCCTCCCTCAGCATCAGCCTCCCTTTCCCAGCCTTCCCCAGGATCAGCCTCTCTCCTCCCAGCCTCCTTCCTCCCAGCCTCCCCCTCCCAGCCTCCCTCAGCATCAGCCTTCCGCTCCCAGTCTCCCCCAGCATCAGCCTCCCCAAGCATCAGCCTCCACCAGCATCAGCCTCTCTCCTTCCAGCCTCCCCAGCATCAGCTTCTGTCCTTCCAGCCTCCCTCAGCATCAGCCTCCCATTCCCAGCCTTCCCCATGATCAGCCTCTCTGCTCCCAGCCTCCTCCAGCACGCCGTGCTCCTCTGCCGACACTCACACACCCGATCGCATCCACTCACACACACCCGATCGCATCCACTCACACACACCCGATCGCATCCACTCACACACACCCGATCGCATCCACTCACACACACCCGACCGATCGCATCCACTCACACACACCCGATCGCATCCACTCACACACACACAACCGATTGCATACACTCACACACACAGACACTGACGATATCGCACATACGCGCTCACAGTCACAACATCCGGACATACCACATGCTTCTGGCCATGTGATCCTCCGGCAGGTCCTGGAAGCTCACAGCACAGTATCGAGGCCGAGAAGCAAGCGATATCGCCGGATGCTGTGAGTGTGTGGATGCGATGTGTGTGTGAGGTGTGTGTGAGGTGTGTGTGAGGTGTGTGTGAGGTGTTTGTGAGAGTGAGTGCGATCTGATGTGTGTGTGTATGCGTGTGTGTGTGCTGTTATGTTTGTGCGTGTGGAAGTCCTGCCGCTGAAGGACCTTGATTTACTGGTAACTATGCAAGCATGGTTACCAGCGCAACACGTCCCCTGCTCGCACGGGAGCCAACACCAGCATACGGCGGCGGCGTACGCTGATGTGGGCTCCCGTTGGTGAGGGGGGAAAGGGGGTGGGAGTACAGTACTCACCTGGGATTCGTGGCTCCGTGACCGTGTCAGTTCGGGCAATGCGGGGGGGGGGGAGCGAGAGCTAACGTCTATTGCGTGAGGGGGGCGGGGCGTGGCGTGGGCGAGTTGCCAATGCCTGCAGGGTGCCGGGGCGAGAGGCCAATCTGTGGGGGGGGCAGAGCCTGGGCGAGCGGCTGGCCAATCCGTGTGGGGGGGCGGGGCCATGGCGAACCCAGCGGCCAATCAGCTTTGTGTCACCGTAAGGACATGTCACGGTGACACAATTTTGGAGCATGACAGACAGACAGACAGAATAAGGCAATTATATATATAGATTGGGCTCAATACCATCTAGAGATAGAGAAAGAGGACCCCACTGACCATAAGAGCTTACATTCTACAGGAGAGAGAGAGAGAGGACCCCACTGACCATAAGAGCTTACAATCTACAGGAGAGAGAGAGAGAGCCCTGCTGACTATAAGAGCTTACATTCTACAGGACAGAGAGAGAGAGGATCCCACTGACTATAAGAGCTTACACTCTACAGGAGAGAGAGAGAGAGCCCTGCTGACTATAAGAGCTTACATTCTACAGGAGAGAGAGAGAGATGACCCCACTGACCATAAGAGCTTACATTCTACAGGAGAGAGAGAGAGAGGACCCCACTGACCATAAGAGCTTACACTCTACAGGAGAGAGAGAGACAGGACCCCACTGACCATAAGCGCTTACACTCTACAGGAGAGAGAGAGAGAGAGGACCCACTGACCATAAGCGCTTACACTCTACAGGAGAGAGAGAGAGGACCCCATCTGACCATAAGAGCTTACACTCTACAGGGAAGAGAGAGAGAGGACCCCACTGACCATAAGAAATTATATTCTACAGGAGAGAGAGAGGACCCCACTGACCATAAGAGCTTACATTCTACAGGAGAGAGAGAGAGAGAGAGAGAGAGGACCCCACTGACCATAAGCGCTTACACTCTACAGGAGAGAGAGAGAGAGAGGACCCCAGTGACCATAAGCGCTTACACTCTACAGGAGAGAGAGAGAGAGAGAGGACCCCACTGATCATAAGCGCTTACACTCTACGGGGAAGAGAGAGCGAGGACCCCACTGACCATAAGAGCTTACATTCTACAGGAGAGAGAGAGAGAGAGAGAGAGGACCCCACTGACCATAAGCGCTTACACTCTACAGGGAAGAGAGAGCGAGGACCCCACTGACCATAAGAACTTACATTCTACAGGAGAGAGAGAGGACCCCACTGACCATAAGAGCTTACGTTCTACAGGAGAGAGAGAGAGAGAGAGGACCCCACTGACCATAAGCGCTTATACTCTACAGGAGAGAGAGGACCCCACTGACCATAAGTGCTTACACTCTACAGGGAAGAGAGAGCGAGGACCCCACTGACCATAAGAGCTTACATTCTACAGGAGAGAGAGAGAGAGAGAGAGAGGACCCCACTGACCATAAGCGCTTACACTCTACAGGGAAGAGAGAGCGAGGACCCCACTGACCATAAGAACTTACATTCTACAGAAGAGAGGACCCCACTGACCATAAGAGCTTACATTCTACAGGAGAGAGAGAGAGAGAGGACCCCACTGACCATAAGAGCTTACATTCTACAGGAGAGAGAGAGAGAGAGGACCCCACTGACCATAAGAGCTTACATTCTACAGGAGAGAGAGAGAGAGGACCCCACTGACCATAAGAGCTTACAGTCTACAGGAGAGAGAGAGAGAGAGAGAGAGAGAGAGAGAAAGAGAGAGAGAGAGGACCCCACTGACCATAAGCACTTACATTTTACAGGAGAGAGGGAGGACCCCACTGACCACAAGAGCTTACACTCTACAGGACAGAGATGACCCCACTGGCCATAAGAGCTTACATTCTACAGGAGAGAGAGAGGACCCCACTGACCATAAGAGATTACATTCTACAGGAGAGAGGGAGAGAGAGAGAGAGAGAGAGAGAGAGGATCCCACTGACCATAAGAGCTTACATTCTACAGGAGAGAGAGAGAGAGAGGACCCCACTGACTATAAGAGCTTACACTCTACAGGAGAGAGAGAGAGGACCCCATCTGACCATAAGAGCTTACACTCTACAGGGAAGAGAGAGCGAGGACCCCACTGACCATAAGAAATTATATTCTACAGGAGAGAGAGAGGACCCCACTGACCATAAGCGCTTACACTTTACAGGACAGAGATGACCCCACTGCCCATAAGAGCTTACATTTTACAGGAGAGAGAGAGGACCCCACTGACCATAAGAACTTACGCTCTACAGGACAGAGATGACCCCACTGACCATAATAACTTACATTTTGCAGGAGAGAGAGAGGATCCCACTGACCATAAGAGCTTACACTCTGTAGGAGAGAGATGACCCCACTGACCATAAAAGCTTACACTTTAGAAGAGAGAGAGAGGAGCCACTGACCATATTTTCCCCCCTTGCTCACATGCTGAGTCCTCAAATTTACCCCCTCGCTCCTCAACTGCCCTCAAATTCCCCCCCCCCTTGCTCTCCATACTGTGTCGTCAAATTGCCCAACTTCATTCCACATAATGTGTCCTCAAATTTCCCTTCCTTACTCCTCATTCTGTGTCCTCAAATTGCCCCCTCTTGCTCCCCATACTGTGTCCTCAAAGTTTGCTCCCTATACTGTGTTCTCAAATTGCACTCCCTTGCTCCCCATACTGTGTTGTCCTCAAATTGCCCCCCCTTGTTTTCCAAACTGTGCCCACAAATTTCATCCCCTCCTCTTTTTTCCCAATACTGTGTCAATATACACTTCTCCCTCCCCCTTACTCCCCATACTATGTTTCTATATATTCGTCCCCATGCTCTCTCCCCATACTGTGTACTCAAATTTCTTCCCCCTTCCCTAATTACAATAAATCTTCGGTGTCTTCAGCTCCACTGGAGCATTTACCACACCAAACTTCTGCTGCCTCTGCTTCGCCGATGAGTGCCATCAGCAGAATGATCTGCTGACTTCATCATGATGCTGATGTCGCCCTGAACTGGAATTGTGGATGGTCAGGGCTTTAAGTCATCACTGAGAGCTGGTGCTCTGCACCTTCGCCCAACGGCGCCCCACTGCTGGCTGCGCCCGGGGCAAATTCCGCACCAGCCCCACTGAGATACCCCGCTGCTGATATGAGTGATGCCATAAACAGAGAAAATGAAAGGCAAACACTGCGCAGCGGTTATCCATGTAGGTTGCACTTCTCAAGTACATGGTAACAATACACGAGAAGAGTGACACATGCACATCACCAGCGAATGCTGCAGTGATGGACACACGTGCACTTATGGGTGAAGGAAGATTATTAAGACTGGAAAGAGGACACTTGAGGCTGATTGCATTTTATTGCTTGTTCAGATGAAGATGTCTTTGTGTAAAACACATAATAATAGCAATAAAAATGTAATTAGGGGCAATTCAGCTCACAGGAATATTGATAAATCTCCCAAGTAAGGAGGGAAATCGGGAAAATATCTGAAAAAATGAGAGGTTACAAAATGACAAAAATAAAAGGACCGCAAGATCACTCAGGAGACATTGCTTTGAGCGGACAGTGTGGTCAAAAGATATTCTATCCCAGAGTCTGCTCTAAACAAATGTAATAACAACTGAGTACACCTCTTCATCTAAAGGTCAATTATCCTACAAACTCTTATATTATGTGGATAATCTGTATACATGAGTCCTGGGCAGATTGTATCTTATCATTACTATTCTTATGCACAGTCATAAATATATTCTTATACAAATACAATAGTTATATCATTGTAAATGCACAAAACTATAACTAATATAATACTGCCCCTATATACGAGAATATAACTACTATAATACTGCCCCTATGTACAAGAATATAACTACTATAATACTGCCCCTATATACGAGAATATAACTACTATAATACTGCCCCCTATGTACAAGAATATAACTACTATAATACTGCTCCTATATACAAGAATATCACTACTATAATACTGCCCCTATATACAAGAATATAACTACTATAATACTGCCCCTATGTACAAGAATATAACTACTATAATACTGCCCCTATGTACAAGAATATAACTACTATAATACTGCCCCTATGTACAAGAATATAACTACTATAATACTGCCCTCTATGTACAAGAATATAACTACTATAATACTGCCCCCTATATACAAGAATATAACTACTATAATACTGCCCCTATGTACAAAAATATAACTACTATAATACTGCCCCTATATACGAGAATATAACTACTATAATACTGCCCCTATGTACAAGAATATAACTACTATAATACTGCCCCTATGTACAAGAATATAACTACTATAATACTGCCCCTATGTACAATAATATAACTACTATAATACTGCTCCTATATACAGAAATATAACTACTATAATACTGCCCATATGTACAAGAATATAACTACTATAATACTGCTCCTATGTACAAGAATATAACTACTATAATACTGCTCCTATGTACAAGAATATAACTACTATAATACTGCCCCCTATGTACAAGAATATAACTGCTATAATACTGCCCCCTATGTACAAGAATATAACTACTATAATACTGCCCCATATGTACAAGAATATAACTACTATAATACTGCCCCCTATGTACAAGAATATAACTATTAGGCTATGTGCCCACGGGAGCTTGCTTCTTGGGATTTTGCCGCGGAAAACCTGCAGATTTTTCTGGATTTTCCAGATAAATCCGCAGGTTTCAGCATGTACAGACATACCCCATGTTATCCTATGGGACATGGGGAGTGTCTGTGTCCATGCTGCGGAATATCCTGCGGATGTCCCGCAGCCGCACATAACTGCATGCCAATTTTTCCTGCAGAAATCCTGGCCCTCCACTATGGAGATAGAGGCCGGGTTGTCCGCAGGTAAATCGCATGAAAGTCCGCAGGTTTAACGCAGCTATTCCGCTGGAATCCCACAGCTAAAAATAGCTGCGGATGCCGGCGGGCAGCTGCAGTAAACCTGCGGCCGTACCTGCAGATATATCCGCAGGTACAAGCTCCCGTTGGCACATAGCCTAATACTGCCCCTATGTACAAGACTATAACTACTATTATACTGCCCCTATTTACAAGAATATAACTACTATAATACTGCTCCCTATGTGCAAGAATATAACTACTATAATACTGCCCCCTATGTACAAGAATATAACTACTATAATACTGCCCCTATGTACAAAAATATAACTACTATAATATTGCTCCTATGTACAAGAATATAACTACTATAATACTGCCCCTATGTACAAGAATATAACTACTATAATACTGCTCCTTTGTACAAGAATATAACTACTATAATACTGCCCCTATGTACAAGAATATAACAACTATAATACTGCCGCTATGTACAAGACTATAACTACTATAATATTGCCTCCTATGCACGAGAATATAACTTCTATACTATTGTTCCTATGTACAAGAATATAACTACTATAATACTGCCCCCTATTTACAAGAATATAACTACTATAATACTGTTCCTATGTTCAAGAATTTAACTACTATAATACTGCTCCTATGTAGAAGAATAAAACTACTTTAATACTGCCCCTATGTACAAGAATATAACTACTATAATACTGCCCCTATGTACAAGAATATAACTACTATAATACTGCCCCTATGTACAAGAATATAACTACTATAATAATGCTCCTATATACAAGAATATAACTACTATAATACTGACTCTATGTACAAGAATATAACTACTATAATCCTGCCCCTATGTACAAGAATAAAACTACTATAATACTGCCCCTATATACAAGAATATAACTACTATAATACTGCCCCTATGTACAAGAATATAACTACTATAATACTGCTCCATATGTACAAGAATATAACTACTATAATCCTGCCCATATGTACAAGAATATAACTACTATAATAATGCTCCTATATACAAGAATATAACTTCTATAATGCTGCCCCTATGTACAAGACTATAACTACTATAATACTGCCTCCTATGCACGAGAATATAACTACTATACTATTGCTCCTATATACAAGAATATAACTACTATAATACTGCCCCTATGTACAAGACTATAACTACTATAATACTGCCTCCTATGTACAAGAATATAACTACTATAATACTGCCCCCTATGTACAAGAATATAACTACTATAATACTGCTCCTATGTACAAGAATATAACTACTATAATGCTGCCCCCTATGTACAAGAATTTATCTACTATAATACTGCTCCTATGTACAAGAATATAACTGCTATAATACTGCGCCTATGTACAAGAATATAACTACTATAATAATGCCCCTATGTACAAGAATATAACTACTATAATACTGCTCCTATGTACAAGAATATAACTACTATAATACTGCTCCTATGTACAAGAATATATCTACTATAATTCTGCCCCCTTTGTACAAGAATACAACTATTATAATACTGCCCCTATGTACAAGCATATAACTACTATAATACTGCCCCCTATGTACAAGAATATAACTACTATAATACTGCCCCCTATGTACAAGAATATAACTACTATAATACTGCCCCCTATGTACAAGAATATAACTACTATAATACTGCTCCTATGTACAAGAATATAACTACTATAATACTGCCCCTATATACAAGAATATAACTACTATAATACTGCTCCTATATACAAGAATATAACTACTATAATACTGCCCCCTATATACAAGAATATAACTACTATAATACTGCCCCCTATATACAATAATATAACTACTATAATACTGCTCCTATATACAAGAATATAACTACTATAATACTGCCCCCTATATACAAGAATAGAACTACTATAATACTGCCCCCAATGTGCAAGAATATAACTACTATAATACTGCTCCTATATACAAGAATATAACTACTATAATACTGCGCCTATGTACAAGAATATAACTACTATAATACTGCCCCCTATGTACAAGAATATAACTACTATAATACTGCCCCTATGTACAAGAATATAACTACTTAAATACTGCTCCCTATGTACAAGAATATAACTACTATAATACTGCCCCCTATATACAAGAATATAACTACTATAATACTGCCCCTATGTACAAGAATATAACTGCTATAATACTGCCCCCTATGTACAAGAATATAACTACCATAATACTGCCCCTATGTACAAGAATATAACTACTTAAATACTGCTCCCTATGTACAAGAATATAACTACTATAATACTGCCCCCTATATACAAGAATATAACTACTATAATACTGCCCCCTATATACAAGACTATAACTACTATAATACTGCCCCCTATATACAAGAATATAACTACTATAATACTGCCCCCTATATACAAGAATATAACTACTATAATACTGCTCCTATATACAAGACTATAACTACTATAATACTGCTCCTATGTACAAGAATATAACTACTATAATACTGCCCCCTATGTACAAGAATATAACTACTATAATACTGCTCCTATATACAAGAATATAACTACTATAATACTGCCCCCTATGTACAAGAATATAACTACTATAATACTGCTCCTATATACAAGAATATAACTACTATAATACTGCCCCTATGTACAAGAATATAACTACTATAATACTGCCCCTATATACAAGAATATAACTACTATAATACTGCCCCATATGTACAAGAATATAACTATTAGGCTATGTGCCCACGGGAGCTTGCTTCTTGGGATTTTGCCGCGGAAAACCTGCAGATTTTTCTGGATTTTCCAGATAAATCCGCAGGTTTCAGCATGTACAGACATACCCCATGTTATCCTATGGGACATGGGGAGTGTCTGTGTCCATGCTGCGGAATATCCTGCGGATGTCCCGCAGCCGCACATAACTGCATGCCAATTTTTCCTGCAGAAATCCTGGCCCTCCACTATGGAGATAGAGGCCGGGTTGTCCGCAGGTAAATCGCATGAAAGTCCGCAGGTTTAACGCAGCTATTCCGCTGGAATCCCACAGCTAAAAATAGCTGCGGATGCCGGCGGGCAGCTGCAGTAAACCTGCGGCCGTACCTGCAGATATATCCGCAGGTACAAGCTCCCGTTGGCACATAGCCTAATACTGCCCCTATGTACAAGACTATAACGACTATTATACTGCCCCTATATACAAGAATATAACTACTATAATGCTGCCCCCTATGTGCAAGAATATAACTACTATAATACTGCCCCCTATGTACAAGAATATAACTACTATCATACTGCTCCTATGTACAAGAATATAACTACTATAATACTGCCCCTATGTACAAAAATATAACTACTATAATATTGCTCCTATGTACAAGAATATAACTACTATAATATTGTCCCTATGTACAAGAATATAACTACTATAATACTGCCCCTATGTACAAGAATATAACTACAATAATACTGCTCCTATGTACAAGAATATAACTACTATAATATTGTCCCTATGTACAAGAATATAACTACTATAATACTGCTGCTATGTACAAGAATATAACTACTATAATACTGCTCCTATGTACAAGAATATAACTACTATAATATTGTCCCTATGTACAAGAATATAACTACTATAATACTGCTGCTATGTACAAGAATATAACTACTATAATACTGCCCCTATGTACAAGAATATAACGACTATAATACTGCCGCTATGTACAAGACTATAACTACTATAATACTGCTTCCTATGCACGAGAATATAACTACTATACTATTGCTCCTATGTCCAAGAATATAACTACTATAATAATGCTCCTATGTACAAGAATATAACTACTATAATACTGCCCCCTATGTACAAGAATATAACTACTATAATCCTGCCCCTATGTACAAGAATATAACTACTATAATACTGCCCCTATATACAAGAATATAACTACTATAATACTGCCCCTATGTACAAGAATATAACTACTATAATAATGCACCTATATACAAGAATATAACTACTATAATACTGACCCTATGTACAAGAATATAACTACTATAATACTGCCCCTATATACAAGAATATAACTACTATAATAATGCACCTATATACAAGAATATAACTACTATAATCCTGCCCCTATGTACAAGAATATAACTACTATAATACTGCCCCTATATACAAGAATATAACTACTATAATACTGCCCCTATGTACAAGAATATAACTACTATAATAATGCACCTATATACAAGAATATAACTACTATAATACTGACCCTATGTACAAGAATATAACTACTTTAATACTGCCCCTATGTACAAGAATATAACTACTATAATACTGCCCCTATGTACAAGAATATAACTACTATAATACTGCTCCTTTGTACAAGAATATAACTACTATAATACTGCCCCTATGTACAAGAATATAACGACTATAATACTGCCGCTATGTACAAGACTATAACTACTATAATATTGCCTCCTATGCACGAGAATATAACTACTATACTATTGCTCCTATGTACAAGAATATAACTACTATAATACTGCCCCTATGTACAAGCATATAACTACTATAATACTGCCCCCTATTTACAAGAATATAACTACTATAATACTGTTCCTATGTACAAGAATATAACTACTATAATAATGCTCCTATATACAAGAATTTAACTACTATAATACTGCTCCTATGTACAAGAATATAACTACTTTAATACTGCCCCTATGTACAAGAATATAACTACTATAATACTGCCCCTATGTACAAGAATATAACTACTATAATACTGCCCCTATGTACAAGAATATAACTACTATAATAATGCTCCTATATACAAGAATATAACTACTATAATACTGACTCTATGTACAAGAATATAACTACTATAATCCTGCCCCTATGTACAAGAATAAAACTACTATAATACTGCCCCTATATACAAGAATATAACTACTATAATACTGCCCCTATGTACAAGAATATAACTACTATAATAATGCGCATATATACAAGAAAATAACTACTATAATCCTGCCCATATGTACAAGAATATAACTACTATAATACTGCCCCTATGTACAAGCATATAACTACTATAATACTGCCCCCTATGTACAAGAATATAACTACTATAATACTGTTCCTATGTACAAGAATATAACTACTATAATACTGCTCCTATGTACAAGAATATAACTACTTTAATACTGCCCCTATGTACAAGAATATAAGTACTATAATACTGCCCCTATGTACAAGAATATAACTACTATAATAATGCTCCTATATACAAGAATATAACTACTATAATGCTGCCCCTATGTACAAGAATATAACTACTATAATACTGCCCCTATGTACAAGACTATAACTACTATAATACTGCCTCCTATGCACGAGAATATAACTACTATACTATTGCTCCTATGTACAAGAATATAACTACTATAATACTGCCCCTATGTACAAGCATATAACTACTATAATACTGCCCCCTATGTACAAGAATAAAACTACTATAATACTGTTCCTATGTACAAGAATATAATTACTATAATACTGCTCCTATGTACAAGAATATAACTACTTTAATACTGCCCCTATGTACAAGAATATAACTACTATAATACTGCCCCTATGTACAAGAATATGACTACTTTAATAATGCTCCTATATACAAGAATATAACTTCTATAATGCTGCCCCTATGTACAAGAATATAACTACTATAATACTTCCCCTATATACAAGACTATAACTACTATAATACTGCCTCCTATGCACGAGAATATAACTACTATACTATTGCTCCTATATACAAGAATATAACTACTATAATACTGCCCCTATGTACAAGACTATAACTACTATAATACTGCCTCCTATGTACAAGAATATAACTACAATAATACTGCCCCCTATGTACAAGAATATAACTACTATAATACTGCTCCTATGTACAAGAATATAACTACTATAATGCTGCCCCCTATGTACAAGAATTTATCTACTATAATACTGCTCCTATGTACAAGAATATAACTGCTATAATACTGCGCCTATGTACAAGAATATAACTACTATAATAATGCCCCTATGTACAAGAATATAACTACTATAATACTGCTCCTATGTACAAGAATATAACTACTATAATACTGCTCCTATGTACAAGAATATATCTACTATAATTCTGCCCCCTTTGTACAAGAATACAACTATTATAATACTGCCCCTATGTACAAGCATATAACTACTATAATACTGCCCCCTATGTACAAGAATATAACTACTATAATACTGCCCCCTATGTACAAGAATATAACTACTATAATACTGCCCCCTATGTACAAGAATATAACTACTATAATACTGCTCCTATGTACAAGAATATAACTACTATAATACTGCCCCTATATACAAGAATATAACTACTATAATACTGCTCCTATATACAAGAATATAACTACTATAATACTGCCCCCTATATACAAGAATATAACTACTATAATACTGCCCCCTATATACACGAATATAACTACTATAATACTGCTCCTATATACAAGAATATAACTACTATAATACTGCCCCCTATATACAAGAATATAACTACTATAATACTGCCCCCAATGTGCAAGAATATAACTACTATAATACTGCTCCTATATACAAGAATATAACTACTATAATACTGCGCCTATGTACAAGAATATAACTACTATAATACTGCCCCCTATGTACAAGAATATAACTACTATAGTACTGCCCCTATGTACAAGAATATAACTACTTAAATACTGCTCCCTATGTACAAGAATATAACTACTATAATACTGCCCCCTATATACAAGAATATAACTACTATAATACTGCCCCCTATGTACAAGAATATAACTGCTATAATACTGCCCTCTATGTACAAGAATATAACTACTATAATACTGCCCCTATGTACAAGAATATAA